>NC_037687.1:32414322-32535063 GCF_003255815.1 Theropithecus gelada | reverse complement strand
GTGTGTGTGTGTGTGTGTATATGTGGTCTGTGTGGTGTGTGTGTGTGGAGTGTGGTGTGTATGGTGTGTGTGTATGTGTGGTCTGTGTGTGGTGTGTCTGCATGTATCACTGAGTTTGAGGGGAGGTGTGCCACTGCTCCTGCTCTCCCTCCCTGTTCCCCTGCTGGAGTTGTCAATGGCCTGGAGCTGTGTCTCTCTGGGTGTGTGCATCACGTGCATGCAGTTGGAGGAGCCAGTGGGATCCTCCAACTTCCAGAGGGAGAAATAGTGTCCACGGAGCCCAGCGGAGGCTTGGCACAGAATGGGGAGTGAACAGAACTGCCAGCCCATACAGCAGCCTCTGTGCAGATGAGACAAAGGCACTCCCCACCTTGCCTAATCAGCTCTCCCAGGTCTATGGTTTGGCAGGCAGATGGCACCCTCGTGTGAGTTTGAAAGGGGCACTCCTTACCCCAAATGGATGCAGCCCCACTAGCACACGCCCTGGGGAGGAGAGCCCAGCAGGATTTCAGCCTCTCAGCCAGACCCCTTTGTGCAGTGCACGACCTGCCCAACCCTACATGGCAGCCCTCAATGAATGAAGGAATCCACAGTGCTGCATGCATGTGCCACTTCCGGAAGGGATGTGTCTCTGTGTGGGGGACAAAGGCATCCATGCTGTACAGGTCACAGTGCTCAGAGACCTGAGTTGAAAGCCCAGCCCCACTCTTTGGGCACCTTAGGGCTCAGGCAAACGATGGGACCTCTTGGAACCTCAGAGTCCTCATCTGAAATGAGTGTGTCAATACACATATATGTGGCCCGCAGAGATGACAGCTAGGAAAGTTGCAAAGCCAGTGAGGAAATGGGAGCATGTCTGGGGCTGCTGTTGCTACTAGGACAGGGAGGCTGGCTGAAATGGCATGCCAGGGACACCCTGAAGGAAGGGAGAAAGGAGGCAGGTCAGACCAGGATCTGGTCTTCCCAGAGGAAGGAAACAGCAGGTGCACAGGCAGGAAGGTGGAGTGTCCTGAGCATGAACTTGGGAGGTATGAAGGGAAAAGGAAAGGATGAGAAGAGGAGCTCCTGGCAGAGTTGGGGTTTTATTCCAGGTGTGACGACAGGGAACCAGAGTGTGGACAGGGGAGTGGTTGATGCCATTTGAACTGTTTCCTTTTTTTTTTTTTTTGAAATGGAGTCTCATTTTGTCACCCAGGCTGGAGTGCAGTGGTGCGATCTCAGCTCACTGCAACCTCAGCCTCCCGAGTTCAAGCAATTCTCCTGCCTCAGCTTCCCGAGTAGCTGGAATTACAGGCGCCCGGCTCATTTTTGTATTTTTAGTAGTGACAGGGTTTCACCATGTTTGCGGGGCTGGTCTTGAACTTCTGACCTCGAGTGATCCGCCTGTCTTGGTCTCCCAAAGTACTGGAATTACAGGCGTGAGCCACCGTGCCCGTCCCTATTACCTTTTTAATTGTGGGAAATACACCATTTAACCATTCTCCAAGTGTCTGATTCGGTGGCATTAGCATATCTGTGAGGGTGTGCAGCCATGGCCATTATCTAGTTCCAGGGCGTTTTCTTCACCACACGAGGAAGACTGGCACCCATGAGTGGCCACTCCCATCCCCCTGTCCCCAGCTCCGGGCAATTATTAATCAGCTTTCTGTCTCTGTGGATTTGACTATTGTGACATTTCATATTAGTGAAATCATACACTAAGTGAGCTTTATGGCTGGACTTTTCCACTGAACGTCATGTCTTCAAGGTTCGTGCATGCTGTGGTTTGTATCTCAGCTTTTGGTACCTGTCACGGTTTGTTGGGCACTTGCATTGTTTCCAGTGTTTGGCTGTTGTGCAAGGTGCTGTCATGAACATTCAAGGATAAGTTTTTGTGTGGACACATGTTTTGAATTCTTTGGGGTAGACACGGCAGAGTGGAAGTGCATGGTAATTCTAGATAACTTTGTTTTATTGTTTGTTTGTTTGTTTGTTTTTGAGACGGAGTCTCACTCTGTTGCCCAGGCTGGAGTGCAATGGCATAATCTCAGCTCACTGCAACCTCCACTTCCCGAGTTCAAGAGATTCTCCTGCCTCAGCCTTGTGAGTAGCTGGGACTACAGGTGCACGCCACCATGCCCAGCTAATTTTCTTTTTCTTTTCTTTTTTTTTTTTTTTTTTTTGTATTTTTAGTAGAGACGGGGTTTCATCATATTGGCCAGGCTGGTCTTGAACTCCTGACCTCAAGTGATCCACCCGCCTTGGCCTCCCAAAGTGCTGGGATTACAGGCGTGAGCACCGCACCTGGCCCAATTCTAGTTAACTTTTTAAGGAAGCGCCAAACTGTCTCCCACGGTGTGGGTCAAGCCATTTCTAAGACTCCCATTAAACACCCAAGTGGACAGGTCCAGTGGGCAGTGGGGTATTCTAGCACTGAGTCAGGGGAGGGGTCCAAGCTGGAGCTGAAAAGGAAAGCTGAGGCCCCACGCAGGACGGCGATGGAGCTCACTGAGGCTCTGGAAGGTTCACCTCCCAACCCTCTGCCCATCCCCACCAGCAGCAATGTTGTCTACAGTGGTGTGGTCCCTAGACACACACGATGGAAAGAGACATGTAATAGAAAATAACACCGAGTGATATGTATTGACTCAATCCCATCCACCCCCTCCCTCCTTTATGCTGCTTTCATTTCTTTACGGCTTCCTTCATCGTTCCTTTATATTTCTTCACAATTGGCGTCAACATGTGTCCCATTCATTTGTGTCCATCTGCTGACTGTCCCCCCTCACTAGCACGTAAACCCCCGTAAAGGCAGGAACCCTGTGGGCTTATTCACTGCTGCATCCTCAGTCCAGGGAGGCTGCTCAGGAGACATTTATTGAATGAAGATGTGCAGAACGAATGCACATCCTGCGCATCATGCCGGCTCCTGGGAAGCTCTATGGCAGCCTCTCGGCAGCTCGCTCAGGGCAGGCGCTGTTCAGAGTAGGTTCTCGCACACAGGAAACCTAAGACTCCGTGGGTAGTCACCCCAGACCCCTAGGTTGTTCCTCCTGCAGGTAGAGCGCAGACGTTTCCTTCTCACCAGGCATCCTTCCCACCCCTATCAACCCTCTAGGCCCACGGGGGTGGGGGGTGTGTCTGGGACTTGGCTGGACTGTTGCCATAGAAACAGCTGGAAGATCTGCCCACCACCACCACCACTACCACCACCAACTCCCACCTCTCTTCTCCATCACCTTTTCTCTTTTGAGACAGGGTCTCACTCTGTCAACCCAGGCTGGAGTGTGGTGGTGCAATCACAGCTCCCTGCAGCCTTGATCTCTGGGGCTCAAGTTATCCTCCCACCTCAGCCTCCTGAGTAGCTGGGACTATAGGTGCGCACCACCACGCGCGGCTCATTTTTTATTTTTTATTATTTTATTTTATTTTATTTTATTTTATTTTATTTTTTGTAAAGACAGGGTTTTGCTGTGTTGGCGAGGCTGGCTGGTCTCCTGCTTGAGCGATCTGCCCACCTTGGCCTCCCAAGTGCTGGGATTTACAGGCGTGAGCCACCGCACCCAGACGACCCTTTTTCTCAGCCTGTATCTCCCTTCTGAATAGTTAGCAGCAGCAGCAAACACTTTCTTATTTCACCTGCAGTATGCCAGGCACTGTTCTAAGCTCTTTACACATATTTACTCAGTTCATCCTCCTGACCATTCAGAGATAACCATCCTCATCCCCATTTTACAGATGGGGGAACTGGGGCACAGGTAGCTTAGATAAGAACCTGTCAGTGTCAGGCAGCCAGCAGGAGGTCCAGCCGGGTGATGAACCACCCTGCTGTGGTTGTGGTTCAGCTGTGGACAGAGACACTTCAAACCTGACGCCATAAGCATGGTGTGCGTGCGTGTGCGTGTGCCTGTGTGAGAGAGGAACGAGACAGAGAGAGAGCACGCGAGAGAGCACCTGAGATCCGTTGATTACCAGATCTAAATAAAGGAGAGAAATTGGCATTTGGGGGCACTGAGGACAATATGGGTGTAAGTCAGTGGTTCTCCACGGGGGCCTCCTCGAAACAGGTGGACTTTTGGCAATGCCTGGAAGCATCTTACATTGTCACAACTCGGGGGGATGCGGTGCTCCCGGCATCGAGAGGGCGCTGCTAAACATCCCACAGCGCTCAGGACAGGCTCTCACCACAAAGCAGCATCGGTCCCCGAATGTCAGTGCTGATAAACCGTGCACTGCCTCTTCCCACTTGCCTGGTCTATAAACTCAAATTCTCAACTTCTCTCTCTCCTCCTCCCTCCCTCTCCTCCCCCTTCTCCTCCTCCCCTTCTTTTCTCCCTCCTTCCTCATCTCCCTGACTCCTCCTTTCCCACCCACCCCTCATCTGTCTCCCTTCCTTCCCTCCCCGGCCCCCACTCCCCTCGACACCCTCCCTTCCCCTCCCCTCCCCTCCCTTCCCCTCGCCACCCTCCCCTCTCCTCCCCGCGCCTCCCTTCGGCTGCCTCCCCTGCCCTCTCCTCTTCTCCGCCCCCGTTTCTTCTCCTTACATCGCGCCTCGCCTCGCTTCTCGTCCTAATGTCTGCACACCCCTCTGGTGTCTGTCGACCCTCCCAATCGCTTCTCCCGCATTCATCTCTCGCCTGATCCCGGTTCTGTCCGCCCATGCTCATTTCTCTCCCCTAGCCGTGCCCAGGCGCGTTTCCATTGCTCTCCCATTGTCGCCCACCGCGCGTGGGGCGGCCAACTTGGGCCCACGCAGCTCAGCTCCCTCCGCCCTTCCTGCCTCCTGGAGCCTGTTGCTCCCCACACTCTGCCGGCCCCCGCGCGCCCTCCCCAGCCTCTCTGCCCACCCATCTCCACGCTTCTCACCCTCTGACCGTCTCTCTCCCGCCCAGCGCTCCAACCTCTGCTCTCGTTCTCCCCGCAGCCTGGCGGCCCGGTGCGACCCCTGCACGCCCCATGCCGGCCCTCCTGCTCCTCGTACTCCTGGCCTCTAGCGCCGGCCAGGCCGGGGCGCGCCCGTCCAACGCCACGAGCGCCGAGTCTGCGGGCCCGCTGCCAGCCCTGCTGGCGCACCTGCGGCGCCTGACCGGGGCGCTGACGGGCGGCGGGGGCGCAGCGAGCCCGGGCGCCAACAGCACGAGGACCGGCCCCGCGAGCGGAGCGGGCGCGGCGGCCCGGGCGCCCCCTCCCGCCGAGCTCTGCCACGGCTACTACGATGTCATGGGCCAGTACGACGCCACCTTCAACTGCAGCACCGGCTCCTACCGCTTCTGCTGCGGCACCTGCCACTACCGCTTCTGCTGCGAGCACCGTCACATGCGCCTGGCGCAGGCCTCCTGCTCCAACTACGACACGCCGCGCTGGGCCACTACGCCGCCGCCGCTAGCCGGGGGCGCCGGGGGCGCTGGGGGTGCGGGCGGGGGGCCAGGGCCCGGCCAGGCCGGGTGGTTGGAAGGGGGCCGGACGGGGGGTGTCGGGGGCCGCGGGGGCGAGGGCCCCGGTGGCAGCACAGCCTACGTCGTGTGCGGGGTCATCAGCTTCGCCCTGGCCGTGGGAGTCGGCGCCAAAGTGGCCTTCAGCAAGGCGTCCCGTGCGCCCCGGGCGCACCGGGAGATCAACGTGCCCAGGTGCGTGTGCTCTGGGGCGGGAGGACTGCGAGCCTGGGGCGGGGCCCAGCAAGGGAGGTGGAGCCGTCCAAGGAGGAGGGGCTACAGGGATAGGGCGTCTTCAGAGACCCAGGTGGCGGCCTCCGGCGGAGCTGAAGGTGGGCAGGGGCTCAGAAAGCCGTGCCAGAGCCGACCCGGCTATTGCGGAGTGATGCAGGGAGCGGGAGAAGCTCAGGCTCTCATTCATTTGACACGTATTTCTTGAGTATCTTCTGTGGGCCAGGAGCTGGGGATACAGGAGTGAACAAAACAAGGTCTCTGCCATGGTGGAAAAGCCTAACTTCCAAATCCAAGTTCACGGCCCACAGGCTGTGTGACAGTGGACGGGTTACTTAACCTCTCTGTGCCTCAGTTTCCCGTCCGCACAATGAGACTAATCATCGTCCCCACCTATTCGGATTGTAATTAACTGAGTTGATTCGTGCAGAGTCCTGGCACACCGTAAGTGCTCATTAAATATCAGCGGCCCAGTCCGTAAGCAGGCAAATGCATGTGCTGTATAATTTTAGATGACTGCTGTGAAGAAAATCAGCGGAAAGTGTGGAGGGAGAGGGCGCTGGATTAGAGGAAGTGATCCGAAAAGCCCTCTGAGCAGAGACCCAAAGGGAGGGAGCGAGCCACGCAGGGATCTGTGGGCGAGAGGTTTGGGGCAGGGGAACTGCGTGCAAAGGCCCTCGGTGGCCTGCAGGGCAGGGAAGTGCCCGTGCAGCTGGGGGCGGTGGGCAGCAGGAGGTGAGGAGAAGCAGGTGGGCCCGGGTTTATTCTAAGTGTGATGGGGCCACTGCAGGGTCCTGAGCTCAGGCGTGATGCCATCTGTCCATTTTAAAATTATGCGAGCTGCGCGTGAGACTGAGTTGTACGGGGCTAGGGTGGGAGGGGGGAGACCCGTGAAGGGGCTGTTGCAATGATCCAGGTGAGAGATTTCAGAGGTGGTGAGTAGTGGTCCGATTTGGGATATGTTTTGGAGGTTCGATCCGTAGGATTACTGAAAGGGATGAAGTGAGGGGAAAAAAGAAGAGTCAAGGTGATTTAATGTTTGAGGTCCGCATCACTGGGAAAATGGAGCACCCTTTGTTGCCATGGGGAAGGCTGCAAAAGGAACGGGAATGGGGTCCCAGATTCAGGGTGGGGTGAGCCCACAGGGAAGTGAGAGGGACCACAGAAGGGGTGGGGTCCACACGAGTTAAGACAGCAGCGCTTCAAGCAGGAAGCGTGGCCCGAGAAAGGGGGTCGTTCGAGGGGGCGTGGCTAACGAGAAACGGGAGTGGCCAATGGCGAAAAAAGCAGGCTGAGTGACAGGTTACCCAAGGGCGAGAGCAGGGAGCGGAACGAAACCTGGGCCCTCCCTGTACCCCTGCCGCCCCCAGACCCCAGGCTGCTGACCACCTCTCTGCCACCTTTAGAGCTCTGGTGGACATTCTGAGACATCAGGCGGGGCCTGGGACCCGCCCGGACCGGGCCCGAAGCAGCTCCCTGACCCCGGGGATCGGCGGTCCCGACAGCATGCCCCCCAGGACGCCCAAGAACCTCTACAACACCGTGAAGACCCCCAACCTCGGTGAGTGGAACGTGGGATCCGGCGCAGCCTCCGTCTCTGGCCACGCCCCCTCATCCTGTAGCCCCACCCTCCATGGCGGCTCCACCCCCATCACCCCGGACCCGCCCTCACCCCTCTACGCCCGCCTGGCACCGCTGAGTCCTGCGAAAGGCGGACGGGGGCTGGGAACTCCGTAGAGACCCAGACCACCTCGTTGCCCTCCTGTGCGCTCCAGTGAGTGGGCTCCATGGGCACCTTGGTGATGTGGGTTTAGACTTTCTCAAGCCCCTGCGCTCAGTGTCAGACCACCCGACAGCCAACTACACGCAAGGGCTCAACTACCAAATTCGAATTTGTCAAGAGCCAGACCGACTGGGTTTGAATCCTGACTCTGCCACTGTGTGACCCGGGTCAAGTGACTTCACCTCTGTGGGCCTCAGTTTCTCCATCCGTAAAATGAGAAGCATGACAGTACTCACTTGATGGGGTTATTGTGAAGGGCAAATGAATTGGTGAGACAGGTGTTTAGAATAATGTGTAACACAGACAAAAATACCATGTTAAGGGTGGGCTATTGCTGTTGTTAAATATATATATCTTTAAAATAGGATATATCATATTTAATATATATTACTTAAATATGATCTATATCATTGTAATTTATGATGAGTGCATCAGTGGAGAAGTCCAATGAGCTGTCAGGGGGACTGAGAAGATGTGGTCTGGTTTGGGGGCAGGAGGGCTTCTCCGAGGAAGAGGTATTTGAGCAAAGGCCTGGAGGAGGAGAGGAGTTACTGGGGCTGGGAAGCTCTGGGTAGCAGAGCTTGTGAGCTGGCCAGACTTGAGGACAGGGAGAGGGTGGTTGGTGACCTCCAAGAGGGCCTAGAGTGCCAGGCTGGGCTGAGGAGCTCTGTCTCTGTCCTGAGGGTGATGGAGAGCTGCAGAGGAGTTCGAGCAGAGGAGCAACACAGTCAGCAGTGGGTGGAAGAACTGGTCCTCTGGAACCCATGCAAAGGGAAGAGATGAGAGGAAAGAGTCCCAGGAGGAGGCTGGGATGATAGTCCAGGCAGCAAGAGGACGAGGACGGAGCCGGGGTCAGGGGTGGAGAGGAGAAGAGACATTTGAGCTGGATCTTGAGGCAGATGGGAAGAAGGGCTTCAAGGCAGTGAGAACAGCATGGTGGCATGTGCAAAGGCCCTGTGGCAGGACCACACAGGGCTCACTGGAAAGAGCAATGTGGCTTGAGGAAAGGGATGGGAGATAGGGCTGCAGACATCCAGTGGGTCCAGGTTTTGAAGCCTCAAACATCATTCCTGGGTTCAACTTTGTCCCGTGGGTGATGGCGAGCCATGGGAAGGCTCTTGAGCAGTGGAAGGGCAGTTGCTTCGGTGAGGCTGATCATGGAGATGGATGGGCTGGATGGCCAGAGGCTGCTCTGGCAATCCAGGAGGGAGAGGACACATCAGGGCAGAGATTCAGATATCAGGAGGAACCAAGAGGACATGGGTGGGAGGTGAAGAGAGGTAGCAAGGTGACCCCCTCAGATCTCTAGCCTGGGCACCAGGGAGGGGGGTGCTAGGAGCTTGGGACAGACCACTTACCCATCCCTGAGCCTGTGCCCACTCTTTCCACCTTCAAGACCCCCAGCCTCAGTTCATGTGGCCAATGGCATGGGTTGATCTGTGGAGCTCTAACGAGGTCCTGCATGTGGGGCCAATCTTGGGGCCACAGTCCTTCCCAGAGATCAGGGCCGCGGTGCCAGCTGGGAGTCAGCGATGGCAGTGACGTCACCTCCCTTCTCGGTCCCCCCAGATAATCTGCACCACAACTACCTGCACCTCAACGTCAACAGCCCCAAGCACCACGCCGCCACACTGGGTACGGGTGAGGGGCTGGCTGCAGGAAAGAGCAGGGCTCCTTCCCTTCCCCCTTTGTGTTGGGCCAGCCATGCCAGGTGCCCAGTGTAGAGCAGGAGCGAGACCACTGTGAGCTCAGTCCTCATGGCGCTCATGGTCTGGCCAGGTCACCACGTGAACCTGCCTCCTCGTGTGGACGCCGAAAGTGGCATCTCTCTCCCACATGGTTGAGGAGAAGGTGCATGGAGCCTGGGGCCAGGCACTCAGTGAATGCTGACAAATGCCTGGTGCCCCCTTCTCGGGGCCCTCTTCCTCAGCATCAAGCCTGTCTCCTGGAGAGGAGGGGGTGGGGTGAGAAGAGGGAGCTTGAACTGCTGGAATTATGATGGGCTACAATCTCAGATTTCTAACCACCCAAAGAACTGCTGGGTCTGAGGGAGGAGGGGCTGGGGGCCTGGACTCCTGGTCTGAGGGAGGAGGGAGCTGGGGCCTATACTCCTGGGTATGAGGTAGGAAGGGCTGGGGGCCTGGACTCCTGGGTCTGAGGGAGGAGGGGCTGGGGGCCTGGACTCCTGGGTCTGAGGGAGGAGGGGCTGGGGACCTGGACTCCTGGGTCTGAGGGAGGAGGGGCTGGGGGCCTGGGCTCCTGGGTCTGAGGGAGGAGGGGCTGGGGACCTGGACTCCTGGGTCTGAGGGAGGAGGGGCTGAGGCCAGGATTCCTGGGTCTGAGGGAGGAGGGGCTGGGGGCCTGGACGCCTGGGTCTGAGGGAGGAGGGGCTGGGAGTCTGGACTCCTGGGTCTGAGGGAGGAGTGACTGGGAGTCTGGACTCCTGGGTCTGAGGGAGGAGGGGCTGGGGGTCTGGACTCCTGGGTCTGAGGGAGGAGGGCCTGGGGACCTGGATGCCTGGGTCTGAGGGAGGAACCTGACTGACCCTGGCCCTGCCCCCTCTGACCCAGACTGGCGAGCCTTGCCGCCGCCCAGCCCCTCCTTGCACTACTCCACGCTGTCCTGCTCTCGGTCCTTCCACAACCTCTCGCATCTGCCCCCGTCCTACGAGGCTGCTGTGAAGTCCGAACTGAACCGCTACTCCTCCCTCAAGAGACTGGGTGAGTCCTAGCAAGGGCAGCGGGCGGTGAAGGGGAGGGGGCGGGGCCAGAGTCTGGGTTCAGGACCATGGACAGTGGCCCAAGCACCTTCCAATGCTTTAGATTCTCTCCCAGGTTTTACTAAGTTCGTTGTAGAATTACCTGAGGTACTTTTGTATCAGAATCACTTCTGGTTTGTTTCTTTTAAGTGCAACCTTCTGGTCTCCCCTCCCAGGACTTATTATTGTATTAATCAGGACTTGGACTTGCAATTAATAGAAATACAACTTAAGTTAAAGGAAAAAAAATACGTTGACTTGATCATGGAAAGTCTACAGGTCACCAGATTGCAATGTAGCCACTGTGGGGGCCCAAGAGCTGTCTCTCAGCTCTCTACGCAACCGGCGGGCCTCATTTTCAGACAGTCTCCCCTTGTGGTGGAGACGACCGCCCTGCAGATGTTCAGGCTGCCGTTCTACCAGCTCAGGGACCCTGGCAGAAAAGAGTCTCTGGCAACAATTCTGGCAAAAAAATCCCAGGCCTGGATACCACTGGTGCAAGTTGGGCCACATGCCCATCCCTGAACCCATTCCTGTGACTCTCAAGGAAATATTGCAGTCTGTGGGCCATCTCTGGCAGTGGAGCAGCCTTCAAACATCTTAAAATGAAAGCCTCACTAGGAAACACGTGTTCTTCTTTGTTACCATTATGTTTTCAAGACAGGGTCTCACTCTGTCACCCAGCCTGGAATGTAGTGGCATGATCATAGCTCACTGCAGCCTCTACCTCCCCAGGCTCAAGCGTGATCCTTCCGTGTCAGCCTCCCGGGTAGCTGGAACTAAGAGCTTGTGCTGCCATGCCTGGTTAATTTTTTATTTTTTGTAGAGACGGGGTTTCACTGTGTTGCCCAGGCTGGCCTCAAACTCCTGGGCTCAAGCAAGCCACCCACCTCAGCCTCTCAAAGTGCTGAGATTACAGGCATGAGCCACCATACCCAGCCAGAAACTATTTCTTTTTTTTTTTTTTTTTTTGGAGACAGAGTCTCGCTCTGTCGCTCAGGCTGGAGTGCAGTCGCATGATCTCAGCTCACTGCAACCTCCGCCTCCTGAGTTCAAGTGATTCTCCTGCCTTAGCCTCCTGAGTAGCTGGGATTACAGGTGCATGCCACCACGTCTGGCTAATTTTTGTATTTTTAGTAGAGATGGGGTTTCACCATGTTAGTGAGGCTGGTCTCAAAGTCCTAACCTTGTGATCCACCTGCCTCGGCCTCCCAAAGTGCTGGGATTACAGGCATGAACCACTGTGCCCAGCGTTTTTTGTTTTGTTTAATTTGGTTTTTTTGGGTTTTTTTTGAGATGGAGTTTCACTCTTGTTGCCCAGGCTGGCGTGCAATGGCACCATCTCAGCTCACTGCAACCTCTGCCTCCTGGATTCAAGTGATTCTCCTGCCTCAGTCTCCAGAGTAGCTGGGATTACAGGCATGCGCCACCACTCCCGGCTAATTTTTGTATTTTTAATAGAGACAGGGTTTCACCATGTTGGCCAGGCTGGTCTCGAACTCCTGACCTCAGATGACCCACCTGCCTCAGCTTCCCTAAGTGCTGGGATTACAGGCGTAAGCCACCGTGCTCGGCCCAGAAACGATTTTCATGTTGTGACCCGTGAGACACACACACACATATATGTATATATTTTTAATTACAGGAAAGCTTTGAAATTTTTTATTACAGACATTTGCAAACATACATGCAAGTAGAGAAAATTATAAAATGAGCCCCAGGTTCCCATCACTCAACCTTAATAATTAGCCACATTTTGTTAATCTATACTCCCTCCACCCCACTTTTTGGTGGATTCTTTTTGTTTGTTTGTTTGTTTTAAGAGACAAGATCTCACTCTTTTGCCCAGGCTGGAGTGCAGGGGTGCAGTCATGGCTCACTGCAGGCTCTACTTTCTGGACTCAGGCAATCCTCTGACGTCAGCCTCCCAAGTAACTGGGACTACAGGCATGAGCCACCATGCTTTAGCTAATTTTTTTTTTTTTTTTTAGTTTTGAGACGGAGTCTCGGTCTATCGCCTAGGCTGGAGTGCAGTGGCCGGATCTCGGCTCACTGCAAGCTCCACCTCCCTGGTTTACGCCATTCTCCTGCCTCAGCCTCCCAGGCGCCCGCCACCTCGCCCGGCTAGTTTTTTTGTATTTTTTAGTAGAGACGGGGTTTCACCATGTTAACCAGTATGGTCTCGATCTCCTGACCTCGTGATCCGCCCATCTCGGCCTCCCAAAGTGCTGGAATTACAGGCTTGAGCCACTGCGCCCGGCCTAGCTAATGTTTTGGTTTTTGTTTTTTGGTTTTTTTTGTAGAGATGGAGTCTCACTATATTGCCCAGGTCGGTCCTGAACTCCTGGGCTCAAGAGACCCTCCTGTTCAATCACCCAAAGTGCTGGGATTACAGGAGTGAGCCACCTCGCCTGACCTTGGTGGATTCTTTTAAACTAAATCTCATCCTTTAATATTTCAATCACACACACACACACGTCTGAAGAAAGAATTTCATGAACCAACACTTACCCCTGATTCCCTTATTACATAAACACTTTCTGATAGTTTTCTTTTCTGGTCTATTTGATTTCATTTTTCAAAATGCTGCTCACTACCCGCAAAATCAACTTCACAAGGTAACAGGTCACAACTCCAAGTGTGAGTCACATTGCTCCAGGATGAGAGGGGATCAGTGGTTCCCCAAAAGCAAGAGTTAGGTTGGGTTCTACTCCCAAAAGAAGGGATAGGCAGAGGCGGGGGAGAAGAAGAGGAAGTCCTCCACATCTACTGACCCAGCATTGTGGGCTGGGCCTGGGAATCTGCATTTTGGCCACACAGCTAACGTGGCGCCCGGGATCCTTGTGGGGCGACAGACCTGCATGGGAGCGGGGTGTGAGGAGGTGGGAGGGGGAGGGCTCTGGATGCGCAGGGGACCCACCGCTGTGGCTTTTCCCCCTCTCCCCGCAGCCGAGAAGGATCTGGACGAGGCCTACCTGAAGCGCCGGCCCGTGGAGTTGCCCCGCGGCACGCTGCCCCTGCACGCGCTGCGGCGGCCGGGCACCGGGGGCGGCTACCGCATGGAGGCCTGGGGCGGCCCCGAGGAGCTGGGCCTGGCGCCCGCGCCCAACCCCCGGAGGGTCATGTCCCAGGAGCACCTGCTGGGCGATGGCGGCCGTTCGCGCTACGAGTTCACGCTGCCGCGGGCGCGCCTCGTGTCGCAGGAACACCTGCTGCTGTCCTCGCCCGAGGCCCTGCGCCAGAGTCGCGAGCACCTGCTGTCGCCCCCGCGCAGCCCCGCGCTGCCCCCCGACCCCACCGCCCGGGCCAGCCTGGCCGCCTCGCACTCCAACCTGCTGCTGGGGCCCGGGGGACCCCCAACACCGCTGCGCGGGCTGCCGCCGCCGTCCAGCCTGCACGCCCACCACCACCACGCCCTGCACGGCTCGCCGCAGCCCGCCTGGATGTCCGACGCCGGCGGGGGCGGGGGCACGCTGGCCCGCAGGCCGCCCTTCCAGCGCCAGGGCACGCTGGAGCAGCTGCAGTTCATCCCGGGCCACCACCTGCCCCAGCACCTGCGCACGGCCAGCAAGAACGAGGTGACTGTCTGAGGCCAGGGCCGGGGCTGGGGGGCTGCGGCCTCCCGGGCCCCCCGTCCCAGCCGGGATCCCCCGACACAGGCGCACACACGCCAGGGGCCTGGGGCCCAGATCGGCCCTTGGACAGGAGTCAAAGCCTCCTTCCGGGATGTCCTGGCAGACAAGATTCCTCCTCCTATTACGTCACTGCTTGAGCCAAGGCCTCCTTCCCATGATGTCATCCCAGAGGAAGAGGCCGGCCCATGAGGTCATCGCTAGCAAACATGTCTGTGTTCTCTGATGTCATCACAGGGACAAGGCCTCCTTCCCATGAGCTCATCACAGAGGAAGAGGCCAGCCCGTGAGTCCTCGCTGGAGGCCATGTCCATGTTCTATGGTGTCCTCAGAGGCTTCCTTCTTGTGGTGTAATAACAGAGATGATGCCTTGCCCCATGGCATTCGATCCTGTGGTGTCACTGCAGAGACAATCTCACCGCTAACTCCAAGGCCTCTTTTGGCATCATCGCCATGGGGAAGATATTTTCTCCCTGTGTCTCTGCAGCAGAGAAGATGCCTCTGTCCTATGATGTCATCGTTACAGACAAAGCCATCTTCCTGGGACACGTCGCAGGGGAAAATGCCTCACCAACTGTGTCCTCACTAGACCTAAGGTCTCCTTTTCACCACATCATCACAGGGACCCTGCCTCCTTCCTGTGATGCCATCACCAGAGAAGGTGCCTTGCCCTATGACGTCATCAGAGGGACCGTGCCTCTTCCTGTGATGTCATCACCAGAGATGACCACCCACTCTGGGACCTCTCCAGGAGCAGGCCCCTTCTGCACTGTCGCCCAGAGGCTACGTGCTCTGAGATGGCACGAGGAGAGGCCTCCATTGCTGCCACCATGTTGTAGAAGGCAGGGCAGGCCCAGAGTCCAGGACAACCCCAGGGAAGATGCCAGGGAGCAGAGAGGAGCCCTGTCCTGAGATGTTGTCTGAAGGAAGCATCGCTGGGAAGCTGCCCATGTGGAGGGCCTCCTCCAGAAATGATGGTCTGTGTAGGCTGTTGGCAGTGAACCCCCTACCCCAGTGCTGTGATGGCATCACCAGAGTTTCCTCCTCAGAGGCACTGCCCACTCTGGGAGGCCATCGGTATTGATGGTGTCACCAGAGTTACTGCCTTGTCCCACCGTGACTTAGCTTGGTTGCTCCCTCCCCAAACCCAAGGGACATGCCCAGCAGCATCTCTGCTAGACCCTCTGAGAGGAAATGGGGCCTTGGATCCCATACCTGTGCTATGACTCCTGGGAGACAGAACCACCAGATGCCCTTCTGCTCCCAGGAGGCCACTCTGGATCACCAGGGTCCTGGAGTCCTGGCACTCATAGGTGTCCTATAGCCTGGCCTCACTCTTCTTTCTGCCATATCTAGAGACAATCGCCTCTGTCAACAAAGTCCTAGCCTTCTACTGGGGGGAGGTGCTTGAGGTACATCTACTCTTGCCCTCACTGACACTGTCAGCACCACACAATACCCGCCACTCATGATGGCACTGTACCCGGGGTCAAGTGTTACCCATGTCTGAGGATGGAATCCTTTCCCAGGATTCCCTATGACCCCCAACTATGGTAACATCTTCTTCCAGGATTTACCATGACTAATGGTGTCACTATCTCCCAAGACTCTCCATAGCCAACGGTGTCACCACCCTCCATGACTCCTCACAACCACGGTGTCATCATCTTTCAGGAGCCACCACAGCTGACGATGTCATCATTTCCTAGATCCCACCATGACCAATGATGACATTACCTTCCAGAATCCACTATGCCTGACACAGACATCCTCTACTGAAATCCACTAGGACTGATGATGCCACCATTTCCCATAATCCCTCATGATTTTGGTGTCATCACCTCCCATGACAGAACCATGGTGTCATCCTCCCAGGATCCACTTCAACCATGGTGTCATCATATCCCAGAATTCATTACACCTAAGAGTGTCATGATGTCATCACCTGCCAGATCCACTTTAACTGTGTGTCTTCATGTCCCAGGAGTCACCATAGCTATTATGTTATCAGTTCTCAGGATCCACTCCAACCATGATGTTATTATCTCCCAGGATCCGTGAGATCCAATGCTGTCACCACCCACTAGGATCCACCATAACCCTGGTGTCATCATCTCCCAGGATCCATGAGGTCCAGTGCTGTCACCATCCACTAGGATCCACCATAACCCTGGTGTCATCATCTCCTGTGATCCATGAGATCCAACGTTGTCACCACCCACTAGGATCCACCATAACCCTGGTGTCATCTCCCAGGATCCATGAGGTCCAATGTTGTCACCATCCACTAGGATCCACCATAACCCTGGTGCCATCATCTCTCAGGATCCACGAGATCCAATGTTGTCACCATCCACTAGGATCCACCATAACCCTGGTGTCATCCCAGAGTCCACTGCAACCATGTGCCATCACCCCCCAAGAGCCATCATCTTAGGAACCAAGTACCATGACGGGCTGTATTTCAGTTGTCCTCTGGGGCCGCATGGTACTTACAGTAGTTCACTTAAGGGGAACCAGCATAACAGGCCATATTCCCGTGTCCACAAAAAGGACAGGGGCGGGGCCAGCTGCCCCCCTCTGATGACTTCACCCCGACTCTGGCCCTCCTTATGTCACTGCCTCACTCCTGACTGAGGATGTTGCCTGGATCAACCCCACCACAGATGTGGCCTCAGCCAACCTCACCTTACCCCCCGGTGAGGTACCCAGGCCCCTCCTGACAGCAGCGCTGCCCCTCACCCAGCCATCTGACTGGTGACAGGGTCAACCCAGAAACCTCTCATCACCAGAGGGGAAGCATTTCAACCCTCAGGTGACACCACTGCCCCCTGCCCAGTCCCTGTCACTGGGGCCCCTACCAGGATCAGCTCTCTGCTGGCCCCGGCCAAATTCTCCTCAGATATCCCCGACCCCCGCAGGATGGGCCAAAGCTGGTGACCGACCTGGGGCCTTCAGGGCTGTCTTCTGCCGGCCTCATCCTGCAGCAGGGACGCTGGAGAGCAACGGTCCCTGCCAGCACATCTGCAGGGCCAGGGGTGCTCCTTCACCTCCCTCCCTAACACCCTAACACCGGGGGAGCCTCCAGGGGCGGCAGGAAGTCCCCAGCACCCACTGCACAATCTGCCCTCAATTCTCTTTGTACATAGCCATGTTGCGGGGGCGGCCATTCCCCCACTCTTAAAGGGCTACACGCCCCTCCCCCAGCCCCTAGGGCAAGGTGGGGGGGGTCTCTTCTTCCTCCCCTGGGCCGTCCCCCTCCCTCTTATGTCTCCCCGCAAACACTGGCACCTCACCCTCCTTCTTGTCAGGAGCTTGGGGCAGAGAGCTGGCCCTTGGCTCACACCACAGCGAGGAAACGGCACACTGAGGAAACGGGGTTACCCAAATCTACCTAGGCCCTGGTGCCAGTTCTTCAACCCCACAGCTTCTAGCTGCTCTGAGGAGCTCCTCCCATCCCTTCCGGGGCCTCCCCAGCCCGACACCGCTCAGGCCGACTGTGACTTCCCCAGAAAGGAGCCAGCTTGAGCGCCCGCCCCCTCGCAGCCCCCTCCCAGCCCCCTCCCCTCTGCGCCACACCTCTGCGGAACACTCAGCTTTCTCCAGCCGCCAGGATTTGGGGGTTCGGGCCTTTCAGCTTTTGTATCCCCTTCCACTAGCTCTAGGCCAGCCTGGATTCCAGGAATCCCGCCCCCAGCCCTGTCCCCATTCAGGCGGCACAGGCTGCCTGACCCTGGGGCCTTGATCTGACCTCAAATAAGCCATAGAGGGGAGAAGTCCTGAGGGGTGGGAGCCGGTGTGTACTGACAATTCCCCTCCACGTGTCCTGAGCTGGGACCTTGTCATCTGCCCCAACACATGCAAATGCACACAAGTCCATGCATACACAAGCACGCACGTGTGCGTGCGCGCGCACAAACATGCACACACACACACACACACACACACACACACACACACAGGCATCTCCCTTTCTGGCTGGGGGAGCATGGGAGGGGGCGGTTCACAGGGAGAAGATAAATAGTTCCACACCTGAAGACCCTCCAACAGCTTCTGCCTCCCTCCTCCTCCCTTCCTTTCTCCACTCCCCTCTCCAACACTGGTCCCTTCCCCAAACTGATTCCCTGGTGAGGACAGCCAGAGGAGCTGTGACTTGGTATTTTTTGGAATAAATAGACATTTTCCTGATCGAAGTTCTCAAGGCTTACTGTGGAGAAAGGATGGATTTCCATCCATGTTTGTGGGTCACAGGGGAGGCCCCCTGGCCTCCAACGTGTAGCTGGGTGTAGCAGGTGGGCAATGTGCCAAAGGATGGGCTTCTAAGCATTTGTTCCCAGGCCAGGGCCCACCACCAAGAGGAGGGGTCAGGGACTGGAGGTGGGGGTGCACTGTAGGGTGCTTCTAAGTTCTGGGTTTTGTTCTAAGCCGTCGTCATGCCGGGCGCAGTGGCTCACGCCTGTAATCCCAGCACTTTGGGAGGCCGAGATGGGCGGATCACAAGGTCAGGAGATCGAGACCATCCTGGCTAACATGGTGAAACCCCATCTCTACTAAAAATAAAAAAAATAAAAATTAAAAAAATTAGCCAGGCGTGGTGGCGGGCGCCTGTAGTCCCAGCTACTCCGGAGGCTGAGGCAGGAGAATGGCGTGAATCCAGGAGGCAGAGCTTGCAGTGAGACAAGATCGCGCCACTGCACTCAAGCCCGGGTGACAGAGCGAGACTCCATCTCAAAAACAAACAAACAAACGACAACAACAAAAAAAACACCTTATGGCTCACAGTTCTGGAGGCCTGAAGTCCAACATCAAGGAGGTGGCAGGCCGGCCAGGCACGGTGGCTCACGCCTGTAATCCCAGCACGTTGGGAAGCCAAGGCAGGCGGATCACCTGAGGTCAAGAGTTTGAGATCAGCCTGGCCAACATGGCAAAACCCCATCTCTACTAAAAATACAAAAAAAAAAGTTATCTGGGTGTGGTGGCGGGCACTGTAATTCCAGCTAACCAGGAGGCTGAAGCAGGAGAACTGCTTGAGCTTGGGAAGCAGAGGTTGCAGTGCACTGAAATCCCATCACTGCACTCCAGCCTGGGCAACATAATGAGACTCTGTCGGAAAAAAAAAAAGTAAAAAGGAGGTGGCGGCGGGGCTGGTTCCTTCTTCCTCAAGAGGGGATCTGCTCAGGCCTCTCTCTCAGGCCTGGTGCTTGGCTGGTACCTTAGGCATCCCTTGGTTTGTAGCTGCACTTCTCCCTGTCTTCACATAGTCTTCCCTCTGTGTGTGTCTGTCTCTGTATCAAAATGCCGCCCCCCACTTTTTGTTTTTTGGGGTTTTTTTTTTTTTTGAGATGGAGTCTCTCTCTGTCACCCAGGCTGGAGTGGCGTGATCTCAGCTCACTGCAACCTCTGCTTCCCGGGTTCAAATGAGTCTACTGCCTTAGCCTCCCCAGTAGCTGGGACTACAGGCGCGCGCCACCACGCCCAGCTAATTTTTGTATTTTTAGTAGAGATGGGGTTTCACCATACTGGTCAGGCTGGTCTTGAACTCCTGACCTCATGATCTGCCCACATCGGCCTCCCAAACTGCTGGGATTACAGGCGTGAGCCACCGCGCCCGGCCCAAACTCCCCTTTTTATGATGACACTGGTGATGTTAGATGAGGAGCCATGAGGAGCCTCCCACGTAACTTCAGCTTAACTCGTGCATCTGCAAAGACCCTCTCTCCAAACGAGGTCACGGCCACAGGGACGGGGTCGTCAGGACTGGACTCAAACGTCTTTTTTGAGAGACATAATCCGGCCCGTAAGAGGAGGTGTGGCCTGGTGCAGTCCACTGAAGTGTCCATTTTTAAGATAATTAGGAAGCATTTTCCAACTGGACATGGTGGCCCACCACCATAATCCTAGCACTTTGTGAGGCTGAGGTGAGAGGATTGTTGAGGCCAGGAGTTCAAGATCAGCCTGGGCAACATAGCAAGACCTCATCTCTTCTAAAAATTTAAAAATTGGCCAGGTGTGGTGGCTCATGCCTATAATCCCAGCACTTTGGCAGGCCGAGGAAGGTGGATCGCCTGAGGTCAGGAGTTCGAGGCTACAGTGAGCTATGATTGCACCACTACACTCCAGCCTGGGCAACAGAGCGAGACCCTGTCTCAAAAGTAAAAAATAGCCAGGCGCGGTGGCTCACGCCTGTAACCCCAGCACTGTGGGAGGCTAAGGCAGGTGGATTACTTGAGGTCAGGAGTTTGAGATGAGCCTGGACAACGTGGTGAAACCTTGTCTCTTATTAAAAACATAAAAATCAGCTGGACGTGGTGGCGTGCACCTGTAGTCCCAGCTATTTGGGAGGGTGAGGCAGGAGAATCACTTGAACTCGGGAGGCAGAGGTTTCAGTGAGCTGAGATCGCGTCACTCCAGCCGGGGTGACAGAGCAAGACTGTCTCAAAACTAAAAAATACGAAAAGGAAGCATTCTCCCTGCCTGCTTCCCTATCCCACCCAGTGCATTAAAACATTTGCGCAGTGCGGACTAGAGTTGCCTCCTTGCCTTAGTACTTGGATGCAGACTCTGGCCAAGAGGGGAGGTTCCTCTATGTACCAATTTTATGAACTTTAGGAAAATTCTCCCTAGATGCAACTAAATGTTTGTCTCTAAGCTGCAGGCTTTCACCTTGCATCTGAGGGTTTGTTTGCACATCACTCTGGAAAGAGAATTGGAGAGACACACACAAAAGACAGGTAGAAAAATACCACGAGGCAGCAACTACCCATCCCCAGTTTGAGACTCCAAGGGGCACCGTTGAATTTTATTTTCTGCTATGCCAGTTCACTAATTCAGTCAACAAAATACAGTGAACGGCACAAACAAGGTCCTTGTTCTTGAGGAACAAGTGAATCCATGGAAGTCCCTCAGTTCTCCCACAAACCTCTCTTGGCTTCTGTTCCTGGCAACCAAATGCACCCTGACAATGACAGTGATTGTAATGGGGAAAAAATTAGAAAATCCAGAGAAACAAGGAGAGAACAAAATGGAGATCTCCTGATTTCTTGCTGCTCAGAGTCAAATGCTGTTTGCATTAGCTATGTTTTCTTCTAGAAATTTCCTCATGATTTTTTTTTTTTTTTTACAAATCAGCCTTCCTATATATAGACTGCTCTGTAACCTCTTTTCTCTTTTATTTCTTTTTTAATTTTGTTTTGTTTTTTGAGACAGAGTATCGCTCTGTCACCCAGGCNTTTTGTTTTGTTTTTTGAGACAGAGTATCGCTCTGTCACCCAGGCTGGAGTGCAGTGGCGCGATCTCGGCTCACTGCAACCCCTGCCTCCCAGGTTCAAGTGATTCTCCTGCCTCAGCCTCCCAGTAGCTGGGACTATAGGCACACACCACCATGCCTTGCTAATTTTTGTATTTTTAGTAGAGATGAGGTTTCACCATATTAACCAGGCTGGTCTCAAACTCCTGACCTTGTGATCCACCTGCCTCAGCCTCCCAAAGTGCTGGGATTACAGGCATGAGCCACCGTGCCTGGTCCTTTTTTTTTTTGAGATAGAGTCTCGCCCTGTCTCCCAGGTTGGAGTGCAATGGCGTGATCTCAGCTCACTGCAACCTCTGCCTCCCAGATGCAAGCAATTCTCGTATCTCAGCCTCCTGAGTAGCTGGAACTACAGGCGTGTGCCACCATGCCCAGCTAATTTTTGTATTTTTAGTAGAGACCAGGTTTCATCATGTTCACCAGGCTGGTCTCGAACTCCTGACCTCAGGTGATCTGCCCACCTCGGACTCCCAACGTGCTGGGATTACAGGCATGCGCCGCCATGCCTGACTCTACTTTTTTTTTTTTTTTTTTTTTTTGACAGAATTTTTAAATTCTGCAGTAGGAGAATCGCTTGAACTCAGGAGGAGGAGGTTGCAGTGAGCCAAGATCGCTGAGATCGCCGAGATCGTGCCGCTGCACTCCAGCCTGGCTGGCAGAGTGGGAAAATAAAGAAAAGAAAAGAAAAGAAAAAAGCAGAAGCAGAAGCAGCAGAAATAGAAGCGGAAGCAGAAGTGGAAACTGGAAGTGGACGAGGAAGAGAAAGAAAAAGAAAAAAGAATTTTAAAAAAATGTAGAGATGGGACTCTGGCTATGCTGACCAGGCTGGTCTTGAACTCCTGGCCTCGAGCGATCCTCCCACCTCATCCTCCCACAGTGTAATTTAAATGCAAATGGTGCAGACTTTGCCTGCCATTCCCCTCACTAAGCATATGCCAAGGAGCGCGCCGAGATGGGCGACTGGAGTGTCATTCCTCTCCCTCGGAGGGTGATTAGCTTCCCACTCTGAATCGGAACTCCAGTGCTTCAGCGTATGTATTTTCACTCCTCATGGACGCCGCATGCCAGCCAACAGCTTCATTTGTGTTCCACAAGAGAAGAGCAATCTGCTCCACACCCACCGTGTGCGGGGCGGGCAAGTCAAGGATAAGATCTGACGTGAGCATTCTGCCTCCAAGGTTCGCCTTTGTAACCTAACAGTCGCTCAACTGGCAACCCCACCGTGCCAATAAAGGCAGCCTCTCGGCAGCTATTCTTAACCCGCATCTGACGGGTGGGCTTGGGAACGTCTCCAATCTATGCCAGATGTTGTGTGCAGGCTTTTTCGTTTCACTTTGCTTGACTTTATATTTTGAAATAATTTCAAACTTACAGAACAGTCAGTCAAAGAATTTCTGTGTCATTTTCACCAACTCACCATTTGTTACCATTATATGACATCACTGTATGATTTTCTTTCCACATAACATCACTGTATGGTTTTCTTTCTCTATAAATATTCATCTCAGCTGGGCATGGTGGTTCATACCTGTAATCCCAACACTTTGAGAGGCAGGGGCAGGTGGATTGCTTAAGCTCAGGACTTCCAGACCAGACTGGGCAACATAGTAAAACCTCATCTCTACAAAAAATAAAATAAAATAAAATAAATACAAAAAAATTAGCCAGGCATGTTGGCATGCACCTGTAGTTTCAGCTACTCAGGAGGCTGAGGTGGGAGGATCACTTGAGCCCAGGAGGTGGAGGTTGCAGTCAGCCAAGATCACACCACTGCACTCCAGCCTGGACCACAAAGCCAGAACCTGTCTCAAAAAAAAAAAAAAAAAAAGCCAGACATGGTGGCTCATGCCTGTAATTCCAGCACTTTGGGAGGCTGAGGAGGGTGATCACCTGAGGTCAGGAGTTCGAGACCAGCCTGGCCAACATGGTGAAACCCCATCTCTACTAAAAATACAAAACATAGCTGGGCATGGTGCAGCCATGATACAGGCACGCGCCTGTAATCCCAGCTACTCCCTAGGCTGAGGCAGGAGAATCACTTGAACCCAGGAGGCAGAGGTTGCAGTGAGCCAAAATCACGCCATTGCACTTCAGCCTGGGCAACAAAGGCGAAACTCCATCAAAAAAAAAAAAAAAAAAAAAAAATGCCAGGAGCAGTGGCTCACACCTGTAATCCCAGCATTTTGGGAGGCCAAGGCGAGCGGATCATGAGGTCAGAAGATCAAGACCATCCCGGTTAACACGGTGAAACCCCGTCTCTACTAAAAATACAAAAAATTAGCCGGGCATGGTGGCAGGTGCCTATAGTCCCAGATACTCGGGAGGCTGAGGCAGGAGAATCTCTTGAACCCAGGAGGTGGAGGTTGCAGTGAGCTGAGATTGCGCCACTGCACTCCAGCCTGGGCGACAGAGCAGAGCAAGACTCCGTCTCAAAAAAAAAAAAAAGATTGAGGGGGTGGGGCATCACTCCTACAGATCCTTCAGACACTAACAAAAAGAAGAAAAAGAATTTCATTAAGCATGGGCAAATTTTGAATAAGTATTTTGCAGAAAAATATAAATAACCAATAAACACAAGATCCTCAACATCATTGGTCATCAGAAAAATCAAAATTAAAATTATAACTGCAAGTACTAAAAAAGCTATAGAGGAATTGGAACCTTCATATATTACTGGGAGGAATGCAAATTGGTGCAGCCATTTTAGAAAACATTACAGTAATACTATATAAAGTTAAGAATACATTTACCATACAGCCTATCAACTTCATTCCTATTTGCTATCCATGAGAAATAGACACATATGTCCATACAAAATCAAGTACATGAATGGTGATAGCATAAAACATTCATAATAGCCAAAAACATTCATTAGCTGGTGAATTGATAAATTCACTAGTTATACATACTTACTATGGACTTAGCAATAAAAGAGCAAACAATTAGTCTATATTCATATTACTACAATATGAATATATATCTAGTACATTATGCTTACTGCAAGAATACAAACACTACATAATATGTACTGTATGATTACATTTGTATGAAATTTTAGATAAACAAAAATGTGTTGACAGAGGGAAGATCTGTGGTTGCCTGGCTTCTGGAGTGTGGAGAGAAGATCAAGTACAAAGAGGAATGAGAAAACTTATGATGAGGGCATTGGTGTGTATCTTGATTAAAGTAGAGTTTACACAATTGTATAAAGTTATGAAAAAAATCACTGAATTGTATATTTTAACCTGGTTAACTTAATTGTATGTAAATAATATCTTAATAAATAAAAGAGAGATATATAGATAGAGTCAAAAGAACATTTGACTTTTGATTGTTGCTATATGAAGCTTCCTGGAACTACTGCCAACATTCTGAAACCAGAGATAAATAAGCCTGAAACAACAAACATGAGAACCATAGTCAAAATGCTAAAAATCTCACAGGGGAAAGATGAGAAGAATCTTCCTTGTTCTGTCATGATACTATTTTGGTGTTAAATTAATCTACCTTAGAGCCATCTTTTGTTTCCATTTTTTTTTATTAAAATAGGAAGAAAGAAAGGAAGGAAGAANAAAAAAAAAAAAAAAAAAAAAAAAAAGATCATGTTTTTTTCTACGGAGACATTTGGGAGTAAGCTGCATCCATCACATCCCTTTGCCCCAGAGGCCATTCTGAAGAACAAGGCTGCTCTCTTACACATCCACAGCATAATTACACACTCGAGAATTTCACATCGGCCAAGTCCATGTTTGAGTTTCATCAAGCGTCCTTCAGAGCAGCTTTCGGTTTGTGACACTCCAGGATTGGGTGCTGCATCCAGCTATTGTGCTTCTTGAATTGCCTTCAATCTTAAACAGTTACTCATTATTTGTCTTTCTTTTGTATTTTCAGTTTTTATTCTTGCACACAACTCACGCAGAGATGAAAGAGACTTTTTTTTAAGAGATGGGGTCTCACTATGTTACCCAGGCTGGAACTCCTGGGCTCAAGCAATCCTCCTGCCTCAGCCTCCCAAAGTGCTGGGATTACAGGTGGCAGCCACCACGCCCAGCCCAGTCTTTGTCTTTCTTAATGCTGATTTTTTAAATAATCCAGGTAGGCCATTTTATAGAATGTCCTTTGCATTTAGGTGCATTTGATGTTTCCTCATGATTAGATCTGGGTTACATGTGTGAGAGAGGAAAACCACAGAAGTGACACCAGAGTCTCAGTGCTTTGGCTGAAGGAAACCCATGCTCTTATCCTTCCTGAAGTTCACGTGCTCAGAGCTCATATGTTCACGTGCTCAGAGCTCAAACGAGGCTCACTGCAGCCTCGGCCTTCTGGGCACAAGTGATCCTCCCGCCTCAGCCTCCTGAATAGCTGGGATTACAGGTGCACACCAATGTGCCCGGCTAATTTTTAAGCATTGTTTTTTATTAGAGATGGGGGTCTCACTGTGTTGCCCAGGCTGGTCTTAAACTTCTGGGCTCAAGCCATCCTCCTGCCTCGGACTCCCAAAGTGCTGGGATTACAGGTGTGAGCCGCTGCACCCGGCCAACAACAGAAGTCTATTTCTTCAGTTCTGGAGGCTGGAAGTCCGAGATCAAGGTGTCAGCTACCCAAAGTGCTGGGATTACAGCCATGAGCTACCACACACAGGCTGATGCTATGTAGTTATCTTTTTTCTCCTCAAACTTTCACCTGCTGCTTTGGCCTCCACTGATGATTATCTTGGCTGAATCAACTATTTTTTTTTTTTTTTTTTCCGAGATGGAGTCTTGCTCTGTCATTCAGGCTGGAGTGCAGTGGCATGATCTTGGCTCACTGCAACCTCCGCTTTCCTGATTCAAGCAATTCTCCTGCCTCAACCTCCCGTGTAGCTGGGATTACAGGCATGTGCCACCACGCCCGGCTAATTTTTGTATTTTTAGTAGAGACAGGGTTTCACCATGTTGGCCAGGCTGGTCTCCAACTCCTGGCCTCATTATCTGCCCACTTTGGCCTCCCAAAGTGCTGGGATTACAGGAGTGAACCACTGCACCCAGCCTTGGCTGAATCAATCATTACAATGATGTTTGAATACTGGCAATCTTCAAAGTATCTGAATATCACTCTCCAAAAGTTGAACGGCAATCTTCAGATGATAATTTTCCAACCTCATTATTCTTTTCACATGTATTAGTTAGCATTTGTACTTGTTTTTTCAGGGAAATGGATCCTGTACTTTCATCAGATTCTTTGAGACACCAATGATTCAAAAAACAACAAATCCTCCCTCATTTTCAATGGCTATAGCATATTCTGTCCTATGGATGCAGCATAATTTTTTCCCAGTTCCTACTGTTACAGGATCTTTGGGGTGTCGATTTTCTTCCCCCCCCGGAAACCTCTGTTGCCAATGGCGCCTTTGCCAGAGTTCTTGTCCTGAGTCCAGGAAGAATGAGGTACGCAGACAAGCGAAGGGTGAAGAAGACAAGGATGAGCTTGATTTAGTGTTACAACAGCTCAGAAGACCCACAGTGGGTAGCTTCTCTCTGTAGGCAGGTCATCTGCTGAGTGTTCAGCTCTCAGCAGAGAGGAGGTTCTGGAGAGGGCAGCTCCTCTCTGCAACTGGTCATCCTAATGTCTGCAATTCTCAGCACAGAGGAGGCCTTGGTGGGGGTGGCTCCTCTCTGCCAGCAGGTCGTCTCTGCAGATAGCTCCTCTCTGCAGCTGATCTTCCAGTCATCTCTCCTCCCTCTTCCTTCTCTGGCTGTCCTCTGCCCTGCCCTGGCTGAGCCCAGGGCTTTTATGGACCTCAGAGGGGAGGAAGTGCATGCTGATTGGTCCATGGGCAGCCATTGGCGGCCCAGAAGAGGCACCACGTGTCCCCACTTGGGTCCTCGGGACTGGCAGCCCGGCCCCCAGCCTTCAGACCCTCACTAGGACCCACCCCCTTCTGCCCAGGCCTCCCACTGCCATTCACAGCCCCAGGGCTCTGCCCTAACCACTGATCTGAGATGGGAGCAGGAGCCAGGAGCGGTGAGAAGCCAGGCGGTGGGAACAGGCACCCTGAGACTGAAGGGATGGAGGGGGTCCTTCCTGGGGCCCCCAAGGGTGCAGGCTGCAGAGACTGCACCCAGGAGCTCCCACCCCACCAACTCAGAAGGGCTCGGGCTCCCAACTGTTCCAGCTCCTATCTGCTCTGTGGAGCTGGAGGCCTAGATCTGCAGTGTTGGGTCTGGTGGCTGCAGCCGCACCCAGAAGGGCAGATCCTGCCTGTTCCCGGCACCCCACCACCCCCAAGAGCACAGGGAGGCTCAGAATAGCAGCAGCCCCTGCCATCACTACCAATAGATGTTTGGGTTTTCCCTAGGTTTTACTACTCTAAACAATACTTGAGGAACATCTTTTTGCACACCACTTGGTGCACTCCCTTAATTTTCTTTTTCTGTTTTTTTTCTTTTTTTTTTTTTCTTTTTTTGAGACGGAGCCTTGCTCTGTCACCCAGGCTGGAGAGCAGTGGTGCGATCTTGGCTCACTGCAACCTCCGACTCCCTGGTTCAAGCAATTCTCCTGCCTCAGCCTCCCGAGTAGCTGGGATTACAGGCACGCCCACCACATCCAGCTAATTTTTTGTAATTTTAGTAGAGACAGGGTTTCGCCATGTTGGCCAGGCTGGTCTCAATCACCTGACCTCGTAATCTGCCCGCCTCGGCCTCCCAAAGTGCTAGGATTACAGGTGTGAACCACTGCGCCTGGCCATTCCCTTAAATTTTCTTTAGGATGAGCTCTCAGAAGGTGAGTGACAGGTGCATTTCGAGGACTTTTGCTAGACAATGCCAACTACAACTCAGCGGACCTGTGCCCAGTCCACGTATGTGAGGATGTCCGTGTGCTCCCACCTCCCCAGCACCAGGCATTTTTCTGTGTAGGCTTCGTGTGCATCACCAGTGTCGGTTGTACAGTCATCACAGGAAATTCCCAGTGCACTCAAGAAGTCTCTGCCTTGTGCTCGGGGATTTGCGAAGCAGGACTGACCCGGGCAATGCATTTAATTACTGGTGTGTCTGTCACTAGAGGGAGCACCCGATCCACTTAAGGACCTATTTTCGCATTGCTAAGGGCCTCTCCCACCCAGGAGAGTTCCAACTTCAGCTCCAGAGGCATGGAGGAAAGTCGTTCTTGTCAATTACCTACCCCAGCGTGTGCACACACCTCAAGCTGGGAAGGTCACAAGTGTCTGCTCAGAAGTATTCAGGCACTAAGGAGCAGAGAACCTGCTACCAACCACAGACCAGCAGACTCAGAAACTCAGGAAAGGATGCTCAACCTCACAGGGAAGAAAGGAGACGCAAATAAAAGCCGGGACACCCTTGACTCGCCCATGATGCTGAATCTTTTGAAGACTGCTCATCTGCAGGCTGACTCCTGTGAGGGGACTTGGACACTGGCAGTTTCCTCTGCCTGGAATGGCCTTTCTCTGGATTCCCACAAAACTTGCTCTCTTACTTCCTTTAAATTATTATTATTTTAAACAAAGTCTCGCTCTGTCACCCAGGCTAAAGTGCAGTGGCATGATCTCAGCTCACTACCACCTCCACCTCCGCTTCCCGGGTTCAAGTGATTCTCCTGCCTCGGTCTCCCAAGTAGCTGGGACTACAGGCACGAATCACCACGCCCTGCTGATTTTTGTATTTTTAGTAAAGACGAGGTTTCACCATGTTGGCCAGGCTGGTCTCGAACTCCTCTTCAAGTGACCCGCCCACTTCAGCTCCCCAAAGTGCTGGGATCTGGGTTTACAGGCATGAGCCACTGTGCCCGGCCACTTCCTTTAAATCTTTATTCAGATGTTACCTTCTCTAGTAAAATTAGTTCTACCCTATTTAAAACTGTCCCCCTTGGCTGGGTGCAGTGGCTCACGCCTGTAATCCCAACACTTTGGGAGGCCGAGGCGGGCGGATCACGAGGTCAGGAGTTCAAGACCAGCCTGGGCAACATGGTGAAACCTCGTCTCTATTAAACATACAAAAAATTAGCCAGGTGTGGTGGTGCACGCCTGTAATCCCAGCTACTGGAGGCTGAGGCAGAAGAATCGCTTGAACCTGGGAGGCAGAGGTTGCAGGGAGCCGAGATCATGCCACTGCACTCCAGCCTGGGCAACAGGGTGAGACTCCGTCTCAAAAAAAGAACACTGTACCCCCACACCGGGCGTGGTGGCTCACGCCTGTAATCCCAGCACTTTGGGAGGCCGAGGTGGCAGGATCATGAGGTCAGGAGTTCAAGACCAGCCTGGCCAACATAGTAAAACCCCATCTCTACTAAAAATACAGAAATTAGCCGGGCATGGTGGTGCCCACCTGTAGTCCCAGCTACTCGGGAGGCTGAGACAAGAGAATCGCTTGAACCTGGGAGGAAGAGGTTGCAGTGAGCCGAGTCGGCACCACCGCACTCCAGCCTGGGCAAAAGAGCAAGACTCCGTCAAATAAAAAAAAAAGCTGTCCCCCCCCCCCACAACATTCCTGAACCTCCTTAGCCTACACTAATATTTATAGCAATTAATATCTTTATTCTACTTTTCAGACAGGGTTACCCAGGCTGGAACGCCATAGCGTGATCACAGCTCACTGCAGCCTCAACCTCCTGGGCTCAAGCAGTCCTTCTGCCTCAATCCTCCCAAGGAGCTAGGACTGTAGGCATGTGCCACCACTCCTAGCTAATTTTTAAATTATTTGTAGACACAGGGTCCTGCTATGTTGCCCAGGCTGATCTCAAACTCTTGAGCTCAAGTGATCCTCCCGCCTTAGCATCCCAAAGTGCTGGGACTGCAGGCATAAGCCATCGTGCATTGCCAATATCTTTTGAAACCACCAACTTGACTTACCTATTAGCCCAGGACTTTCCCAGTGTGAGCAGGCGAAGGCCTGCATCCTGGGCTGCCACTCGTCCCAGGCAGACTTTTAGTCTCCCCACTGGAATGGAAGCCCTAGAAGGGCAGGGATTTTGCTTCCTATCTTGTTCTCGGACGTGTCCCAAGCACCCAGAACAGTGCCCGGTGTGTATCCCGTGCTAAATAAATATAAGTTAAAGGAGCAAGTCACATCTTGGGAATCATGGTGAAACCCTGTCTCTACTAAAAATACAAAAATTAGCTGGGCGTGGCAGCGCACGCCTATAATCCCAGTTACTTGGGAGGCTGAGGCAGGAGAATTGCTTGAACCTGGGAGGTGGAGGTTGCAGTGAGCCCAGATCACGTCATTGCACTCCAGCCTGGGCAACACGGTGAGACTCTCTCTAAATAAAATAAAATGAAATAAAATAAAATAAAATAGGGGCCGGGCACGGTGGCTCAAGCCTGTAATCCCAGCACTTTGGGAGGCCGAGATGGGTGGATCACGAGGTCAGGAGATCGAGACCATCCTGGCTAACACGGTGAAACCCCGTCTCTACTAAAAAATACAAAAAATTAGCCGGGCGAGGTGGCGGCACCTGTAGTCCCAGCTACTCGGGAGGCTGAGGCAGGAGAATGGCGTAAACCCGGGAGGCGGAGCTTGCAGTGAGCCGAGATCGCACCACTGCAGTCCAGCCTGGGCAACAGAGCGAGCCTCCATCTCAAAAAAATTAAAAAATAAAATAAAATAAATAAATAAATAAATAAATTTAATGTCTCATTTTTTTTTTATAAAGACAAGGTCGCCCTATGTTGCCCAGGCTGGTCTTCAACTCTTGAGTTCAAATGATCTTCTCTCTGAGGCCTCCCACAGTACTAGGATTGCAAGCATGAGCCACTGCACCTGCTCTGTAATTGATTGTATTGAGGATACTTGCTGTGCACCAGTTTAATTGAAGGCTACTGATCAATGTGGACTGGAAGTGCTGGGGAAAGAAGTGTGGACATGGAGGGGAGGAGGGGAAGGAGGGCTAGAGCAGCACCTCCAGCCTTCATTTCCCATGCCTCAGCAACTCTGTGGATTTCCCTCCAAACACATATTTCTTTTGTAATCTAATACAGATGGACAGAAATGAAGATTAATCTCTGAAGCTAGAATTCAAACCAAAGGGACAATTTAGGTTTCACTGAACAAAAGTAAATTCTTTTGAGACAGAGTCTCACTCTGCTGCCCAGGCTGGAATGCAGTGGCGCGATCTCAGCTCACTGCAACCTCTGCCTCCCAGATTCAAGGGAGTCTCCTGCCTCGGCCTCCTGAGTATCTGGGATCACAGGCGTGTACCACCATGCCCGGCTAATTTTTGTATTTTTAGTAGAAACAGGGTTTCACCTTGTTGGTCAGGCCGGTCTTGAACTCCTGACCTCAGGTGATCCACCCACCTAGGCCTCCCAAAGTGCTGGGATTACAGGCATGAGCCACCGCGACTGGCCCTGAACAAAAGCGAGTTCATGGGTTACTAGTACTTAGCAAAGAAAGGGCACCCCCTCCCCATCCCATCCTCTGACAATTCCTGTCTCCCAAAGGATTTGGAAGGCTGCCCATCATTCAACCACCTCCTGATTAGTTCTCACATCTGCTCCCTTCTCTCCACTCCTTCCCCAGAAGGCCACCACCCTCGCCAAGCCACAGTTTACTTGCTGCTGGATTTTCTGCTTCCACTCTGGACCCTCCAGTCCAGTCTCTACCAGCAGCCCTGAGCTACCGTCCCAATATGAGCACCAAATCCAGTCATTCCTCTGCCCAAAACTCTTCAATAGCTCCCTAGAGCTCACCCAGACTCTTCACGGTGGCCTTCTGGAGTCTGCAGAGTCTGGCCCTTCCTGGTCACCTCTCCCAGCTTGGAACACTGTCCCTCAGATCTCTCTCTTTCTCCCATCCCTCTGACTTTCTTTGAGTTTCCCCCATCACAGTAATTGTTTAAATTCTTACCAAAAACAAAAAAATTTGCTTAGGCCAGGTGCAGTGGCTCATACCTGTAATCCCAGCACTTTGGGAGGCTGAGGCAGGTGGATTGCTTGAGACCAGGAGTTTGAGACCAGCATGGGCAACAGGGAGAAAACCAATCTCTACAAAAAGCACAAAAATTAGCCTGGCGTTTTGGTGCACCCTTGTAGTCCCAGCTACTTGTGAGGCTGAGGTGCGAGGATTGCTTGAGCCTGGGAGATGGAGGTTGCAGTGAGATGAGATCACGCCACTGTGCCACAGCCTGGATGACAGAATAAGACCCTGTCTCAAACAAAAAAAAAGAAAAGAAAAGAAAAAACAAAAAAAAAAGCTTGAGATATAATTCACATATTATAGAATTCACCCATTTAAACTACATAAGTCAATGGTTTTTAGTATATATCCACAAAGTTCTGCAACCATCACTACAATTTTAATGTTTATATTTCTTTTTTTTTTGTTTTTGAGACGGAGTCTCGCGCTGTCGCCCAGGCAGGAGTGCAGTGGCCGGATCTCAGCTCACTGCAAGCTCCGCCTCCCGGGTTTACGCCATTCTCCTGCCTCAGCCTCCAGAGTAGCTGGGACTACAGGCGCCTGCCACCTCGCCCGGCTAGTTTTTTGTATTTTTTAGTAGAGACGGGGTTTCACCGGGTTAGCCAGGATGGTCTCGATCTCCTGACCTTGTGATCCGCCCGTCTCGGCCTCCCAAAGTGCTGGGATTACAGGCTTGAGCCACCGCGCCCGGCCATTTGTTTATATTTCAATAGTTTTGGAGATACAAGTGGTTTTTGGTCACATGGACAAGTTCTTCGGTGGTGATTTTGGACATTTTGGTGCACCCATCACCTGCGCAGTGTACACTGTATCCAGTATGTAGTCTTTTATCCCTCACCCCCTCCCAACCTTACCCTCCAGTCCCCAAAGTCCACTGAATTTTTTTTTTTTTTTTTGAGATGGAATCTTGCTCTGTGGCCCAGGTTGGAGTGCAGTGGCGCAATCTTGGCTCACTGCAACCTCCATCTCTCAAGTTAAGGTGATTATCCTGCCTCAGCCTCCCGAGTAGCTGGGATTACAGGTGCCCACCAACATGTACGGCTAATTTTTGTATTTTCAGTAGAGACGGGGTTTCACCATGTTGGCCAGGCTGGTCTCAAACTCCTGACCACAAGTGATCTGCCTGCCTTGGCCTCCCAAAGTGTTGGGATTACTACAGGCGTGAGCCACAGTGGCCGGCCCAATTGTATCATTCTTATGTCTTTCTGTCCTCATAGCTTAGCTCCCACTTGTAAGTGAGAACATAGGGTATTTAGTTTTCCATTCCTGAGTTACTTCACTTAGAATAATGGCCTTCAGGACCAGGCGCAGTGGCTCATGCCTGTAATCCCAGCACTTTGGGAGGCTGAGGCGGGCGAATCAAGAGGTCAGGATTTCGAGACCAGCCTGGTTAACATGGTGAAACCCTGTCTCTACTAAAAATACAAAAAATTAGCTGGGCGTGGTGGTGGGCGCCTGTAATCCCAGCTACTTGGGAGGCTGAGGCAGGAGAATCGCTTGAACCCAGGAGGCGGAGGTTGCAGTGAGCTGAGATCACACCATGCACTCCAGCCTGGGTGACAGTGTGAGACTCCATCTCAAAAAAAGAAAATAATAATAATAATAATGGCCATCCAAGTTGCTGCGAATGCCATTATTTCCTTCTGTTTTATGGCTGAGTAGTATTCCATGGTGTATATATACCATATTTCCTTTATCCACTCATTGGGTGACGATGGGCGTTTAGATTGGTTCCATGTTTTTGCAAATGCAAACTGTGCTTCTATAAACATGCACGTGTATGTGTCTTTTGCATAGAATGACTTCTTTTCCTCTGGGTAGATACCCAGTAGTGGGATTGCTGGATCGAATGGTAGATCTACTTTTAGTTCTTTGAGGAATACCCACACTGGTTTCCACAGTGGTTGGACTAGTTTACATTCCCACCAACACTATAAAAGTGTTCCCTTTTTACCACATCCATGCTAACATCTATTATTTTTTATTATTATTATTATTATTTTTTGAGACGGAGTCTCGCTCTGTCACCCAGGCTGGAGTGCAGTGACCGGATCTCGGCTCACTGCAAGCTCTGCCTCCCAGGTTCACGCCATTCTCCTGCCTCAGCCTCCTAAGTAGCTGGGACTACAGGTGCCCGCCACCATGCCCGGCTAGTTTTTTGTTTTGTTTTGGTTTGGGTTTTTTTGTATTTTTTTAGTAGAGATGGGGTTTCACCATGTTAGCCAGGATGGTCTCGATCTCCCGACCTCGTGATCCACCCATCTCGGCCTCCCAAAGTGCTGGGATTACAGGCTTGAGTCACTGCACCCGGCCTTATTTTTTTAATTATGGCTGTTCTCACAGGAGTAAGGTATTATCTCATTGTAGTTTTAATTCGCATTTCCCTGATAATGAGTGATGCTGAGCAGTTTTCATATGTTGTGGGCTGTTTGTAATACCTTCTGTTGAAAGAATTGTCTATTCATGTCCTTTGCCTACTTTTTCATTGGATCATTTTTTTTTTCTTGCTGATTTGTTAGAACTGCTTGGAAATTCTGGATATCAGTCCTTTGTCAGATGCATAGCTTGCAAATATTAAAATAATGGCAAAAACCTCCATTTCTTTTGCACCAACCTTAATATAAGGTGAGCGATGAGGATCCAGTTTCATTTTTCTACATGTGGCTTGCCAATTTCCCAGCACCATTTATTGACTAGGGTGTCCTTTCCCCATTTTATGTTTTTGTATGTTTTGTGGAAGATCAGTTGATGATTGTGGCATGAGGGCAGAGAGAAAACATGGCTAACAGAGTTTTCCCTACCTACCACAACATGTAGTTCCTTCTAAAAGACCATGTTTTCCTTATTTATTATGTTTTATTTTTGGTTCTGTCTTCCTCACTACAGTAAGCCCTTGGTCTATCTGTTCTCTGATGCATCCCAAGGGCAAAGATCTTTGTCTATCTGGTCTCTGATAAATCCCAAGCACCCAGATTGGTGCCTGGCACATAGTAGGTGCTCAATAAATACCAGTTGAATGTATAACATATTCAGTCTGTCAGGCGCCCTGCTAGGGACTGAGGACAAGATCCCTGCTCTGCTGGGGCTAATCTTCTAGTTGGGAAGAGTCAAACAGGCAAGCAGGCAAATAATTGCAAATCCTGATAGACCATGAAGTTCAAAGAGGACGAAGCAAAGAAAGCATGGGAGGGGAGGAAAGAGGAGAGAAGCTGCTGTGAAGGGGTGAGGAGTTAGGGTAAACCTAGGAGATGAGAAGAATGAGGGGGGAAAAGCACGACCGGCGCAGGGAACTACCTGTCCAACTGTCCTCAGAGTAAAAAGCTTGGCCTATTCCAGCCGGGCGCAGGGGCTCACACCTATAATCCCAGCACTTTGGGAGGCCGAGATGGGCGGATCATGAGATCAGGAGATAGAGAGCATCCTGGCTAACACGGTGAAACCCCGTCTCTACTAAAAATACAAAAACATTAGCCAGGCATAATGGCAGGTGCCTGTAGTCCCAGCTACTTGGGAGGCTGAGGCAGGAGAACGGCGTAAACCTGGGAGGCGGAGCTTGCAGTGAGCCGATATCGGGCCACTGCACTTCAGCCTGGGTGACAGAGTGAGACTCTGTCTTAAACAAACAAAAAAAAGCTTGGCCTATTCCAGAAACAAACAAAAAGGCAAGGGAGCCTCAGGAGATGGTGCAAGGGCTTCTGGGTTTTCGGGGAGTCTGGGGTTTATGCAAAATGTAGTGGGGAGGAGGACTCTTGAGTTTTCAGCTGGGGTGGGGCATGTGGGATTTGTGGAAAGCTGGGAGCAAACTACAGCTCAAGGGCCTACTTTGGCCACTGCCTGTTTTTGGAAACACACCCATTAGTTTTCTTTTCAGGAGCTACAAAGGCAGAGTTTAGTGAGTTGGACCAGAGACCAATGGACCACAGTATTGGAAAACCTTTTTGGAAAAGGTCTGCCAGCCTGGTTTTCAGGCGATTATTCAGGGTACAGGTGATCCCTCCTGCTCCCTCACCCCAGGTCCAATCTATACCAGTTCCTGTTGACATCATCTCATCACTTCCCCGCATTCCTAATGCCACCAATCCTGCTTGGAGCCACCATCATCCCACCTGAACAAATGTAATCACCTCCTCATTGGCCTCCCTGTTTCTGTTCATAAGTCTGATGGAGTCATTCTCTGCTCAAAGCCACCAATGCCTCCCCATTGCTCAAAAAACAGACATACTTTTCACCATGGCCTAGGAGGCCCACCAGCACCCCTTCACCTCTCCGACCTCAGATCCCTCTACTTGCTCTGCCTCACCTCAACCCAGCCTCACTGGCCTCCTAATGTCCCCTAAAAGCACCAAGCACAATCTCCTTGGCACCTGCTGTTCCCTTTGCTCAAAATACTTTTCCCATAAACCCTCCCACAACCCCAGTGACCTTTCCTCAGACAGATTTTCCCTGCCCAGTCAAGGTAAAATGGCAGCCCCATCCCTCCCCCTCGAACTTCCCCCTCCCATTGATTGTTCATCTTTATCACTTGCTGGTTGTTTTTCAGTCTTTATCACTTGCTGACATGATGGTATAGACTTACTTGCTATCTGGCTCCCGCACCAGGAGGTAGGATCCATGAAAGTCGAGGTTTTGTCCCTTTTATTCTCTGCTGTATCCCATAGCATCCTGCCAGCTATAGCGTAGATGCTGATAAAGAAGAACAAATGTATTGAATAAACGCAGGTGTCCAGAGGGGGATCATAATAATTAATAAGATCCACCCGTCATGGTTGTTACGAGGATTAAATGACATCAAGCATGTAAAGAAACTAGAAAAGGGTCTGGCACACAGCAAATAAATAATAACTATTAGTATTAGCATCATTATTGTTATGTCTTTTGGGTAGATTTTTGAGATCAAGACAACTTTAGCCACCAGCTTTGCCTTATCCCAGCTGGGGTACCCCGAGCAAGTCACTTTACCTCCTGCTCCTTCAGTTTCCTTGTCTGTGAATTGGGCTCGAATCCTCCACACCCAGCAGGCTAAAATTGAAGATCAGCAAAATGCTGATTGGCAAAATGGGATGACAGTGACTCTAAGCACGATTGGTGGCATAGGGGATGTGGAGAAGTGATGAGATTCAGTAGATGACATCAACCGGAACTGGTATAGATTGGACCAGGGGTGAGGGAGCAGGAAGGGATCACCTGTAGCCGCCATTTCTCCACAAACTAGTTATGATGATGACTTTTTATGCTGTAGCTGTTTTTTCTGTTGTTTTGGGGTTTTTGGGGTTTTGTTTTTTGTTTTGTACATATTGGCAGGGGTCTCTCACTACGTTGCCCAGGCTGATCTCAAACTCCTGGGCTCAAGTGATCCACCTACCTTGGCCTCCCAAAGTGCTGGGATTACGGGCGTGAGTCACTGTACCCGACCATGAAGGTTTTTTGTTTGTTTTGTTTTTTGAGATGGGGTCTTGCTCTGTTGCCCAGGCTGGGGTGCAGTGGCAAGATCTCAGCTCACAGCAACCTCCACCTCCCGGCTTTTAACTGATTCTCCCATTTCAGTCTCACAAGTAGCTGGGATTACAGGGCTGCATCAACACACCTGGTTAATTTTTGTAGTTTTAGTACAGTTGGGGTTTCACCATGTTGGCGAGGCTGGTCTCCAACTCCTGACCTCAAGTGATCCGCCAGCCTCAGCCTCCCAAAGTGCTGGGATTACGGGCGTGAGCTACCACGCCTGGCCTTGGCCATGTAGATTTCTTTCACACCTTCCTTATTCCTTCTTCAGAAACGGAGGCCCCATGAGGGGAAGCTGGTAGCCGAGGGTCTTTTCAAGTACCTGTGGCCAAATTAGGCCCAGATGTTAATGCTCTTATCCACGGCTGAAAAGCCCAAGAAACTAAGAAGAGCTGTGGACGCAGACTGGCAGAGACACCAAGAGGAAACTGCAACCGCACTGCACAGATGAGCAAAGGGAGGCAACTTCAACATTCCCTCCTCCTCTCTAAGCACCTCCAAAAAGGCCTGCTCAGGGAGTTCTGGCACCGTTCTCAGGCAACCGCGTGACGTTTTTACTGACACTGAGGGCTGGAGACGGTCCCCTTTCCAGGCAGCTATGTGTCCATTTCCTAGAGAGGGAAACTGAGTCCCAGAGAAGGTGGGTGTGGCTGGAGGCCATGGGTCAGGCACAGGCAGAACCATGCCCTGAATAAACGTCTTGGGACTCTCTGACTTCTTTCCCTCGCATCACAACGGATCCCAGTGCCCATTTGTCACATAAGGAAACTGAGGCTGGGGTCTTCGGTGACGCCTGGCAGGGGTCGGGGTCACACACGGAGGGCAAGGCTGTCCAAGCCTTCAAGGTCATTCTGACTGATCTTTGAGCCCTCGCAATACAGGACGTGGGCCCAAAACCATTTCCAGCACAAAATGGCGCCTCGTAGAAAAATGTAGCCGGAGTTTCAGCGCCCACCTCCACCACGGTTCAGAAGAGGGGGCGCGGGCGGCAGCGCACACCTCATTTGCATGTATAAAAAATCAGCGGATTTCGTTGGCTGGGAGCGGTTTGACCTGCACGAAACTGGGTCTGTATTGGTCGCTATCCATTCCTGCCCGCCCTCTGACCGGTCTGTCAACCATTGGCCCATGAGAGTCTCGTGACCCACCAGTCACGAAGGCGTATCCCTATTGGCCCCAGGGCCTTCTATCACGCGTTTAAAACCCCGAGTCCCGCCTCTTCTCGCCACGCTCCAGCCTCCAGGAAGACCGTTAGTCGCGTGCGCGACTTCCTCGGCGTCAGGGTACGCGCGCGCGCGCGCGCGCGCAGGCCGGGCCGTGGCGGCGTCTCATTCAAACGACCCAATCAGCGGCCGCGTCGCCTTCCCCGTCCCCTTCCTCTCTACTTCGCCTTTTCAGCCTCTCCGTTCTTTGAGAACCCTCCCCGACCCCCGCGGGCCCCCATTGGCCGGCCCGCTACCCAGCCCTCTCCGCCACTTCCCTAGCTTCTGACCATAGTTTGCGGGGAGGGGAGCGAGCGCGTCCAACACCAAGGAACGTGCGCGCTGACGTCACGGTTGAGGCTCGGGGGCTGAGAGGCCGCGGAGGGCGTGGCCTGCGGGCGGCTTATAAAGAGGCCGTGGTGCGCGCGCGGTCGGTTTAGTGCTGCCGGGCACCGGGGCGGCGGATTGGTGAAGGCTGTTCGCGGCGGACGTCGGCGGCAGCGGGGAGCGGAGCGGGGCCGCCGGGGCCTCTCCAGGGCCGCAGCGGCAGCAGTTGGGCCCCCCGCCCCGGCCGGCGGACCGAAGAACGCAGGAAGGGGGCCGGGGGGACCCGCCCCCGGCCTGCCGCAGCCATGGTAAGCGCGGACGGTGAGGCCCAAGAGGGTGGTCGGGGGTGTCCCTGAGGGAGGAGGTGGAGTCTCAGGGGCCTCACGATGGGCGGCCTTGAGGGATTTGAGGGCCAGCCTGGGGGTCCCTGACCCGGGATGGGCCCGAGGGCCTTCCTGCAGGCAGAGCAGGAGCTCGGGCGGCCCCCAGTCTCCCTGGCGGCGAGGGCTCCGGGCGCTTTGCGGCCCGCCCATGGGTGTTACCAGGAGCAAGGACGCCCCGCCGCCATCTCCAGACCTGAGCCGGGGTTTCAAGGATGCTCTAAGCAAAAATTAGTGGATAAGGAGGAGAGAGTAGATCTCTGGCCTACATGGAACCACTGGGGTCCAAGCAGGGTTAGGAGCGGGCTTTGGGGGTTTCTGGGGTGGGTGGAGTTATGTGCAAGCCCCCCCGCGGGAACCCGCCCCCATTTCTGTTGGAAACTCTGCCTGGGCTGGTGGCCTGAAGCATTCTGGGTGAGGGTCTGGGAGTTCAAGGGTGATTGACAGCCGGGGGCCACTGAGTCAAGACTTGGGCAGTCTCTGCATCTTTAGGCCCTGAGGGAAGCCCAGCTCTTAACACCCGCTCACCCTGCTCTCCCATCCGTGCCCAGAACTCCAACGTGGAGAACCTGCCCCCGCACATCATCCGCCTGGTGTACAAGGAGGTGACGACACTGACCGCAGACCCACCCGATGGCATCAAGGTCTTTCCCAACGAGGAGGACCTCACCGACCTCCAGGTCACCATCGAGGGCCCTGGTGAGTTTGGAAGGAAAGAGGGAAGGGGCTGCTGCTTAGATCCTCCATCACCCCACCGGGAAGTACCTGTTACAGGCTGGCCTTGTGTCAGGTGCTGGGGATGCAGTCGTGGACAGGGCAGGACGCCACAAATGACAATTATGTACTTTTTTCCCATAAGAGTTGAGAAATACCTGGTCACTGAGTTAGTATATCATGGGACGGTACTCTAGATTTGAAGCAAGGCTTCCCTGGACCTGCGGGTGGGTAGGAATTAAGTAGGAATGGGAAGAGAGTTCCAGGTGGTGGGAATGGTGTCAGCAAGGGCCTGGGAGGGTGGGCCAAATGATCTCAAACTCCATCCTGCTGTGAGTGTCAGGGCTGAGGAAACAAGGAGATGCAGATCGTGGGGAGACAGGTCATAAATACCCACAGGCTTTGCGGAGTGATTTAGAATTCTGTTTCATGCAAGCTACATCTCTGTTATCACCAGAATGCCTACAAAGTCGGGATTTGAGCAGAGCCTGTGAAGTGCGAAGGAACAGTCTAGTCCGCTGTGGTGACGGTGGTAGGTGGTCAGGGCAGACCTGAAAGTGGTGACAGTTGAGGGCCCTTCATGCCTTGCTGCAGGGGGCACGGGATCATGAGAATGGAAGGCTCCCAGGAAGGCCCTGGGGCAGGTGGAGCTGGGTGCGTGGTAAAAACACATGAAGAAAGTTGATGGTGAAGCTGGCGAGGTCTTTTAGGGCTTCTAGGCCCCTACAAGGAGTTTGTAGAGGAAGCTGGCGGAAGGTTTAAAGCAGGGGTGTGACAGATCCCTCCCAAGTTCCTATCTGACTATAGTGAGGAGAGCCGGCCTGGCAGGGGGAAGGACTCAGAGGCCAGCCAGGAAGCCAGCCTTGGAAATGGGATGAGATTCAGGGGAGGACCTAGTGGGCCATGCTCAGACTGCTGATGGGCTAGCAGAGGGACAGTATTTTGACCCATGCAAGTGGGTGAGCGGGAGAAGCGTTGACTGAGGTGGGAGACTGTGGAGTTGACAGACAGTTGGATCCTTGATCTGAAAGGCATATAAGTGGGCATCTTATAGGAAGATAAGTGCGTACTCAGGTCCCTGTGACTGGAGTGGTCACTTGGGCTGAGAAAGGGTATCCAGGGGAGTGCAGACGAGCTTGATAGTGACACAGGTGGGGGCTGCAAGATGATCATCATCTCTCAGGTTCTGGGGGAGGTCCTGTGGCCCCCTAGGAACCCAGCCTTTCTTGTTTTTGTTTTGTTTTGTTTTGTTTTCCTCGAAACGGAGTCTTGCTCTGTCACCCAGGCTGGAGTGCCATGCGCAATCTCTGCTCATTGCAACCTCCACGTCCTGGGTTCAAGCAATTCTCCTGCCTCAGCCTCCCAAGTAGCTGGGATCACAGGTGTGCACCACCACGCCCAGCTAATTGTGGTTTTAGTAGAGACGGGATTTCACCATGTTGGCCAGGCTGGTCTCGAACTCCTGACCTTGTGATCTGCCCGCCTCAGCCTCCCAAAGTGCTAGGATTACAGGCGTGAGGTGCCGCGCTTGGCTTTTTTTCTTTTAGACAGAGTTTCACTCTTGTTGCCCAGGCTGGAGTGCAATGGTGCAATCTCGGCTCATTGCAACCTCCGCCTCCCGGTTTCAAGGGATTCTTCTGCCTCAGCCTTCCGAGTAGCTGGGATTACAGGCATGCACCACCATGCCTGACTAATTTTCTATTTTTAGTAGAGACAGGGTTTCTCCATGTTGGTCAGGCTGGTCTTGATCTCCCAACCTCAGTTGATCCGCCCGCCTCAGCCTCCCAAAGTGCTGGGATTACAGGCATGAGCCACCACGCCCAGCCTCTTGCTCTTAAGAATTCTGCAGCCTGACTGAGTGTAGTGGTTCCCGCCTGTAATCCCAGCACTTTGGGAGGCTGAGGGAAACAAATTGCTTGAGCCTAGGAGTGCAAGACCAGCTTGGGCAACATAGTGAGACCCTCCAGGCCTGGTGGCACGCCTGTAGTCCCAGCTACTTGGCAGGCTGAGATGGGAGGAACACCTGAGCCCAGGAATTGCAGGCAGCAATGAACTGAGATTATGCCACTGCAGTCCAGCCTGGGTGACACAAGAGATCCTATTTCAAAAAAAAGAAAAAAAGAATTCTCCCATCTGATGACAGAGCTGGCAGGGCATCCACCTGCGTCACAGCCGGACCGTGGAGACTGGACTTTGGGGTGTTGAGGTGCCTTGGGAGTCCTGAGTGCCCTGACCCTGTGCCCCTCCCTCCACTCCAGAGGGGACCCCATATGCTGGAGGTCTGTTCCGCATGAAACTCCTGCTGGGGAAGGACTTCCCTGCCTCCCCACCCAAGGGCTACTTCCTAACCAAGATCTTCCACCCGAATGTGGGCGCCAATGGCGAGATCTGCGTCAACGTGCTCAAGAGGGACTGGACGGCTGAGCTGGGCATCCGACACGTACTGCTGGTGAGTTCTGGGCTGGGGCTGGGCCTCCTGCCTCCTGACTCTGGAGGTCCACTGGTGTCTCAGCCATAGCACTTTGTTTAGTTTTGCTGAATCAACTCTGAAGTGGTTGAAGGTTTCCACATAAAAATCCAGGTTGCTAGCTTTCTGGAAAGATGGACAGTGCCAGACCCAGGACACCAAGTACTGTTGAGAAGTGCCCAAGGGCACCTTGCTATACAACGAGTGGTGAGTTTGTATTGTAGGATGGTTTTTTTCTTCTCTCTCTCTTTTTTTTTTTTTTTTTTGACGAGTCTCACTCTGTCACCCAGGCTGGAGTGCAGTGGCGCAATCTCGGCTCACTGCAAGCTCCACCTCCCGGGTTCACACCATTCTCCTGCCTCAGCCTCCCGAGTAGCTGGGACTACAGGCGCCCGCCGCCACGCCCGGCTAGTTTTTTTGTATTTTTGTAGTAGAGACGGGGTTTCACCAGGTTAGCCAGGATGGTCTCGATCTCCTGACCTCGTGATCCACCCGTCTCGGCCTCCCAAAGTGCTGGGATTACAGGCTTGAGCCACCGCGCCCGGCCCTCTCTCTTTCTTTTTAAAAACAAGGATAGGGTAGGCCAGGTGCAGTGGATCACTTGAGGTCAGGAGTTCAAGACCAGCCTGGCCAACATGGTGAAACCCCGTCTCTACTAAAAATACAAAATTTAGCCGGGCGTGATGGCGTGCGCCTGTAGTCCCAGCTACTCAGGGGGCTGAGGCAGGAGAATTGCTTGAGCCTGGGAGGTGGAGATTGCAGTGAGCCAAGATCACGCCACCGTACTCCAGCCTGAGCGACAGAGTGAGACTCTGTCTCAAAAAATAAATAAATAAAATAAAAAATAAAACAGGGATGGGGTCTCTTTTGTTACCCAGGCTGGTGTCGAACCTCTGAACTCAAGTGATCCTCCCACCTCAGCCTCCCAAAGTGCTGGGCTTACAGGAGCCAGCCACTGTGCCTAGCCTGTAGGACAGTTTTCTGAAAGGTGGAATTCAAGGGTCTAGTTAGAAGCTTTTCTTTCTTTCCTTCTTCCTTCCTTTCTTTTTTTTTTTTTTTTTTTTTTTGAGACGGAGTCTCGCTCTGTCACCCGGGCTGAAGTGCAGTGGCCGGATCTCAGCTCACTGCAAGCTCCGCCTCCCGGGTTTACGCCGTTCTCCTGCCTCAGCCTCCCGAGTAGCTGGGACTACAGGCGCCCGCCACCTCACCCGGCTAGTTTTTTGTATTTTTTAGTAGAGACGGGGTTTCACCGTGTTAGCCAGGATGGTCTCGATCTCCTGACCTCGTGATCCGCCCGTCTCGGCCTCCCAAAGTGCTGGGATTACAGGCGTGAGCCACCGCACCCGGCCCCCTTTCTTTTTTTTTTTTAAGATACAGGCTGTTTGTTGCCCAGGCTGGAGTGCAGTGGCGCAATCATAGCTCACTGTAGCCTTGAATTCCTGGGCTCAGGTGATCTTCCTGCCTCAGCTTCCTGAATGGCTGGTATTACAGGCATGTACCACCATACTTAGTTTTTATATTTTATATTTGTATGGTTTGCAGAGATATGGGGTCTCATTAGAGGCTAAAGCTGAGTTTACATGTCGTACAACTCACTGTTCCAAAGTATCAGTTCGGTGGTTTTTTAATAGCGATAGGGTCCATAAACCAGTGTTTCTCAGCCAGAGGTGATTGTGCCCCCGAAGGGGTATTATGCAGTCAGGAGACCAAAAAGGTTGTCACAACTCGGGGGTGCCACTGGCATCTAGTGGGTGGAGGCCAAGGGTGCTGCCCAAATCCTGCAGTGCACGAGATGGCTCCATAACACGGAATGACCTGGCTGCGGTGTTGCCGAGGTGGAGGCGTCCTGGTCTAGGCTGGTGCTCCAAGGTCTCCACAGGCTGCTTACAGCCTGCTGCCTCCCCACCCTTCCCACAAGCTGAAAAAAAATTAACCACATTTCTAATGAGTCCCTGGGGCACCTGGCAGAGAGGGTGGGGAATTGGGGTTTCCTACCATGCACAGGGAGAGGGTTGAGCTCCAAGGTAAACAGACCCCAAACCTTTCCCTCCCACGTGCATCGCCTCCCTTCCCCTGGGGCGTCATTGGAGGCTGCTGGGAACATTGGCACTGAGCTCCAGGCCTACTTGCTGCTAGGTCGACATCTGGGCCTGTCAGGGGCTCAGCCAGCAAGAGAGCCGCAAGAAGGGCAGCTAGACCTGCAGTTTGGGTGCAGTGATGAGAATTAGGGTGGGAACCTGCGTCCTGGTCACCATCGGTGATATCTGCTGAGCATCTGCTGAGGCAGGTACTGTGTGTGTGTCATAGTGGCCACAGAGAACAAACTGCTGTGGCCAGTTTGCCCAGACCCACTTCAGAGGATCCAGCAGGGGCTGCCGGTCACACCTCTGCACTCCAATTTACCCCTCAGGACGGGCTGATGAAGGGTGTTAAGAGGAATCTCTGGACCACCCTTGAAATGCACCTCAGACCACCAGTCCTCGTGTCTTGCCCTCTTGTGTATGGTCCAACCCATCTAGAGTCTTAGGCTGTGAACTTGGGATTTCTGATTAAAGACAGTGAGAGGTCAGGATTTATGCTGGATCTGGAAAGATGGGGAGCTTTAGAGTCCAACACGCAGGTGTGAGTTCCTCACATCCTGAGGCCCTGGGGAAGTCTCTTCCCTCTGTCCAGACTCCAGGCCTCATTGAACCAGAGGGCCTCTGAGGTCATGCTGAACCGCACAGAGGCAAATTCAAAACCGTGATAGGACTCAAGTCTGGGGCTCAGACAAGTATTGGACTCCTGAGAGGGGGCCTTGGCGTTTCCCCCATCACCCCGCAAGTTCCACAGAGGACTAGGGACATTTCAAACCACTGGGCCTATGGTATCGTGTCCTTTTGGGAACATGTACTGTAGGCAGGTCACAGGAAAGTGGGCTCTGAGGGAGACAGGGAGCAAAGATGAGGGAGGATGCAGCATAGCATAGGTGGGGCCTGGATCTGCAGCTGAGTTGGGAGCAGAAGGAACAGCCAGAGCGGAGGCCACCCTCTTGTGGGGGCCTGGGGGTCCCTGTAGGTTGCCCGACCCTCCATGACCCTGGGCCTCTTCCCACAGACCATCAAGTGCCTGCTGATCCACCCTAACCCCGAGTCTGCACTCAACGAGGAGGCGGGCCGCCTGCTCTTGGAGAACTACGAGGAGTATGCGGCTCGGGCCCGGCTGCTCACGGAGATCCACGGGGGCGCCGGCGGGCCTAGCGGCAGGGCCGAAGCCGGTCGGGCCCTGGCCAGTGGCACTGCAGCCTCCTCTACCGACCCTGGGGCCCCAGGGGGCCCTGGAGGGGCTGAGGGTCCCATGGCCAAGAAGCATGCTGGCGAGCGCGATAAGAAGCTAGCGGCCAAGAAAAAGACGGACAAGAAGCGGGCGCTGCGGCGGCTGTAGTGGGCTCTCTTCCTCCTTCTGCCGTGACCCCAACCTCTCCTGTCCCCTCCCTCCAACTCTGTCTCTAAGTTATTTAAATTATGGCTGGGGTCGGGGAGGGTACGGGGGCACTGGGACCTGGATTTGTTTTTCTAAATAAAGTTGGAAAAGCAGCTTGTGTGTCTCACAAATGCCCCAGGACCGCTGCATTTGCCACGTGTCTCTGGGAGGTCGGCTCCCCTGCACAGGCCCTGGGTCCTTACAAAGCCTCACGGACTGCAGCAGTAGGTCCATCTAGCTCACCAGCCCTCCTGTTTGAGGATTGGGTCCCCCTCCGTTCTGTGGGGGTAGAGCAGTCACAACCCCTCTTTGGAGTCAGATTTCCAATCTAAAGTGGGGTGGGGACCTGGAGGCTGCTCCTGGTGGCCTGAGTGGCACTGCCCTATGTTTCTCCCTCTAGAATAATGGACACGGTATGGCAGTGGTATTCCTGCTCAGGATGGCCAGGTGCGAGCAGTCTGGCATGAGGCTCGCCTCGTCTGTCTGGTTCTGGACTGGGTCAAGGTTCAGTCCCCTTGAATCATCTGATCCTGCTTTGCGCTAAAGGTTTTGCGCTAAAGATTGGTTTTTCCCTTGTGGGCAGCAAAGCCTGTTCCCACGTGTATTTCTGCACAACAGATCACAAAGCCAGTGGCTTAAAACAACACCCACTTCAGACTTCCTGTTGGAAGTCTGCACACGGGTGAGCTAGGCCCTGCTCAGTGCTTTGCAGGCTAAAATCCAGGTATTGGTTGGTTGTGTTCTTTAATCTGGGTCCTCTTCCATCCAAGTTCATGGCTGTTGGCTGATTTCGGTTCTTGTAGAGCTAGGGTCTTGGCTCCCAGAAGCTGCCCCTCCTCGGCCCTGGCAGGCCTGATTTAAGGGCCCCATTCCCTTTGAAGTGCTCTCCGATTAGGTCAGGCCCATCCATACTTAAGTGATAATGACTAAATTGCAGGGGTAAGATCCTAGCTTAGCCTTAGTTTCTGCCCTCAAGGGGAAGGGATTGTCCTGGGTGTGCACATCAGAGGGTGGGGAAACTTCCCACTCTATTAATGGGTTTAGGTTATTTAGACCAATGTCTCATTAATTTAAAAAAAAAAAAAAAAAAGGGCCGGGCACAGTGGCTCACACCTGTAATCCCAACTTTAGGAGGTGAAAAGATCACTTGAGGCCAGGAGTTAAAGACCAGCTTGGGCCGGGCGCGGTGGCTCAAGCCTGTAATCCCAGCACTTTGGGAGGCCGAGACGGGCGGATCACGAGGTCAGGAGATCGAGACCATCCTGGCTGACACGGTGAAACCCCGTCTCTACTAAAAAAATACAAAAAACTAGCCGGGTGAGGTGGCGGGCGCCTGTAGTCCCAGCTACTCGGGAGGCTGAGGCAGGAGAATGGCGTGAACCCGGGAGGCGGAGCTTGCAGTGAGCTGAGATCCGGCCACTGCACTCCAGCCTGGGCGACAGAGCGAGACTCCGTCTGAAAAAAAAAAAAAAGACCAGCTTGGGCAACACAGTGAGATCCCATCTCTGCAAAAAGTAAAATACATTTACAATAAAAATTACAAGTTCTGACCCATAGGAGGGTGGAAAACTCAAGGGCTGCTTTTGTCCTGAAGGAATTTGCCTATTCTAATAAAACTGAGGTTGAAACCTAGAACTAAACCTCTGAAACGGGTCTGACCCTTCCTTGAGCCCTTGCCTCCAGTGAAGGTCCCCCAAGCTAAGGGAGAAAAGGAACCAAAAGTCTGCCCTCCTCCCTACCTCTAGCGGCGCCGGGAGCAAAGGAAAGACAAGGGAAGAAAACCTTTCAGATTTTCAGACCAAATTCACATCACTGGCCGTCCAAGAAATCTTAAGCTCTGCATTTATCGTCAAGCATTTCTGCATGAGAGAAGCAAACAGTCCTTGCTGAAGGCAGGTGCCTGCATCCTAGGCCTCAGGGAACCCACTGAAATAATTTAACGAAGTACATAATAAAAATAATATTTGCTCTTATCCCCTGACAGAGTTCCTAAATCCCTTGGAATCTCCTGGGTATTAATAGGAGCAGTCTTTGTTCTAATGAAGTCATCTGTGATGGGGCCCTGTGTAGCTTCAGGAGGGGGTTGGTCATTAGAGATACCAAGACAGGGCTGGGCGTGGTGGCTCACGCCTGTAATCCCAGCACTTTGGGAGGCTGAGGTGGCCGGATCATGAGGTCAGGAGATCGAGACCTTCCTGGCTAACACGGTGAAATCCTGTCTCTACTAAAAATACAAAAAATTAGCCGGATGTGGTGGTGGGCGCCTGTGGTCCCAGCTACTTTGGAGGCTGAGGCAGGAGAATGGCATGAACCCAGGAGGCGGAGCTTGCAGTGAGCTGAGATGGCGCCACTGCACTCCAGCTTGGGTGACAGAGCGAGACTCCATCTCAAAAAAAAAGAACGGCCGGGTGCGGTGGCTCAAGCCTGTAATCCCAGCACTTTGGGAGGCCGAGACGGGCGGATCACAAGGTCAGGACATCGAGACCATCCTGGTTAACACGGTGAAACCCCGTCTCTACTAAAAAATACAAAAAACTAGCCGGGCGAGGTGGCAGGTGCCTGTAGTCCCAGCTACTCAGGAGGCTGAGCCAGGAGAATGGTGTAAACCCGGGAGGCAGAGCTTGCAGTGAGCTGAGATCTGGCCACTGCACTCCAGCCTGGGCGACAGAGCTAGACTCCGTCTTAAAAAAAAAAAAAAAAAAGAAAAAAAAAAAGAAAAAAGGCTGGGCATGTTGGCTCATGCCTGTAATCCCAACACTTTGGGAGGCCAAGGCAGGTGGATCACAAGGTCAGGAGATCGAGACCACGGTGAAACCCCGTCTCTACTAAAAGTACAAAAAAATTAGCCGAGCGCAGTGGCGGGTGCCTGTAGTCCCAGCTACTCAGGAGGCTGAGGCAGGAGAATGGCGTGAACCTGGGAGGCGGAGCTTGCAGTGAGCCGAGATTGCGCCACTGCACTCCAGCCTGGGCAGCAGAGCGAGACTCCGTCTCAAAAAAGAAAAATTTTAAAATACCAAGACAGAATTAGATAGTTGGGAATTTCAGCCCCACCCACCCCTACCAACCTCTGGGAAGAGAGGAGCTGACGGTTGAGGTCAATGACCAATAGTCAATGATTTGTCTAATATGCCCATGTAATGAAACCTCCATTAAAACACTAAACGAGGCTGGACACAGTGGCTCATGCCTGTAATCCCAGCACTTTCGGAGGCCGAGGCAGGCAGGTCACCTGAGGTCAGGAGTTCAAGACCAGCCTGGACAACATGGTGAAACCCCATCTCTACTAAAAATACAAAAATTAGCTGGACATGGTGGTGCATGTCTAATCTCAGCTACTCAGAAGGCTGAGGCAGGAGAATCACTTGAACCTGGGATGCAGAGGTTTCAGTGAGCCGTGATTGCACCACTGCACTCCAGCCTGGGTGACAGAGCAAGACTCCGTTGAAAAGGAAAGGAAAGGAAAGGAAAAAGGAAAGGAAAGAATTGGCCAGGCATGGTCGTGTGCGCCTGTAATCTCAGCTCTTCGGGGGGCAGAGATGTGAGGGTCACTTGAGATGGGCATGTTGATGCTACAGTGAGCTATGATCGTGCCACTGCACTCCAGCCTAGGTGACAGAGGGAAACCCTTCCTTAAAACAAACCGGGCACGGTGGTTCACCTGTAATCCCAGCATTTTGGGAGGCCGAGGCTGGTGGGGACCACTTCACCTCGGGAGTTCAAGAGCAGCCTGCCCAACGTGGCGAAACCTCGTCTCAACTAAAAATACAAAAATCAGCCAGGCATTGTGTGCATGCCCAAAGCCTCAGCTATTCAGGACGCTGAGGCAGGAGAATTACTTGAACCCAGGAGGCGGAGATTGCAGTGAGCCGAGACTGCACCACTGCACTCCAGTCTGGGCAAAAGAGTGAGACTCTGTCTTAACACCCCCGCCACTCCCCCCAACACACAACAAAATGTATAACGAGTTCGTACAAATGAATAAGAAAAAAACACAAAAAATGAAAGAAAAATTGGCAAAAACACTTAAGCACGTCACAACACAGGCAATCCAAATGGTTACTCAACACACGTAAAGGTACTCAACATCATTAGTAATTGGAAAAATGCAAATGTAAACCAAGATTGAGGCCATCACACCCCTAGATGAACAACAATTAAATCTGAGAATACCAAGTGTTGACAAGGTGGCAGAGCACTGGGAGCTCCTACAGACTCCAGTTGGAAGAGTGAGATGGTAAAGCCTGTTTTGAAACTTTGTAGTAAAGTCAAAATAAGTCAACTTATTACTCAACAATCTTTTTTGTTTTGGTTTGGTTTTCATTTACATCGAGGTTCCCTTTGTTTCTATTTCTTCACAACCATCCATGCGGGGGTAACTCCCTCCTGTGTCTCAAGCCCAAATCCCACTCTAGAAATTCACATTCCCATTTCTTTCTTTTTGTTTCTTTGAGACAGATTTTCACTACGTCACCCAGCCTGGGGTGCAATGGCGCAATCTCAGCTCATCGCAACCGCTGCCTCACGGGTTTCAAGTGATTTCATGCCTCAGACTCCCGAGTAGCTGGGATTACAGGCGTGCGCCACCAAGCTGGGCTAATTTTTGTATTTTTAGTACAGACAGGGTTTCACCATGTTGACCAGGCTGGTCTTGAACTCCTGGCCTCAAGTGACCGGCCTGCCTCAGCCTCCCAAAGTGCTGGGATTACATGGTGAGCCACCATGCTCAGCCTCACATTCCCATTTCTGACTCTACAGGACACAGGTTGTTTTCTGTAAAAAGATGGGGTATCACTATGCTGTCCAAGATGGCCTCAAACTCACGGGCTCAACTGATCCTCCCACCTCCCACCTCAGCCTCCCTAGTAGCTGGGACTATAGGCATGCACCACCATGCCCAGCTCTCATATACTTGAAAATACACAACAGATTTAAAACATTTGTCCCCATTACAAACAGTATAAACATACTTGTATATTCTAGAAACAATACCATACAGCACAAATGTAATCAAAACTAAGCAAGTCACAAAAGATACTACAGTCTGAATGCCTTCATACACAATTCATAAATAGGCAAAAATAAATTCTCCTGCTGAACATACATATGTTGGTGGTAAACTATAAAACTGTAAGAGAAAACAAGGAGGTCGAGTGTAGTGGCTCCTGCCTGTAATCCTAACACTTTGAGAGGCTGAGGCAGGCAGATGGCTTGAGCTCACAGGTTCGAGACCAGCCTGGGCAACGTGGCGAAACCGTGTCTGTACAAAAAGCACAAAAATTTTCTGGATGTGCACCTGTAGTCCCAGCTATTCAGGAGGCTGAGGTGGGAGGATGGCTTGAGCCTGGCAGGCAGAGGTTGCAGTGAGCCAAGATCATGCCACTGCACTGTAGCCTGGGCAACAGAGCCAGAGCTTGCTTCAGAAAAGAAACAGGAGGGGGACCGGGCACCGTGGCTCACGCCTGTAATCCCAGCACTCTGGGAAGCCAAGGTGGGCAGATCACGAGGTCAGGAGATCCAGACCATCCTGGCTAACACAGTGAAAACCCATCTCTACTAAAAATACAAAAACTTAGCCGGGCGAGGTGGCAGGCGCCTGTAGTCCCAGCTACTTGGGAGTCTGAGGCAGGAGAATGGTGTGAACCCGGGAGGCGGAGCTTGCAGTGAGCCGAGATTGGGCCACTGCCCTCCAACCTGGGCCACAGAGCGAGACACCGAGATACCGTCTCAAAAAATTTAAAACAAAAAAAAAAGAAAAGAAAGGGGAGGGGAAGGGAGGGGAAGGGAGGGGAGGCGAGGGGAGGCGAGGGGAGGGCAGGGCAGGGCAGGACTTTCCTAAAAGTGAGAATACTGTTTACCTCCAGCCAGGGTTGAAAACTTCGGTGGTTTTGAGGGTCCCATTTCCTGACCTGGGTATTGGTTACATAGGTGTTTTATGATTTTTTTAAGTGTATAAATACATTTTACGCACTTTTCTGTGTGTATGCTGTATTTCAGAATTTCTAATTTTAAAGTTTTTTATTTTTGCAAGGTTACATTCTTGTTGCTCAGGCTGGAGTGCAGTGGTGCCAACATAGCTCACTGCGACTTCAAACTCCCGGGCTCAAGTGATCCTCCAGTCTCAGCCTCCCAAGGAACTGGAACTACGTGTACACTACCACGTCCAGCTCATTGTTTTTGTACAGATAGAATCTCACTATGTTGGCCAGGCTGGTCTCAAACTCCTGGGTTCAAGGGATCTTCGCATCTCAGCCTCCCAAAGTGCAAGGATAACAGGCGTGTGCCACCACGCTCAGCCGAAGATTACCGTTGAGTCAAAACAGCAGGTGCAAAACGCCGTGCATGGGACACTACCAGCCATGTAAAGAAGTGGGGTCAAAAGAATACATATATATACATTTCCCCGCATTTGCATAGAGTTTCTCCAGAAAAATACACAAGAACCTGCTAACATTAGGTGTCCCTGATCAAGGGAACTGGTTGTCCCAGACACGAGAATGAGAGGGAGCCATTTCATTGTAGAAATTTTGATCTTTTTTTTTTTTCTGAGACGGAGTCTCGCTCTGTCGCCCAGGCTGGAGTGCAGTGGCCGGATCTCAGCTCACTGCAAGCTCCACTGCCTCCCGGGTTCACGCCATTCTCCTGCCTCAGCCTCCCTAGAAGCTGGGACTACAGGTGCCCACCACCACGCCTGGCTAATTTTTTTGTAGTTTTAGTAGAGACGGGATTTCACTGTGTTCACCAGGATGGTCTCGATCTCCTGACCTCGTGATCCGCCAGCCTCGGCCTCCCAAAGTGCTGGGATTACAGGCGTGAGCCACTCGCTGAGACCGGGTCTCTTTTTTTTTTTTTTTTTTTTTTGAGACGGAGTCTGGCTCTGTCGCCCAGGCTGGAGTGCAGTGGCCAGATCTCAGCTCACTGCAAGCTCCGCCTCCCGGGTTTAAGCCATTCTCCTGCCTCAGCCTCCGGAGTAGCTGGGACTACAGGCGCCCACCACCTCGCCTGGCTAGTTTTTTGTACTTTTTAGTAGAGAAGGGGTTTCACCGTGTTAGCCAGGATGGTCTCGATCTCCTGACCTCGTGATCCGCCCGTCTCGGCCTCCCAAAGTGCTGGGATTACAGGCTTGAGCCACCGCGCCCGGCCGAGACCGGGTCTCTTAAAAACAAAATAGATTTGTGGCTGGGCACGGTGGCTCACACCTGTAATCCCAGCACTTTGGGAGGCCGAGGCGGGCGGATCACTGGAGGTCAGGAGTTCGAGAACAGCCTGGCCAACAGAGTGAAACCCCATCTCTACTAAAAATACAAAAATTAGCTGGGTGTGGTGGCAGGTGCCTGTAATCCCAGCTACTTGAGGGGCTGAGGCAGGAGAATCGCTTGAACCCAGGAGGCAAAGGTTGCAGTGAGCTGAGATCACAGTGCGCTGAGGTCATGCCATTGCACTCCAGCCTGGGCAACAGAGCGAAACTCTGTCTCAAAAAAAAAAAAAAAAAAAGGTTGGCGATTGCCAGGGGCTAGAGGGAACATGAGTAGGAGTGGCTGCTTTATGGATACTGGGTGTCCATTCGGGATGACGAAATGTTCTGGAATAAGATAGGGGTTGTGGTTGCAAAGCTTTGTGAAAACTAAAAAGCACTGAATTGTGCACTGTAAAAGCATGGACTTTATGTTATGTGAATATCTTTTTTTTTTTTTTTTTTTTTGGAGACAGTCTTAGTCTGAGCCTAGGGACCAGCTAGGAGCTTCAGGGAGGAGAGAGGCCTTAGAGATGGCAGCCTAAGGAGGCTGGGGAGACTGGACAGGGCCAGATCCAAGACCTTGCTGGCCCTAGAGAAGGGTTTGGGCTTCCATTCATCATGGAGGGGGGCGTCGGCCAAGGGGGATGACACGTCTGATTTATCATTTGTAAAGATCAATTTGCTTCTGTGTAGAGAACAGCCTGGAGGGACAGCAGGAGAGCAGGCGGGTGTGGGAGGTCGATGGGAGCAGGGGCCGCTGGAGGTGTGATGCGGACATGCTAGGGATGGCTGGGCCTGGGGGAGGGCCAGGTGTTCAAGAGGAACAGAGGAGAGGGGTGCTGGGGAGCCTCTGGGGGATTAGCCATTGAGGGGTGTGTTTAAATAAATGGCTTCGTCAATGCAGCATATCCGCTGAGAGCCACCGAAAGGGGCCCGCAGCCTGTGTGTGCTGACGAGAGACAGCCCAGTGCGTGACGGAAAAGCAGCAAGGTGGAGGTTCCTGTTGCCATGCTCCACGCTGTGTAGGACATTAAAAGACGAGGGTGCGGTGGCTCACGCTTATAATCCCAACACTTCGGGAGGCCGAGGCAGGAGGACTGCTTGCGCCCAGGATGTCAAGACCAGCCTGGGCAACAAAGTGAGACCCTGTCTCTACAAAATATCTTTATAAATTAGCCAGGCATGGTGCTGCACACCTTAGACCAGCTACACAAGGGGCTGAGGTGGGACAATTGAGAGCGCCCAGGAGTTGGAGGCTGCAGTGAGCCGTGACTGCGCCACTGCACTCCAGCCCAGGCAACAGTGAGACACTGTCTCTTAAACAAAAAGATGAGATCTGCATGCATATGCGTGAAGTTTCCAAAAAGGAGAAGTGCAGGTGGCTGACTTAGGGGCTGGGATTCTGAGATTTTCTTCCCCTGCATACTCCTCTTTCATTTGCAGTTTTTTTTTTTTTTTTTTTTTTTTTTTTTTTTTGAGACGGAGTCTCGCTGTGTCGCCCAGGCTGGAGTGCAGTGGCCGGATCTCAGCTCACTGCAAGCTCCACCTCCCGGGTTTTTACGCCATTCTCCTGCCTCAGCCTCCCGAGTAGCCGGGACTACAGGCACCCGCCACCTCGCCCGGCCAGTTTTTTGTATTTTTTAGTAGAGACGGGGTTTCACCGTGTTAGCCAGGATGGTCTTGAACTCCTGACCTCGTGATCCGCCCGTCTTGGCCTCCCAAAGTGCTGGGATTATAGGCTTGAGCCACCGCGCCCGGCCACATTTGCAGTTTTTCAAGACCACATGCATATTTCACAATGAAAGATTTTAAAGTAGATGATTTTATTCCAGTAACTGACTACAAGAAAAACAAAGGGGAATCAATACAATTCCCGGGCAGAGCCAAACAGCCTGGGCTGGAAATGCAGCCGAGGACAGAAACAAACACAGGCAGGAGGCTGGGAAAGCTCACGGCCCCCCAGGACGGCAGGGCAGACCTGGAGCCACCAGGCATTACTGCACATGGATCTGGTGTCTTCCAGGTGCTCGGGGAACACGAGCATTAGTTTGTGTGCAAATGTGTCATAGGCATGTGAAGACATTTGTGATCATCTGAGTCCATCTGATCATTTATAAAAAGTCATTAATTTATTCCTACAATCAAGATTTGTGGGCACAGTGAAGCAGGTTCTGCACATTTCATCTTCTCATCAACCCTGAGTAGTAAGGTCGATTGACATGTTACAGATGAGGGTACGAAGACACATAGAGGTCAAGGAACTTGCACAAGGTTGCACAGCCACAGCAACGCAGCCCTGACAAGTGGATGCCAGCATGTCCTGTGAACAGAGCACACCTCAGTCCCGAGTCTCTGCTGCTGTGGGGAGTCTGGAGTCCCCAGCGCTCTGCACACAACTGGGCTTGGCAGCCTTCCCGGGTGCGCCCTGGGTTCACTCACCGTGCAGTTACTAGACTAAGAGCTGGAGAGACAGCGGTGAACACTCACCTGCCTTATGCAGGTCTGTGAAAGGCACTCGAAACGGCCTTTTACTTATGGGAAACTGAGGCACGGAACTACTAAATGAGCTGCCCAAGTCCCCACAGCTGGGCACAACTGGCAGAGCTGGGACTGGAACCCGGGCAGTTTGATTCCTGGCTTCTGTGAACCATTAGCCCCGAGCTGGGAATGCTGGCGGCATCACTCTTGGGGACAGGATGACCTGGGGGGTCCTTTCAGCACTTTGGGTACGTCCCCACTGCCTGGGCCTGTTGTTTCTGATGAGGGCAGCTACTAACTTTATCGGGGACCTTCCATACGTGACAAGACGCTTTCCTTCTGTTCTCCAAATTGTGTCTTTGGCTTTCGGCATTTTTACTATGGTGAGCCTGCCTGCTTATTTTAATATCATGTTTTTGGTTTAACCTGTTTTCCAATTTCCAGGCCAACAGACGTGATTTGTGTGAATAAAGCTTCAATAGACGGCCCCATCCAACACCTCCCTCTCCAAGATGAGGTCTGGAGGAGGGAAACGGTGCATCTATGTTTGCTCTGCACACTGGGGACTCCAAACTCCCTGGGGCTGAGACCAACTCTCCCCCTCCAGCCCTCTCCTGGTTCCTCCACCCCAACCCACCAGTAGCACTCAGGGACCAGACGTAGCCTCCCCAGCCCAGCCACACAGACGGGCTGGCCACCCGCAGAACAGAGGTCCACTAAGCTGGGCTGTGTTATGGATGAGACCGGGGAGGCCACACAGCAGGGAGAATTCAGACAGGGATGGAGGCAGCCAGCAGGACTCCACAGGGGGCTGGGCCTAGAGGGGCAAGGCTCCAGGGCAGGCAAGGAGGCAGTTAAAGGACAAGACCACCTGAGCAGCAGCAGCCACATCAGAAAGCCTCAGGCGCCTGTAATCCCAGCACTTTGGGAGGCCGAGGCAGGTGGGTCATTTGAAGTCAGGAGTTCCAAAGCAGCCCGGGCAAAATGGTGAAATAGTCTCTACTAAAAATACAATACTGAACTGGGTGTGGTAATACCCACCTGTAGTCCCAGCTACTCAGGAGGCTGAGGCAGGAGAATCGCTTGAACCCAGGAGGTGGAGGTTGTAGTGAGCCGAGATCGTGCCACTGCACTCCAGCCTCGCCAACACAGTGAGACTCCATCTCCAAAAAAAGTCTCCTACAAGCAAACTCTCAGGCCTGGGGGGCCTCAGGCCTTAATACATTCAATATCCCCCATTCATTCAGCATCTATTGTATGCTGGTGTGCTAGACAAACCCCTTACCCGCCAACATAAGAAAAACATGACAGACAAACCTGCCAGCTTGTTGGCTGGAAATCAGTGCTGTGGACGACAACTGAAGCAGGTGCGAGGGGCAGGCCTCACGAGAAGGTGCCATTTACTAAGGTGAGCAGTGAGCTCTCCTTATGAAGGTGGAGTCCCAGTGGAGTGAGGCAAGCCATAGGTGGGCCTGAGTGGGACTGGGACAGCGAGGGTCCTGAGCAGATACCAAGTCACCCAACTCAGTCCTACAGCAACCCCTCAATCCAAGTTAACAGACCCAACTAAGGGAAGGACAGAGGATATGATAATCCACAGCAGACAGGGGCTGGCAAGAAGTGGTCAGATTTGCTCTCCTTCAAGCTGGGCAAAGCTGGAGCAGACAGGTCTGAGGTCGGAAGGGCAGTTGTCTGCCCCAAAACGCAGGGCTCCCAGCCCTCTATGACCCCAACCAATGGCAAGTCAAGGCCGACAGTCCCTTTACTCTGTCACAAGGCCATGGGTAGTCTCAGACAGGGAGTAAAGTCCTTCTCTAAATCGGGTACCCCAGGATGGCCAGAACCAGGGGTGTCCTGGATGCTGGATCCTCGGTCCCTGGCAGTGGTTTACAGGTGCCTAGCATGACTCTTTCCCCATCCAAGCCTCTCTCTCGAGTGTCACGCTGTCTTCCAGGCTGGACTGCAATAGTGGGCTCATGGGCTCACTGCAGCCTCAAACTCTTGGCTCAAGTGCTGCGCCCACCTCAGCCTCTACTCAACCTCTGAGGAGCTGGGACCACAGGCAGCACACCAGCGCACCCAGGTAGTTTTACTTTACAGACTGTCTGTCACTATGTTGCCTAGGATGGTCTCAAACTCCTGGCCTCAGAAGCTGTCATAAATGGTAGGGAGCAAACAGGCCAAAGAAAACAGGAGGACTGGGCAATCAGGACAGCTTGGGTGACAGGGCGGCCCAGGAGTGGCCACTGAGTTGATACCTGAGACAAGAGCCAGCTCAGAGAGACTGGGGAGGGATGGGGACAGCTGGAGGGCTGGAGGGCTGGAGTAGGGGGACGATGCTAAGGCTGTTCAACGTCCACTGGCTGTACCCTGGGGTTGCCACCTCCCTTACGGGTGTGAGTCACTATCCAGCAAGCTGCCCATCTCAGAGACGAGGCCGCATCAACCAAAGCGCATCCCCTCCACGCGTGGCTGTGCCCTCTCTCTGCATGTGAGTCACCTTCCTCAGGTGATGCCTGTCGTCCCCCAGGTCTTGGGAACACCCCAAGTCCCCAAACCCTGCTGCAGCACCAGGGCCCAGCCCTCAGCCCGCACCCTTCTGGGTTAGAAAACGCCTTTCTGCTTCTCAATGGAAGCCACTGCCCCAGCTGGGATTCTTCAGGCCACCTCACAATGGGACAGTAGGTCTCAGTAACAAGTCAGCAAGCTTTTTCCATGAAGACAATGACCCTTGCCCCAACCAGGGCCAAGGCAGCTCAGCTACCCCACCTCTCCTCCATGGCCAGCCATCACCTCCAGATGGACAAGGTGACATGCAGAATTCTGATGACATGGCCTGAATGACAACACACAGGGCCAGAGCTCCCCACAGCGCTTCACAAAGGGAGGCCCAGTCCAGGCAGGTGAGAAAGCCAGCTGACTCTTTATTGCTTTGGGGGCAGGGGGCTCAGGAGCTCTTGGTAGGGCGGGTCCGCTTCCTCTTCACCATCACAGGCTTCTGGCTGCGCAGGATGGCGCTGGCCCTGCGGATGGCTGCCTGGAGGGGGGTTGGGGTGGGGGCAGAGCAAGGCTCAGCTCACACACTCCACAAGCTGTCCCCTAGGCCCATGCTGGGGGTGGGGAGTAGGTTGAAAGCAAGAATCCATCCCTCTCCAGCCCATATGCAACCAGTAGTGGGAGGCCCTTCCCCATAGCACGGGCCACCCCCCCGCCTGACCCCCAAACCCCAGCTCACCATGCGCAGGTCGGGGCGGTACTTGTTCTTGCGGATCATGTGTCTGATGCTGCTGAGCGTGGCGCGAGCATTCTTGTTGATGGTGGTCCGCACGTAGGAGGTGGCAGGCTTCCGCTGGCCTGGTTGGGGGTTAGGGAGGTCCTGGGGTCAGTCCACCTAACCTGCACCTTTAGCGCAACTCGCAGGTGTGGACAGTCTCACACTGAGAAGCTGAGCACCCTGGGCCCATGGCAGGCGCCCGGACAGGCCAGCAGGTAGCTGTTTCCCCACCTGTCCATTTAACAGAGGCTCACTCATCACAGAGTACTGAGGACACAGCTTGTCACACTCATAGCCCAATTCTGTCCACCACGAAAACACTCCTTTCTCATGCCAGGAAGCTGCTGCTTCAGTTAGGAGCTGATCCAGGTCTGGCCAGAGCCCACACTCCTGGCTATGAACAACTTCCCAGGAACCCCAGGCCCATCCCCACAGCAGTGGTTAAACATCAGCTTGGCTGAGAGACCCAGCCTCACTCAATCCAGTCCCTTCGTCTAGGAAGGGCCACCCATGTATTCGGCAATCCAAGAGGGGAAAGCTTTCAGGACACCCCAAAATGGGGTCCCCAGGTGCCAAGCAATTGCCTGCTCTCTGGACTACGTGTCCCTGAAGCAGGAGGATCACTAGCCAAGACTGCGTTTGCTGCTGCCATTGAATCAATGGACCCTTGGCTCTGAAGCAGTTCCAATCAAGGACCTGAGAAAAACTCACTCTAAAAAAAGAAAACACAGCCCTGGCAAGAACACATGTGAAGCTGGACTCCTCGTCAGTCGCCCCCGACTCCCATGAACACTCAGGGACTCCCTCAAAACGGCCTGCACCTGACAGCAGAACGTATGGAGTGGGGTCCTCAAAACCTCTTCTCTAACCTACACAGGCGGAATGGGGGTCAAATGGCTGCGACCAACCCAGCCTGTTCCCTTCTAAGTGTGGCAGCGAGGGCCCCTCCCCTATTGTGCCTCAATTTTCCCACCTGTGGGATGAAGCCATCCATCGCCACCCTGACTCACTTTCAGGATTTCATCTGAAAACATCAACCCCGTGCCTTCACTCTCAACCACCACCGGGGAAGTTCAGGTCCTTTTTTGTTTCTCCACTTTACAGGTGAGGACACAGGCTCAGACGCGCGCGGCTCACAGACAGTCGGCCGAGAGCGAAACCGGTTCCCAGACCAACACCCTGGCGCCAGGGATGCCCGCCGCAATGGCAGTTATCACTCCTCCTACCTGACAGTTAAAAAATCACAGCTCCCTGCCCGGGGAAACGGGCCGCTCTCTGGCCCAAACCAGACAAAACTCACCGGATCTCCGCTTAATGACCACCACGACGCCTTTGCCGTCGGCTGCCGGCTCCACGCCCACGGTCTTGCGGTGAATCAGCCCGTTGTAGCGGAAGGAATTGCGGGCCTTCAAGTTATTGGGCTCCTGGGAAGGAGGCGGCACAAGGAATCGTGAAGATGGGACCCGGAGACATGAGAAGGTCCCGCCCGCTGACCCAGAGACAGGGACCCAGGACCCTCCTCCCGCAGGAGCCACGCATCCGGGCCCCACTTACAGTACTGTAGGTCTGCTTATTCCTCTTGATCAGGAAACTGGAGCAGTTCCGCACGACCATCCATTGCAGATGCGCAGACATGGCGGCGGCTGCGGGGAAACGGGCACGTGGAAAGCGTCAGACCCTGAGAACTAAACCGGCGTTGGGCCGGGGGCCCCGCTAGGACAGCAGACGAAGTCGGCGACTGGGAACGTGGGTGAATGGGAGACCCCTGAGGGCAGACAGCCGCCTAGAACTCCGTCGGGCGGGACTAAGTGACCTAAGGCGGCGGGACCGAACTCAGGCAGCCGAGACTAACTTCCGGGAGAGTGAGGGGAAAAGAACTTGAGAATTCACAACGACTTCAGGGGTGGGGCTGGGGTCCGCCAAGGACCCTTGAGGCGCAAGGGGAGAAGGCAGGCACAGGGCTGCGAGGGAGTGGGCGGCGGGCGCGAGATGGCGGCCACACCAAGAAGACGGACCCTCACCTCCTCTCGCAGCGGCGACCCGAGACGGAAAGAGGTTGGGAGGAGGCGGGACGACGCCTTTAATACCGTACACGCATTTCCGCTTCCTCTCTGGGCGGGCGCAACGGGAGTTGTCGGTCCCCACCTCCGAGGCGGCTCGATGATATTCGGCTACTTCCGCCTACCAATCGCTCAACGCTCGGGAATATTCGGAACTCTTCGGTTAGAGAGCCGAGAGCGTGTTCCGAGGACCGTTCGGAAGTTTTCGGAACTCCACCGCTGGATTTCTGAGTGGCTCCAATTCGAGAGGTCCTGGGACCCACGCCTCATCGTTGTCTCTCCGGTATTGCTCACCCAGCGCTTGTCACTGTGATTGGCATATGATGGGCGCTCAACGAACGTTTGTTCTATGAACGAACTGGTGAATGCGTGAACTATTTAAGCCTAGCCCCGGCACCTTTGGATATTTCCGGTCTTCGTAAGCCCTCGCGGTGATGGCCAATGAAGGCGCCGAGGCCCGCTCGGGCATTTTCGGAACCCTCCGGAAACGCTCTTCGGAGAGGTGTGTCTGTTCGGAAACATTCCGTCTTCATTCGGAATCTCTCGGCTAATCTCGGCAGCCCCCATGCAGTTCGCCCTCCCCAGAGTTTTCTTGAAATAAAACTTTTGGACTGTTTAAGCCTGGGGAGAACCTACACGGAAACTTCTCGCAGACTGCCACCCCAGGGGAGCGCGGATGCCCTCTACGGGAGAGTTGTTTGGAGGGAGGGAGATTTGCATGTGGCTGCTGTTGGCTCCCCTTAGGATTCTGTAGATTTGCCAGTCCTCTTCCCTGCCCTCCACCTGTGCCTCCAGCCTGCAGTGTGCCTGTCACACCCCATCAGCTCCCTGGGAGGTTATGATCCGTTGTCAGGGCCACCCTAAAGGGGCAGGAGCCTTGCCTGATATCTCTCTGTGTCCTCGACCTCACCCACGCGGCATGGTGCTGGGGAGGCCTCAGAGACTCCTGCTGAACAAAAGTAACGAGGGTGCCTGTGTCACCTCCCCAGGGCTCCTTAATTTGTGGTTACACCTGGGAACTCCTTGGGGCAGGGGCCTCGTCTGGTCCATAGGACTATCCATAGGACAGTCGGGGTTCGCCCAGCCTTCTCCACGGGTGCGCTCTGGACCTGATGGGTCTCGTCCGTCTTTGTTCCCTTGGCTTCATTCGCTGGGCACACAGGAGACTCCAGAAGACACGCTCTGAGTAAAGGAAACTCAGCTTCCGCTGAGCCCCGAGCTTCCCCCCTCTTAGACCATCCCGACTGCTGGTTCTCGAGTCCCAGAGCTCCTAGGCGTCTAAGGGCCTTGTCTGATCTGCACTGTCTAATCTGCACTGGCTTCGGGAGGCGGACACTGAGCAGAAATAACGCCACGCCCGGCTCCGAGTGTCCCACGCTGCCACCACTGAAATGCCCTGATTTTTGACCATGTGTGACCTCCCTGGGTGGCACGGCCCCTGAAGCACCCGTGGCTGTGCCCCTGGCTACCACCGGCGCAGGCCTCTGAGCAATAATAGCCCCTGCACGGAAACCACGGCCGGGGTCGGTTTGCGCCCAGCCGGGCTCAGGTGACCAGGCGTGAGCTTGGCACACCTGGCGCCGTCCCCTGACCCCGCCCCGGGCCGGGCCGCACCCCGGAACGCTCTCTCTGGACGCCAGCGGCGGCGGTGCAGGGCCATGGCGGCGGTGCCAGCGGTGTGCGCCTCGCAGGGGACCCCGCCGGGTGCACCGTCCGCGCCGGCCGTCGCGCCCGCACCCGCGGCTGGCCTGGGCCGCTGCCGGATGGCGCTGCTGCTGGCCGTGGCGCTGGACGTGGCAGGCATGGCGGCGCTGTTGACTGGCGTGTTCGCGCAGCTGCAGGTGCGCGGCCGCGACTTCGGGGACCTGCTCATCTACTCGGGCGCGCTGCTGGTGTTCCTGAGCCTGCTGGGCTGGATCCTCTGGTACACCGGCAACATCGAGATCTCGCGCCAGGAGCTGGAGCGCGACTACGGCCTGCGGCCCTCGGCGCTCGCCCGCCTGGCGCGCAAGCTCTCCCGCCGCTGGTCGGCGCCCGCCGCCGCGGGCCAGCGCCCCGCGCCCGGCTCCCGGAGAGCGCGCCGAGCCGCCCGCGCGCCCCCGCCGCCCGCAGGCTCCCGCCGCGTGCGCCTGCAGCTCGCCACGCTCGAGGCCGGGCCCGGGGCGGCGGGCGCGGGCAGCGAGTGAGGCCCAGGTGAGGGGCGGGCGGGGCAGTGCGGGGAGACGGAGGGACCGAGGGAGGGACGGGAATGGAGACAGACGGGGGAGCGATGGACAGATGGAGACACAGAGCGGCCATGGGGAAGTAGAGTCCCAGGGCGGGGTGGAGACCGGGACGGGCAGACTCTGGCGGAGAACCGCAGAGACAGCAGGCACCGGTGCAGACGTGGGGAAGGCTGTGAGACCCTGCCGCTGGAGATGGGAAGTGTGGGGGCCGAGTCACACAGGCCCCCCGCCCGGGGAGAGCCACACTTGCCCCAGCCTCCGGGTGCACCAGGCCTCATTTTGTTTTGTTTTATTTTGTTTTGTTTTGTTGTTGTCCTTTGGGGTTGTTTTGAGACAGGATCTCTCACTGTCACCCAGGCTGGAGTGCAGTGGTGTGATCTCAGCTCACGGCAGCCTCGACCTCCTAGCCTCAAGCAATCCTCCCACCTCAGCCTCCCAAATAGCTGGGAGTACAGGCGTGCACCACCTTGCCGGCCTAATTTTTGTATTTTTAGAAGAGACAGGGTTTTACCATGTGGGCCAGGCTGGTCTCGAACTCCTGAACTCATGCGATCTGTTCTCCTCAGCCTCCCAAAGTGCTGGGATTACGGACGTGAGCCACCGAGCCCAGCCCAGGCCCCGTTTAATCCTCTCGATGTAACTGGGTCTCCGAGGTCACTACTATTACCATCCCCATTCTGCAGTGGAGGAAACTGAAGCTCAGAAAGGCGCCACTTTTGCCGGGCGTGGTGGCTCACGCCTGTAATCCCAGCACTTTGGGAGGCCGAGGCGGGCGGATCACAAGGTCAGGAGATAAAGACTATCCTGGTGAAACCCCATCGCTACTAAAAATACAAAAAAAACTGGCCGGGCGTGTGAATGGCGTGAACCCAGGAGGCAGAGCTTGCAGTGAGCTGAGATAGCGCCACCGCACTCCAGCCTGGGCGACAGAGCGAGACTCCATCTCAAAAAAAAAAAAAAAAAAAAAGGCGCCACTTTTGCCCAAGGCCACACAACACGTAGGTGGAGGAGCTGGGATTCTCCTGACCTGTAGTCCTAGGAAAGGAGGAGTAAGAAGGACCAACTGAGGCAGGAGAAGGGAAGCCACAACACATTCACTCCCCTTTCCTCTCTACCTTCTATCTCTTTCCTAATCACACCTTTCCAGCTAGCTGCCTCTGCTCAAAGACCTACTGTGGCTCCCTCTTCACCGAAGCACTCACTGGCCTGTGGACGCCCCCCCCATATTTTGGCCCTGTTTCTCCTGCCTCTCTGCACTAATGATGTCTCTCAGTCCACAGATGGCCAGTTGGTCCTTGTTCCTGCTCTTCTCTTTACCAGGAGTGCCCTTGGCTGTCTTCACACCACCCAGAAAACTTCTCACGTGTTTAAGATTTAACTCAATTTTTCTGGCCTTCTCTGGGTGTTCATATTGTCTGAGCGACCTCTCTTGCTGCTTGTATGACCATGTGCTGTGTCTACGTGGTTACTGTCTCTCCCACCTGACAGGGAGTGCCTTGAGGGTAAGACCTAGGTCCCTAGTGTCCTTGGTCCTAGCGTTGCCCAGCAAAAAGTGTGAAATCAGGAAAGGTTGATGGTTGGGTAGGGAGGTGGAAGGATGGATGGATACATAGATGGAAGAATGGATGGCTGGATGGCTGGATGGGTAGATGGACGGGTGGATGGATGGATGGATGAGTTGATTGATGGATGGATGGGTGAATGGATAGATGGGTGGATGGGTAGATTGATGGATGGGTGGGTGGATGAGTTGTTTGATGGATAGATGGGTGAACGGATGGATGGATGGGTGAACAGATAGATGGGTGGGTGGATGGATGGGTGAATGGATAGATGAGTGGGCGCTGGATGGGTGAATGCATGGGTTGGTTGATGCTGAGCTGTGGTTGGATCGATGGCTGGATGGGTTGTTTAATGGGTAGATGTGGGTAGGTGGTGGATTGGTGAATGGACCATGAATGGATATGGTTGAGGAGGGAGGCTTGCCTGATAAAGGGACAAGAGCCTTTCCTGATACTTCTCTGTGTCCTCGGCCTCACCCATGCAGCATGGTACTGGGGAGGTCTCAGAGACTCCTACTGAACAAAAGGAATGAGGGTGCCTGTGTCACTTCCCCGGGGCACCTTAACTTGCGGTTACACTTGGGAACTCCTTGGGGCAGGGGCGTCGGCTGGTCCGTAGGACTATCCATAGGACAGTCGGGGTTCGCCTAGCTTGTGCGTGCTCTCTGGATAGATAGGTAGATGATGAATGGGTGGTTGGACAGATGGTTGAGGCTGAGTGATAGGTACACAGATGAGTGGATGAATGCATTTATTGGCACATGGATGGATGGGTGACTGAATCCATCTCTCAAATAGGCGTTTGGTAAAAGAATTAAACTCTACTATCTTAGGACATTTTATGTAGGTAAATAATTAACTTTTTTTTTTTGAGACGGAGTTTCACTCTTATTGCCTAGGCTGGAGTGCAATGGCACAATCTCGGCTCACTGCAACCTCTGTCTCCCGAGTTCAAGCAATTCTCTTGCCTCAGCCTCCCAAGTAGCTGGGATTACGGGCATGCGCCACCACACTCGGCTAATTTTGTATTTTTAGTAGAGACGGAGTTTCTCCATGTTGGTCAGGCTGGTCTCGAACTCCTAACCTCAGGTGGTCCGCCAGCTTCAGCCACCCAAAGTGCTGGGATTACAGGCATGAACCACCACACCCAGCTAGAATTAACTTTTCTCCTATGCATCCAGAATGCTTCCAGTTATATATTATTCTTTGTGAGATTTGAAGAAGTAGTCACCCCAGTTATACGCTACATGCTGTGGTTCAGTGGAGGAACTGGTGTAAGAAAGCATGAACATCTGTTTGCATAGGTGAAGCGTAAGCTAACATGAAACTTGACATAAAATGCAAAAGTAGGCCGGGCGCGGTGGCTCACGCCTGTAATCCCAGCACTTTGGGAGGCCAAGGCGGGCGGATCACAAGGTCAGGAGATCGAGACCACAGTGAAACCTCGTCTCTACTAAAAATACAAAAAATTAGCCGGGCGCGGTTGTGGGCGCCTGTAGTCCCAGCTACTCGGGAGGCTGAGGCAGGAGAATGGCGGGAACCCGGGAGGCGGAGCTTGCAGTGAGCTGAGATCCGGCCACTGCACTCCAGCCTGGGCGACAGAGCGAGACTCCGTCTCAAAAAAAATAAAATAAAATAAAATAAAATAAAATGCAAAAGTAAGCACCTGTAGTTACTGTTACTTTTGGAAATCCTGGCTGAGCACAGTGGCTCATGCCTGTAATCCCAGCACTTAGGGAGGCCGAGGTGGGAGAATTGCTTGAACCTGGGAGGCAGAGGCTGCAGGGAGCCAAGATCAAGCCACTGCACTCCAGCCTGAGCAGCAGAGCGAGACCCCATCTCAAAAAAAAAAAAAAAGAAAAGAAAATCCCTTATGAGGTCGGGCATGGTGGCTCACACCTGTAATTCCAGCACTTTAGGAGGTCGAGGCAGGTGGATCACCTGAGGTCAGAAGTTCGAGACCAACCTGGCAACCATGGCGAAACCCCATCTCTACTAAAAATACAAAAATTAGCCAGGCGTGGTGGTGGACACCTGTAATCCCAGCTACTAGGGAGGCAGAGGTTGCAGTGAACCAAGGTCGTGCCACTGCACTCCAGCTTGGGCAACGGAGCGAGACTCCATCTCAAAAAAAAAGAAACGAAAATCCTTTACGTAGCTTAAACATCTAGCACAGCTGCACAGGCCTCCACTCTTGGAGCCTCCACCAAAGACTCAGACCACACTGACTCGAACGTAGGCCCCACTTACAAGGAAAATGGGCCTATTGAAAACCAAAACTCTTGCTTACTGGGGAAAGCGAGCAGCTTCCAGCACATGGAAGACAGAGAATCTGAATTTGAGCAGAGGGACCCACAGGTTCTAGCTCTGGTAGCCCCCACAACCTCTGAGACCACCATGAGTAGCCAGGCAGAGCCACCCCCATCGCTCTGTTGTCCAGGCTGGAGTGCAGTGGTACAATCACAGCTCACTGCAGCCTCGACCTCCTGGGCTCAAGCGATCCTCCCACCTCAGCCTCCCAAGGAGCTGGGACTACAGGTACCAGAGACGGGGTCTTCCTATGTTACCCAGGCTGGTGTCAAACTCCTGGGCTCAAGTGATCCTCCTGCCTGCAGCCAAAATGCTGAGGTGAGGGTCTGAGATGAGGGCCACCATGCCTGGCCTCCCTCTGCCTCTGTCTTCTCTGTGTCTGCCTGTCTCCCTCTCTCTCTCTTTGTCTCTGTGTCTCTGTCTCCCAGGTCTCTTTGTCCCTGTGCTTCTGTCTTTCCCCTCTGCATGTCTGCATCTCCCTCTCTCTTTTGCATCTCCCCGTTTCTGCCTCTCCCTGGCTTGCATTCCCAGTCTGCTACCCATGGATTCCAGTGCGTTAACGGCACACACGCATGCACACACTTAGCAAATGGGGGCATGCAGGGACGAAGGAACAAGTGTGTGGGTCCATGTGAGGGGCAAGGGTGGGTGGACAGGGCTCCCTGCCTCTGCCTCCCAGGCAGAGAGCCCGGAACACAGGGATGCGGGGGGGTTCCTGAGCCGTCACTCACTCCACCCTCCCTCCTGCAGACAACCCCTCGGCTCCAGCTGTCAGGACCGGACTGCAGTGTGCAGCTGCCTCTACATCCGTGGCCAGCAGGACGCTCCCTGTCCCCCCTCCCTCCTCACTTGGATAAAAAGCAGATTTGCCTCAGCGCTGCATGTTTGTCTGGGAGAGGGACCCTGCTGGGGTGGGAACGGAGACAAGATGGCTTGCTTCCTTCTAGCACACAGGTGGGCCTGGCCACACCTGAGGTGAGGCTGCCCCTGCCCTGGGGAGACCGGGAGCCCTGGGGATATAGGAGCCCAGCCTTATACTGGCCCCTTCTCAGAGGGGACCAGGGAGGGGCCTGGGGGATAAGGATCTCAGCCCAGACCCCTCCACTCTACCCCGACATCGCTGTGTGAGTTTGGGTTCTCTGAGAAGCAGACACGGAGACAAATTGGACTTGCAAGATATTTATTGGGGAAACACTTTTGAAGGGTAGCTTGGTGCAGGGAGAGGGAGGGAGGGATGGGTAGGACGAGTGTTAGACTGTAGCGCACCTCCAGGAAAATTGCCACTGGCCACTGGGGAGTTGGGAGCTGAAGTCATCGTCCATGAGGGAGGCCCTTGCCCTTTGAGAAGGCGCCTGTGCCTGGAACCCCCACCCCTTGCCTCGCCATGCTGTTACTGGTGGAGAGCAGCCCATGGTAATCTAGGTGTATCCGGGGTGGCGGCGGGGCGGGGGGGGGGGATACTGTCGGTCACTGGCACTCCATGGAGGAGACTGAGGGGCACGTTTCCATGGCTGTGGCATGCTCCTGCCCCTGCCCAGTCCAGGCACCCCTCAGACCCCGCCACCCCCACATATCCCCAACTCCCTCATTTCAGACCCGCACTCCAGCACTCGTACACCTCTACCCCCTCAGTCCAGGGCTCCCATGATCACAGCCCAGGACACCCCCATGAGCGCAGATCCCCCTCAGCTCAGATCCTCCCCACTTACCTCCCAGATCTCTCTCATTCCAGGGTCCCCCTCAGCTCACACCCCCATGGCCACAGCCTGGGGCCCCCTGAGCTTCCATCCCCAAACCCCCTCCAGCCCCCACCTGTTACCCTGGCCTCTGTGTGCGCCATGCCCCCTGCTCCCCACAGCTCTCAGAGACGAGAACACGCATCCGTCCGCCATATCTGTATTGAGCAGTCCCCCGGGGACGCCCCTAATCCTCGTCTTCCTCGCCCTCCGTCTCCTCACCCTCTTCTGTCCCTTCCCCCTCGGTGGCCCCCTCTGCATCCTTGGACTCTTTGGACAGGGCGACCGGCGCGCTGCCCGCAGACGGCGTCTTCTTGGTCCCTCGGTGCTTGGAGAGCAGCGAGACTGACTTGGACAGGTCGCACTGACCCGCCAGGAAACCAGGCATGTGCAGCACGTCCCGGCGCTTGGCCCACCTGCAGGGAGCAGACGGCTCAGCCCCTGCCCGCGGCCGGACCCTCCCCTTGGGGGTGCAGGCGCCCGCCCCATCCCAGGCCCACTCGCCAGAACAAGCAGATGCTGCAGCTCAGGAGGAGGAGGCCGCCGCACGCCCAGCCCAGCGCCCACATGTGCTTCCTCCGCATGTTTTCTGGACAAGGGAGGCAGGGTTCAGACCCGGGGCTCCCGGCCACCACACCCATGCCCCAAGGACCTGGGACCAGGAGCCCTCACCGTCTGGACGCTGGTGGTAGCAGACCCCATCACGGTAGCAGCACCGGAGGCGCAGGCAGAGGTTGGGGCTCTCGATGGCCGCCTGGCCCCCGCAGCTCTCCCGGTCCCATATGTCACCCTCACAGCCTGGGGACCAACCGCCAGTGGCTTCATCACCAGCTCCTCCTCCTTCAGACCCAGGGGTCCAGGCCCCAGCCCCTCCTCCCTCAGACCCAGGGGTCCAGGTCCAGCCCCTCCTCCCTCAGACCCAGGAGTCCAGGCCCCCAGCCCCTCCTCCCTCAGACCCAGGAGTCCAGGCCCCCAGCCCCCCCTCCCTCAGACCCAGGAGTCCAGGCCCCCAGCCCCTCCTCCCTCAGACCCAGGAGTCCAGACCCCCAGGCCCTCCTCCCTCAGACCCAGGAGTCCAGACTCCCAGCCCCTCCTCCCTCACACCCAGGAGTCCAGGCCCAGCCCCTCCTCCCTCAGACCCAGGAGTCCAGGACCAAGTCCCTCCTCCCTCAGACCCAGGAGTTCAGGCCCAGCCCCTCCTCCCTCAGACCCAGGAGTCCGGGTCAGTCCCTCCTCCCTCAGACCCAGGAGTCCAGGACCAAGTCCCTCCTCCCTCAGACCCAGGAGTTCAGGCCCAGCCCCTCCTCCCTCAGACCCAGGAGTCCAGGCCCAGCCCCTCCTCCCTCAGATTCAGGGGTCTGATCTGGGCGACCCAGTATTTCAGCCGCTGCTCACTCCATGGATAGAAGAATCCCTGGATTCCATTTCCGTCTGTGAGAGAAAGGGCAGTGTTAGGGCTGTGCAGGGCCGGGCGCCCCTCCTCAGCTCCCCGGCCTCACCAGCCCCTCACCTGCCGAGCCCTGCAGGAGCAGAAGCAGGCCCAGCGCTGGGATCCCAGAGCCCAACATGTCGCCTCCCCAGACCCCTGGGGTCGCTGTGGGAAGAGGCCTTACGGGACATCACCCCAGTAACCGGCCGCGCCCGCCTGCCCGCCAGGCCCCAGGATTCTGAGTTCTGTTGCTAGGGAGTCCCCGCGGCAACGGGAATGAAGGGGGGTGGGGGGGCTTCACACCAGCCTGGCCATGCCTGGTCTAGGGTGTTGATTCTTTAGGTACCTGGTGGGGGGGGGCGTCTCAGGTTTAGAAGAACCTCCTTGGCAACTTACGGCGGGGATGAGAAGTCTGGGAGGGCGCGGGGGGTCTGGGGTGTGTCTCCACATCACCCAGGGTGCCCTGAGGGGTGGGGAACTGGGAGGTCTTGCGAGGGAATTCCTTTCCTTAGGAAAGTGATACCTGAGAAGGTGGATTCGGGTGGCCGGAAGGCTCAGGAAACCCCGTTGCTAGGGAGTGTTTTGCCTTAGCAACCAGGGGAAGTGGGGCTGGGAGACACAGAGGCCTCACTGAGCCCCATTGTTGGGGAAGGTCCCCCCCCACCACCCCGGCAACAAGGAGACCTTGGAAGGAGATGAGACAATGGGGGCCGGAGCCTAAGTCCAGGGGACCCCGAGAGGCTTTTCGTCTCAGGCACGCCAGGCCTGCTGTCTAGGGAATGTTTAGCAGGAAGGCCATAGGGCTGGGCGCGGTGGCTCATGCCTGTAACCCCAGCATTTTGGGAGGCCGAGGCAGGAGGATCACCTGAGGTCAGGAGTTCGAGACCAGCCTGGCCAACATGGGGAAACCCCGTCCCTACCAAAAATACAAAAATTAGCTGGGCGTGGTAGTTACTTGCCTATAATCCCAGCTGCTTGGGTGACTGAGGCAGGAGAATTGCTTGAACCCAGGAGGTGGAGGTTGCAGTGAGTCGAGATCGTGCTGCTGCACTCAGCCTGGGTGAAGGAGTGAGACTCTGTATCCAAAAACAACAACAACAAAATCAAAACACACACACACACAAACAAAAACAGGGAAGGGGACAGGCCATGTGGCCCCTGCTGAGATTTGAGGGCCTGGTGGGCTGGAGCTGCTCGAAGACTATGATGGTGGCTTCTGGGCAGGGAACCTCCATATCCCTCCTAGATCTGTTTCCCCATTTGTGAACAGAGGTTAGAGGGTGGAGGGAGGGAGTCAGTCAAATGGAGATCCGGAAGCTTCCACATTGATTCCCACCCTCCGCTCCCCAATGACTGGGAGGAAACTTGGCTTCCAAGAGGAGGAAGCCGGACTGAGGGACTGGGTTGGGACCATAACCCCTACTGCACCCCAAATCATCCAGTCAGCTTTGCAGCACAGTGAGAAGGGAGTCTCAGCTCCCCTGGGACAGTCTCTGGGCTGGAACTGCTGCATCTGAGGGAAAAGGGGGTTGGAAACTCAGACACCTGCATTAAAGGGAGAAGGGACTGGGGCCTGGACTCCTGGGTCTGAGGGAGGAGGGGCTGGGGGTCTGGACTCCTGGGTCTGAGGGAGGAGGGGTTGGGGGCCAGGACTCCTGGGTCTGAGGGAGGAGGGGCTGGAGGTCCCAGACTTCTGGGTCTGAAGTAGGAGGAGCTGAACGCTGGACTCCCAGGTCTGAAGGATGGGGCTGGGAGCCAGAATTGGGTCTGAGGGAAGAAGGCCTGGGGACCTGGACTCCTGGGTCTGAGGGAGGAGGGGCTGGGGGCCTGAACTTGTGGGTCTGTGTGGATGGTCCAGGAGCCAGACCCATTTCTCAGGAAGCCCCATGGGGTGACTCCCTGTGTTGCCCATCTCTCCTGTAAACATCCTGGTGGGTACTGAGTGGGCCCTGGGCTGCCTTCGTCAGAGATGACACAGGTTAGAGGGGCCTCTGCAGGGGGCCGGGGGTGGGGGTCAGAGGGGTTGTGGGGCTGAGGCCTGGCAGCTGCTGACCGTTTCCTGTGTCAACATCATCTGGACCCACTTCCCAATTCCCGGGATTCCTCAGGGATCAAGGAGGGGGTGGGGGGTGGGGCCGCCTGGCCTTGGACCGCGGCTTGGGACTGGGGGGGCCCCCGCCGTCACGGCCCTCACCGCTAATGACAGGTTTGGGCTGCCTCTGTGGCCAGCCTGCCCCGTCACCCCCCAGAGGCCAGACAGGACCCCCCAGGGACTGACAGACGGACACACACACAGCCTGGGACCTGCTGACCTCACACCCTGCTGGCTCAGCTTCCCCCCGGGGCCGCGCGGGAGCCAGGACTCCCTGGTCATCCCCCACATCCCCGTGGCTTCTCCCCAGTGTCTCTGACCACCCCAGGCTTTGTGCCCCGGCTGCCCAGTCTGTTTCCGAGCCCCCAAGCTGGTCTCTAGCTTCCCCTGGGTTCCACAGCCCTGGCTGCTTCCTGGGGCCTTTGTCGCCCCTGTCTCTCCAGCTCTGTTTGTCTCTGTCATCTGTCACTTTCTTGGGATTCCCTAGTCCTGCCTCCGGGTCTCTTTTCCGATCTTCATCTCTTTCTCTCTCTCTTTCTCTTCTTTTCACAGAAGTAGCCCAATGTGTCCCACCCTGATCTGGGCACACCCAGGAGTTGCCAATAACTCCCAGCCCCACCACTCTGCACCCGCCCATCTACCTGCACCTCCTGCAGCCACGCTGTCGGGATGGAGTCTGAGCCCACAACCCAGGGCTGATGACCCAGACAAGACAGGAAACTGGCAGCAGCTGGGACCCCGGATTCGTCCCAGACCCATGACCTTCCCCATACATGCTCCCCAAAGTGTAGAAGGGCCACAAGATTCTCCTCTACCTTTCTTGAACTAGAATTTAGGGCCCGGACTCCTGGGTCTGAGGGAGGAGGGCCTGGGGATCTGGACTCCTGGGTCTGAGGGAGGAGGGACTGGGGGCCTGGACTCCTGGGTCTGAGGGAGGAGGGGTTGGGGGCCTGGACTCCTGGGTCTGAGGGAGGAGGGCCTGGGGGCCTGGACTCCTGGGTCTGAGGGAGGAGGGCCTGGGGGCCTGGACTCCTGGGTCTGAGGGAGGAGGGCCTGGGGCCTGGACTCCTGGGTCTGAGGGAGGAGAGGCTGGGGGTCTGGACTCCTGGGTCTGAGGGAGGAGGGGCTGGGGGCCTGGACTCCTGGGTCTGAGGGAGGAGGGCCTGGGGACCTGGACTCCTGAGTCTGAGGGAGGAGGGTTTGGGGACCTGGACTCCTGGGTCTGAGGGAGGAGGGCCTGGGGGCCTGGACTCTGGGGTCTGAGGGAGGAGGGGCTGGGGATTGGGCTCTGGTCCCTGTAGGGGGACGGGGCTGGCATTACCAGAGCCCTGTTCTTGCTCCCCAGCTGGCCCCAAGCCAGTCCCCTATCCCCTCAGGCTAGTCCATCCCCCAAGCTGGTGGCCTGAGTCACCTTGGCTGGCCCCGCCGGTCTGGGGGGGTCTACGTCAGCTCTCCCCTCACTGACGCAGCCTTGGGCCCCCCACACTGACTCAGCCGGAAGCAGGCCCCCTGAGGGGCGGAGACCCAGTGGTCAGAGGCCTGGGTCCCAGCAGGAGCCGGTGCTGGGGAGGGCCCCTGGGGGGCCCTGGAAGGGGTGGCTGTGACAGGCCAGAGAGAGGGAAAGAGTTCTTACCTGAGGCGATGAGGTCATGCCTCCACCGTGGTGGCATTGCTGCCTCCACCCTGGCCTGCGGGTCCCCTCCCCCCGCACACCTCTACCGCCTCCACCTCTGTGCAGCAACGACCAGGGCTCTGGCCCCTGGCCCCAGTTCTGGCCACTGTCTCAGTGTCCCCACTGTCCCGTCTTCACCCCACCTTGCTCCTGCGTCTCCCTCATCCTCCCCGTCTCTCTCAAAGGCAACATCTTTTTCTCTGTGTCCCTGATGTGTTCATAAAAACTAACGCGGGGAATAAGGATGGTTAGCACTGACTTTGTGCTTCACGTGAACGAGCTCACTTTATCCTCATCGTGGCATTTAGAGGGCTGGGGGTGCTCATTAACCCCCCTTCACAGATGAGGAAACTAAGGCACAGAGGGGGAGAGTCGCACATGGAGGTCTCGCCTCTGTGGAGTGTTTCAGTGCCTCTTTTTGTTGGTCCTCTGTCTCCGTCTCTCTTCCTCCTTCCTGTCTCCACCTGCCTCTTCAAGAAAGGCTTTTCTGGCCAGTCGTGGTGGTTCACACCCGTAATCCCAGCACTTTGGGAGGCTGAGGTGGGCGGATGACCTGAGCTCAGGAGTTTGAGACCAGCGTGGGCAACATGGCAAAACCCTATCTCTATTAAAAACACAAAAATTAGCCAGGAGTGGTGGCAGGTGCCTGTAATCCCAGCTACTCAGGAGGCTGAGGCATGAGAATCACTTGAACCTGGGAGGCAGAGGTTACAGTGAGCTGAGATCACACCATTGCACCCCAGCCTGGGCAACAGAGCGAGACTCTGTCTCAAAAAAAAACAAAAACGAGGCCAGGCACCGTGGCTCACACCTGTAATCCCAGCACTTTGGGAGGCCGAGGCAGGCGGATCATGAGGTCAGGAGATCGAGACCAGCCTGGCCAACATGGTGAAACCCCATCTCTACTAAAAATACAAAATTAGCCTGGTGTGGTGGCGCACACCTGTAATCCCAGCTACTCGGGAGGCTGAGGCAAGAGAATCGCTTGAACCCGGGAGGCAGAGGTTACAGTGAGCTGAGATTACGCCATTGATCACGCCATTGCACTCCAGCCTGGGCGACAGAGCGCGATTCAGTCCCAAAAAACAAACAAACAAAAAAATGAGAAAGGCTTTTACTCTCTGGCCCCATTGCTGAGTCCCCAACATCTCAGCATCTCTGTCTTTCTAATATCTGTCTCCCCATCTCTGTTAATGGGGCCTCTCCGTTCCTGTCATCTGCCCTGTGTCTCTTTGCCTGGTGCCTTCAGCTGCTGCGTCCTCTCTCTCAGAGTCTTGGTGTCTCTGTTCCTTTTCCCTCCGGGTTTCCCCGGTCTCCCCAAGTCCCTCCTGCTGTCTTCCTCCCGCTGTCTGATCTCGGACTCCCAGAACCTCTCCTCTGTCTCCAGGACTGGCCCTCTGATCCTCTCTGCTTCTCTGGTGTGTCTCTCTGGCTGCCTCCATCTCTGTGGATCTAGGTCTCCCTGTCTCTGTCTCAGTCTCTCCTTCACTCTGTGTGTGTGTGTGTCTCTCTCTCCGTCCCTTCGACTCCCTGTTCCTCCTGCCTCCACCTCTCCAGGCCCCTGTCCTGTCCCTCCGTCCGGCCTCTCTCTGCCTTTCCGTCCTCCTGCCTCCCCATCTCTCTCTGCCAGTCCTGGTCCAGCCGGACCCCCACCCACAGTCGGGCCCCAGCGCTTGAGCCTGAGTGTCTGCTCTGGCCCGTGGAGGTGGAGGGAGGGGACGCCAATGACCTCACCAGCCCCTCTCCGACCACCCCCCCCTTTCCCTTTTCAACTTTTCCAACTTTTCCTTCCGTGCCCTCCTCCGAGCGCGGCGGCGTGAGCCCTGCAAGGCAGCCGCTCCGTGTGAATGGAAAAGGCAGGCAGGGAGGGTGAGTCAGGATGTGTCAGGCCGCCCTCCCCTGCCGCCTGCCCCCCGCCCGCCCGCCCCAGCCCCCTATATAACCCCCCAGGCGTCCACACTCCCTCACTGCCTCGGCCCTGCTGCTGACGGGCACATGCCTCCCCTCCCCAGGCCGCGGCCCAGCTGACCCCCGGGGCTCCCCCGGCAGCGGACAGGGAAGGGTTAAAGGCCCCCGGCTCCCTGCCCCCTGCCCTGGGGAACCCCTGGCCCTGCGGGGACATGAACTGTAAGTTGGTTCGTGGGGTGGGTGGAGGGGACAGGGAGGCAGGGAGGAGAGGGACCCACGGCGGGGGTGGGGGCAGACCCCGCTGAGTCGCACAGAGAGGGACCCGGAGAGAGGCAGCCGGGGAGTCAGAGACGGGGAGGAGAGCAGCTTCGGAGACAGGAGGAGGCCGAGAGGAGATGGGCAGAGAGAGACACAGACAGGCGCGGATGGAGGCAGCCAATCAGAGGCGCCGCGGGAGGGACGGGCCAGACAGGGCCCCGAGAGGGAGCGAGACGCGGAGACCGAGCAGGGGCAGGGACGGAGGGACTGGTGCCGGGAGGGAGGGGATCCCCATCGGCCCAGGCCCCAGGGAGCCCGCGGGGACCGGGAGACGCAGACTCCCTGGGATCCCGGCAGAGAGGCTCCGGAGGGAAACTGAGGCAGGGTCCGCGGAGACCGGAGCAAGCCAGGGAGCAGCGACCCCAGGCAGGGGGAGGAGAGAGACTGGGCGCGGGCGGAGAGCGAGGAGAGCCGGGCAGATGCGGCCGACGGACGCACCGACAGACCGACGGCTGGCAGGGCCAGGGGGCGGGCAGGGGGTGTGCGAGGCGCGGGCGGCCGGGGAGCGCTGATTGGCTGGCGAGTGGCCGGGTAGGCGGGGCGGCCGGGGTGGGCTGCGGGGAGCCAGTCCCGGACCCCCGAGCCCCCCGCCGCCAGGTCTCCCACTCCCGCGGCCCGGCCGGGCCCGTGGCTGTGCCCCTCTCCGCCCAGGTGCGCTGCGGCCCGGCTTCCTGCGGCCCACCCGGCGGGGCTCCCGGGAGGGCGTCTAGGGGGTCTCCCGTGGGAGAGGTCCGTGTCTCCGGGGCTCCGTCCTGGCCTCTGGCTCCTTCCCCTGCTCCCAGCCAGCTCGGGTTCCCGCGGCCCGGGGAGGGGGCAGGTTCTGGCCTGTGCCTCCCCCCCACCATGCCCCGCCCCGGGGCCCAGATTCCGGCGTCCGGGGGCGGACGGGAGACGCCCGGCCCGTCTACCCGCCCGGGGCCGCGTCTGCTCCGACGGGCGGGGCCGCCAGAGCCAGGGAGGGAGAGGGAAGCCCGCCCGGCCCTGCGACCTGCCCGCGGGCGTTCCACCCTGGGACTTAAGACCTCCAGCTCCCTCCTCCTTAAGGCCGGGAGTCCAGGCCTCAGCCTCCTCCTCCCTCAGACCCAGGAGTCCAGGTCCCCAGCCCCTCCTCCCTCAGACCCAGGAGTCCAGGCCCCCGGCCCCTCCTCCCTCAGACCCAGGAGTCCAGGCCCCCAGCTCCCTCCTCCCTCAGACCCAGGAGTCCAGGCCCCCGGCCCCTCCTCCCTCAGACCCAGGAGTCCAGGCCCCCGGCCCCTCCTCCCTCAGACCCAGGAGTCCAGGCCCAGCCTCTCCTCCCTCAGACCCAGGAGTCCAGGCCCCCAGCCCCTCCTCCCTCAGACCCAGGAGTCCAGGCCCCCAGTCCCTCCTCCCTCAGACCGGAGTCCAGCCTGAGCTCTCTGTCTTATCCTGCCCTCAGGTGTTTGCCGCCTGGTCCTGGTCGTGCTGAGCCTGTGGCCAGATACAGCTGTTGCCCCTGGGCCACCACCTGGCTCCCCTCGAGCTTCCCCAGACCCTCGGGCCGAGCTGGACAGCACCGTGCTCCTGACCCGCTCTCTCCTGGAGGACACACGGCAGCTGACTATACAGCTGGTAGGAGAGACTGGGCTGGGGCCAGCACAGGAGTGAGAGGCAGAGAGGAATGGAGAGATGTCTGTGGGCAGACCACTTGAAGGGGTTCTGGGCTCTCGGGTGGCAGAGTGAGGGAGAGGAAGAGTTGGGGGCCTGGCGTGGGGGATGGAGGGAGCCCCTAGGCTGGGCAGGGGCCCCCCTCACAGCCTTTTTTCCCTGCCAGAAGGACAAATTCCCAGCTGACGGGGACCACAACCTGGATTCCCTGCCCACCCTGGCCATGAGCGCGGGGGCACTGGGAGCTCTACAGGTAAGGGCAGGGGAATGGGCTGGGGACAAGGCGGGAGGCAGGGAGTAAAGGGGGTGGGGAGGATGAGGGGCACAGTGGGCACTGGCTGGGTGTTCTCTGATGTCCTGGCTCTGTCCCCAGCTCCCGAGTGTGCTGACAAGGCTGCGAGCGGACCTACTGTCCTACCTGCGGCATGTGCAGTGGCTGCGTCGGGCAATGGGCTCTTCCCTGAAGACCCTGGAGCCGGAGCTGGGCACCCTGCAGACCCGGCTGGACCGGCTGCTGCGCCGGCTGCAGCTCCTGGTATGTCCTGTTCCCAAGACCTGACACCCCAGACCCCCACCCCGGCCCCAAGATCCTGTGGCCTGAGTCCTTGAAGCCTGAGACCCCAGACCTAAGTGCAACAGCCCTGCTCTGAGACCCTGCCTCTACAGCCCCAAGATCCTGTGGCCCTGAGACCTTGAGGCCCTAGACCCCCAAATCCCGCCCAGAAACTCCAAATCCTCACCCCAAGACCCTGAGACTCCATCATCCATGACCTCAAAGTCCCCATATCCCAGCCCCTAAGACCCAAGACCCCACCCTGAAGCCCGAAGACTTGGGAATTCAAATCCTCAACTCAAGACTTGGAGACCGTGGCCCCATGGCGTTGAAAACCACAGACCTGGCCGGGCGCGGTGGCTCACGCCTGTAATCCCAGCACTTTGGGGGAGGCCGAGGCTGGTGGATCACCCTAGGTCGGGAGTTCTAGACCAGCCAGACCAACATGGCGAAACCCCGTCTCTACTAAAAATACAAAATTAGCCAGGTGTGGTGATGTACGCCGGTAGTCCCTGCTACTTGGGAGGCTGAGGCAGGAGAATTGCTTGAACCTGGGAGGCAGAGGTTGCAGTGAGCTGAGATCACGCTATTGCACTCCAGCCTGGGCAACAAGAGTGAAACTCCCCCTCTCAAAAAAACAAAAAAAAAAAGAAGAAAGAAAGAGAGAGAGAAAGAAAGAAAACCATGGACCTCCAGACCCTGAGACCCCAGGCCCTGGCCCTGAGATCCTGACACCTTAAAGATCCCAGACCTTAAGATACAAGACCCTGACCCAAAGCCAGCCTTGGGGCCCTGGCTCTACAAACCCAAGACCTCAAGGCCCTAGAACCTGAGCCCTGAGGCCCTATGTCTCACTCCCCACATCTAAAACCCCGAGACCTCAGACCCTGAGCCTGTGCCTTTACAGCCCCAAGACCCTCACTTCCAAAGCCAGCCCCAAAGCCCTGAACCCAGAAACCTTCAAAGCCTGGTTCCTGGGCCTAGCTCCAAATAAAGACCCTGGATCTCAAATTCCAACTTCTAGCTCTGAGACTCCAGCCCTCACCCATGAGTTCCTGAACTGGAACCCAGAGACCCCACCTCTAGGACTTCAGCCCTGAGATCCAGGGCCTGACCCTACACTCGAGCCCACAGACCCCAGACACTCTCTAAAACCCCAGCCCTGGCTGGGCGCCGTGGCTCACTCCTGTAATCCCAAGGCATGGGAGGCCAAGGCAGAAGGACCTCTTGAGGCCATGCGTTTGAGACAGCCCGGGCAACATAGCAAGACTCTGTCTCTTAATTATTATTATTATTATTATTTATTTATTTATTTATTTTTTTGGAGACAGAGTCTCGCACTCTGTTGCTTAGGCCAGAGTGCAGTGGCACCATTTCGGCTCAATGCAACCTCCGCCTCCCGGGCTCATGCGATTCTCCTGCCTCAGCCTCCTGAGTAGCTGGGACTACAGGCCCATGCTGCCATGCCCGGCTAATTTTTTTTCTATTTTAATAGAGACCGGATTGCCTGAGCTCAGGCAATCCACCCGCCTCGGCCTCCCAAAGTACTAGGATTACAGGCGTGAGGGTTAATTTTTTTTAAAACAACAACAACAAAAGCCCAGCGCTGAGATTCTTGACCTGGCAACCCTCACAACCCCCAGGCCTGATCCCTCACCTACAACTAAGATGCCAGCCCTGACTCCACAGACTTCACCCCCAACCCCCACACTTAGCTCTGGAAGCCCATCCTGACCCCAGCCTCAATTTTCTGAACCCCACACCCTGAAGAGCTCCCAGCCTAAACACTTCACCCCACACACCACAGTCTCCCTGTGAATATGCAGCCTGGAGGTCCCCCAGCCCCGACTCAGCTGCAGCTCCACGTCGCCCCTGCCCTGCACCCCCGCTGCACCGTCTACCTGTGGCTCACTTTCTCTCCTCTCCCCACAGATGTCCCGCCTGGCCCTGCCCCAGCTGCCCCCAGACCCGCCGGCGCCCCCGCTGGCGCCCCCCTCCTCAACCTGGGGGGGCATCAGGGCCGCCCACGCCATCCTGGGGGGGCTGCACCTGACACTTGACTGGGCCGTGAGGGGGCTACTGCTGCTGAAGACTCGGCTGTGACCCGAGGCCCAGAGCCACCACCGTCCTTCCAAAGCCACATCTTATTTATTTATTTATTTCGGTACTGGGGGCGAAACAGCCAGGTGATCCCCCTGCCTTTGTCTCCCCCTAGTTAGAGACAGTCCTTCCGTGAGGCTGGGGGGCATCTGTGCCTTATTTATACTTATTTATTTCAGGAGCGGGGGTGGGAGGCAGGTGGACTCCTGGGTCCCCGAGGAGGAGGGAGCTGGGGTCCCGGATTCTTGTGTCCACAGACTTCTGCCCTGGCTCCTCCCCCTCGAGGACTGGGCAGGAATACATACTATTTATTTAAGCAATTACTTTTCATGTTGGGGTGGGGAGGGAGGGGAAAGGGAAGCCTGGGTTTTTGTACAAAAATGTGAGAAACCTTTGTGAGACGGAGAACAAGGAATTAAATGTGTCATACATACCCACTTGAGGGCGATTTGTCTGAGAGCTGGGGCTGGATGCTCGGGTAACTGGGGCAGGGCAGGTGGAGGTCCCGAGTGGGCGGGGCAGGGACTGGGAGACGGTCAGTCACCCAGACAGCTCTGGGGAGGCAGAGTTTGAGCCTCGCCTGGGGCCCCACACTGCATACGGCTCTTTGTTTTTTGAGATGGAGACTTGCTCTGTTGCCTAGGTTGGAGTGCAGTGGCACAATCTAAGCTCACTGCAACCTCCACCTCCCGTGTTTAATCGATTCTCCTGCCTCAGCCTCCCGATTAGCTGGGATCACAGGCGTGCACCACCATGCCCGGCTAATTATTTATTTCTTTTGTATTTTCAGTAGAGACAGGGTTTCACCATGTTGACCAGGCTGGTTTCGAACTCCTGACCTCAGGTGATCCTCCTGCCTTGGCCTCCCAAAGTGCTGGGATTACAGGTGTGAGCCACCGCACCTGACCTATATAGGTCTTCCATAAATATTTAATGGAAGGTTCCAGAAGTCACCCTGTGATTAACAGTAGCCGTATGTGACAAAGCTGCAAGGTCAAGATGGTTCATTATGGCTGTGTTGACTGTAGCAAATTGGAAACAATCCAGATATCCAACAGGTGAGGGTTAAGCAACATGGTGCATCGGCGGATGGAATGCCGCCCGGCCACCCAGAGCAGGGACTAGCATTCAGGGAGGCTAAGGCGAGAGGCCTGCTTCGGATATAGAAAGATAGCCTGACATTGGCCAGGCATGGTGGTCATGCCTGTAATCCTAGCACTCTGGGAGGACGAAGCGAGTGGATCACTGAAGTCCAAGAGTTCGAGACCAGCCTGGGAGACGTGGCAAAACCCTGTCTCAAAAGAGAAAAAACGATGTCCTGACATGAAACAGCTACAAAACCACTGCATGATGCGATTCCAATTTTTGTGTTTTTCTTTCTATATATGGATTAAAAAAAAAAAAAAAAAACCCTAAAGGGAAATAAGCCAAATGTTGACAAGGACTGTGTCCAGGTCAAAGGAGAGAGGTGGGATTGTGGGTGACTTTTGATGTTTATGATTGTCTGTATTTTACAGAATTTCTGCCATGACTGTGTATTTTGCATGACACATTTTAAAAATAATAAACACTATTTTTAGAAGAACAGAATAGCGGCCTCCTCCCCTCCAAAAATAAGCCCTCAGGAGGGGACAAAGTTGACCGCTGAGTGGGCCTCTCAGGGCTGTGCACTAAGTGTGGGCTTTTTACTTACACAAATCCCCCCGACCCTTGAATACGCCCTATTTTACAGGCAAGGGAAACTGAGTCTCAGACAAGGAGTAGGGACTCTGTTGCACAAAGTCACACAGCTAGGGAGAGGTGGAAGTGGGATTCTGTGCCATGTCTGGCTCTTTCCCAGAGCTCTCTTTGCAACTTGGTGTTGAGGAACCCTTGCAACAGGCACACACATGAGATACGGAAAAACAGGTTCAGTAGGGATTTGGGTCTTACCCAGGGCCTGGAGAAGGGTCAATGGCAGAGTAGGGACGATAATTCAAACCCTTTACCTAATTTTCCCTTTACAATAACCCAGACAGACTTCCAGGGGCCCCGTGTTGTCACTAGTTTGGGTCTGCAGTTGGGGGTGCCCATCCTGGGCCCAGAGTTTTGATTCACCCATCTCAGCCCTCAAGACTCCAGGCTGGCCAGGTGCGGTGGCTCACGCCTGTAATCCCAGCACTTTGGGAGGCTGAGGCGGGTGGATCACTTAAGGTCAGGAGTTCAAGACCAGCCTGACCAACATGGAGAAACCCTGTCTCTACTAAAAATACAATCCAGCTACTGGGAAGGCTGAGGCAGGAGAATCGCTTGAACCCAGGAGGCAGGGGCTGCGGTGAGCCGAGATCGCGCCATTGCACTCCGGCCTGGGCAACCAGAGTGAAACTCCCTCTCAAAAAACAAAGAAACAAACGCACAAAAAAACTCCAGGCTATATCCCTGGAGGAGAAGAGAGCCCACGGTCCCCGGAGAGTTCCCGGAAGAGGCCCCTGTGTGTCCGATGAGGTCACAAAGCCCCTCCACCAGAGGCTCCTCCCCCCAGCCCCTGCTGTCCACCCTGGCAGGGCCATGGCCGAGGCTCGAGTCTCCCAGCCTGGGGCATCTCCACGCTCTGTAACTCTGAGCTCCAGGCACCTGTGAAGCCCCAGGGGCCAAGGCTGGTGGGCCGGGGCTGGGAGGCCTGCACACCTGGGTTCTGGGTCCCTAAACCAGCACCCACCGCCACCATGATCTGGCTTCGAAACAGGAGGCGCCCTGAGCCGCTCCAGGGCACCCCGAAGTGGGTCCCTGTTCTGGGGGAGCTGCAAAAGACCCTCCAGAAGGGCGAATACCTGCCCCTCCGTCCACTGCCCATGTTCGAGAGTAACTTTGTTCAGGTCTCCAGCTCCCAGTGCCCTGGGGCTGAGAGGGGCAGAGGGGAAGCGAGGCCACCCGGGCTGGGGGATTTTGAGAGGGAATGGGATTTAGCCGTCCCTGTGTAGGGGACGATCAGGAGGGAGGCTCAGGCCGCAGGTGCTGGAGGAAGGAATGGTTCCAGCGCCTCTCCCTGACTACCCCAGGTGACCCATCAAGGGGGCCCAGTGTTCGTGAATCACAGAACCAACCGGCTGGCCATGGGCGTGGCTGCCTCCCTGCCAGGCCTGGCGTTGCCCGACATCTTGCTGATCGGCCAGCCTGCCGAGGACGGGGACTGCTCGGGCCTCGTGCTGACCAGGTGCCGCATCCCCCAACCCCTTGGCCGCCCCCTCTGCCCTTCCTGCTCTAGACGCTCCCTTCTGCCTCTCCCAGGATGATCCCCCTGGACCTCGTCCACCTCTGCGTCCATGACCTCTCTGCCTGGCGCCTGAAGCTGCGCCTGGTCTCGGGCCGCCAGTACTACCTGGCTCTGGACGCCCCCGACAACGAGGCAGGCTTCCTGTTCCACTGTTGGATCCGCCTCATCAACCTGCTTCAGGAGCGGCCTCCCACCTGGGCCCCCAGGACCATGTGCACGGCCCCCCTGGATGTGCCCCTGGCCAAAGCACCTGCCTCCACCTGGCACCTGCAGGTGGGACCCCAGCTCCACAGCCCAGGGCATGGCAGGCCCTAGGAACTCCCCGGCCAGATCTACAGGGGACTGGGACCAAGAGCCCAAAGTCTAGGTCGGGCCTAACCCCTGAGTCAAGGGAGGAGGGGCTGGGTCTGGACACCTGAGTCGAGGGAGGAGGGCCTGGGGGTCTGGACTCCTGGGTCTCAGGGAGGAGGGGCTGGGGGCCTGGACTCCTGGGTCTGAGGGAGGAGGAGCTGGGGGTCTGGACTCCTGGTTCTGAGGGTGGCGGGTTGGCAGTCTGAACTCCTGGGTCTGAGGGAGAAGGGGCTGGGGGGACTCCTGGGTCTGAGGGAGGAGGGGCTGGGGTCCCGGAATCCTGGATCTGAGGGAGGAGGGACTGGGGCCTGGATCCCCGAATCAAGGGAGGAGGGGCTGGAGCCCTGGACTCCTGGGTCTGAGGGAGGAGGGGCTGGGTCTGGACCCCTGGGTCTGAGGGAGGAGGGGCTGGGTCTGGACCCCTGGGTCTGAGGGAGGAAGGGCTGGGTCTGGACTCCTGGGTCTGAGGGAGGAGGGGCTGGGTCTGGTCTCCTGGGTCTGAGGGAGGAGGGGCTGGATCGCAGGGTCCTGGGAGCAGGAGGGGGCCTAGACCTCTGGCTGGGTAGGTTATGGAGATGTGGAAGCCCAGGCCCCTCCTGCCTCCTTCTGTCTCCGCAGGACCAGCCTGTCAGCAGACATGCAGGTGAGCAGGCCTTGCTGTTCTTCAGGACCTCTGGGTGTCGGGTTCTCCCCCAGCAGGGACGGAGTTGCACCCTTTGGCTCTTCCCCCTCCCTTGGTCGGGGCCTGCACAAGCTCCTGGGGTAGGTCCTCGTGCCCTCCCCTGGGGTCCCTGATCCAGGATGTTTTCTCTCTTCCCAGTCAGGGTTGCTGAGCACAACTTTCCTTGTAAGAAGTCTCCGGTGGCCACTCGGAGACAGAGGAAGGCCAAGGTGAGCTGGCGGGGTGGTGCGCGCCCTAGGGGCTGCCCCTGTCTAACCGTCCCTTCCTCACCCATGCCAGGCACTCAAACGCAGTTTCAAGTCTCAGGCCGTGGGCGACTCTGTGCCCCTCATCTGGTCGCAGCTGGAGCATGCCGACGTCGGGAAGAAACCTGCAGAAAAGAAGTGGGCGTGGGGTCTTGTTGCTGGTGGGTGGGTGGGTGGGAGAAGGTGGGAGACCCCAGCCCAGATGTCACCAAAGTCCCACGGTATTGCTCCTGCAGGTCCCACCCAGACTTCCACCCCGACAGAACTCACACCCAAGCCCACTTTTCTGGTAAGATCAACCCACCCCACCCCCTGCCACACTGCGTAGCTCTGGTTCCCGCCCCAAAGGGCTCAGACTGCTCCCCCATCCAGAGAAGACCAGCATCACCATCTGGACCATCTTCAGCATCATTTCCAGCACGGCCAAGCAGACACAGTCCTCTCCAAAGGCCAGCCTTATACCCGGGGCGGGGCCCAGGCCCCAGAGCTGAGGGAGGAGGGGCCGGGGGCCCGGACTCCTGGGTCTGAGGGAGGAGGGGCCGGGGGCCCGGACGCCTGGGTCTGAGGGAGGAGGGGCTGGGGTCTGCTCTCCCGGGTCTGGGGTCTCCATGCATCCTGACCATGCATCCTCTCCCCTCTGTCCATCTACAGGCCTGCACATCTGCATCTGAGGAGGCCACAGGCCAGGGACCTGTGGTTGAGAGCCCTTCGTACTGTGTCTCAGCTGACAGCCCTGATTGCTTCTTTCTGGGCTCCGGCAGCTCCCTGGACCCGTGCCTGTGGCATCAGGACATGGAAGACCTCATGGATTCTGAGAGCAGCACTTTGTCATCTGCTACCTCCGGCCTGGCTCCCTATCCCCCGGCTGCCCGCCTCTCCACACCCTACTCTTCCATCCCCAGGGGCAGGGAAAAGGCCAGGTCTATGGGCTCCCACCAGGGGCGGGGGCCACCACCCTGCCAGAGGGGCCCTGTCACGTCTTGCAAGGCACCATTCCTCGTTGACCAGTCCCAGACGCTCCCAGCTGTACCTGCTTCCTCGTGGACGCCCCCACCTGGATTGGCTCCTCCCCAGAAGGTCTCAGCTGCATCAGCTCCTCCCTGGAAGGCCTCAGCCGTACCTGCCCCACCCCAGAAGACCCCACCCCCATCTCAGAAGGCCCCATCTGTACCTACCATTCCCCAGAAGGCTGTGTCCCCCACTGCTCCAAAGAGGAAATCTCTGCTTCTCCCTGCCCCGTCCCAAAAGGCTCCGCAGACCTCACCTCCCCAATACCAGATGGCACCGGGCTCGCCTGCCTCACGGGGGAGGCTCCCTGGCGACGTGTTGCCAACAGGAATTCCTGGAAGAGCTGCGCTGGAGAGAAGCCCGTCTGGAGGGAAACCGGAGCCAGCGGTGACGGTGGGCACCCAGGAGACAGACGTGGTGATGACAACTCAGGTCAAGTCCCTGGAGTCGCCCTTCACCGTGACCAAGAAGGAGTCCAAGGACATCCTGGTTAGCAAAACCCAGGAGGTGACCCTGGAGGCCTTCAGGGGCCAGGGGAAGTTGGAGGACCGGGCCCACTTGGTGAAGCTTGAAGAGAGGTCCCTGGACCCGCCTGGCGCGAGATCCAAGGAGCTGGAGCAGCGGAAAAGATGGGTCGAGACAAAGGAGCTGGCCGTCGAGGGCCCCTCCCAGGAGCTCAGCAGACCCTTCTCCGTGGAAACGCTCACCCTCGCCAAGCTCACGATCCTGGCCAACTCCAAAGAGCAGCGCGTGAAACCCTCTCTGGTCTCACTTCCCTCCTGGCTCTTGGCGACTTCGCAGGCGTCTGCCACGTCAGTGATGGCTTCAATGCCCTTCCACCCAGGCCAGCTGTCCTCACCGGAGGGGAAGCCAGTGGTGGTCAGAGAACAGCCAGAGTCGCACACTTGGGTGAAGGAGGGCAAGCAGCAATGGGGCGAGAGTAAAGGGTCACCCTGGGACCCCGAGGGGCCGCCGCCCAAGGTGCCCCTTCGCTCCAAGCCCACCTCTGCCAGTCCCAAGAGGGAAGGAATCTCCCAGGCGCCTATCCCCCTGCCCGCCTCACGGTGGGAGGGCTTACCGCCATCCCCCCTCTCGGAGACCCCAATCTCAAAGACGGAGGCCACAGCCAAGGCGTCCCAGCAGCCCAAGAGACTGTCGCAGGAGCCCATGAAGATGCCAGCCCAGCACCCCCTGGCCACTGTGGGGTCTTCGTCAGAAATTCTTTTGCCCATGCTCTTAGAACTTGAAACTGTGAGGAACACGGCCACCAAGGCAGAGGAAATACAGGAGGAATCGGGTGTCTTTAACCTTCCGCCCAGGTAGCAGGGGTTAGCAGCTAGCATTTACTGTGAGCTCTGCTGTTTATGAGATAGAGACGATCACTCCCTCCTTTCCCGTTTTTTTTTTTTTTGACAGGGTCTCACTCTGTCACCCAGGCTGGAGTGCAGTGGTATGATCTTGGCTCACTGCAAACTCCACCTCCTGGCATCCTGCGTAGCTGGGATTACAGGCGTGTGTCACCATGACCGGCTAATTTTTGTATTTTTAGTAGAGACGGGGTTTCACCATGTTGGCCAGGCTGGTCTTGAACCTGACCTCAAGTGATCTGCCCGCCTTGGCCTCCCAAAGTGCTGGGATTACAGGCGTGAGCCACCACGCTCGGCCCCCTTTCACTCTGATACATAGTGAGTGCCGACTCTGTGCCAGGCATTGTTCTAGGCAGTGGGGATACAGCGTCTGACCATGGGGCTGGTGGTGGTGGGATGTGCTCCTGGCTTCTAGCAGGTAGAGACCAGGGATGCCGCTCAGCATCCTATAGTGCACAGGACAGCCCCCACCACAGCCCAGGTGGTCTAGGGAGGCCTCATTGAGCTGGAGTGGTTTGTGTGAAGACTTGGAGGAGAGGACGGAGGAAGCCATGAGGCCATCTGCAGGGAAAGCATGCCAGCAGAAGGAATGGCCACTGCAAAGTCCCTGGGGCAGGAGTGTTTGTAATGTGCTGGACCACGGGGATCCCAGGGTGGAAACTCGGTCAGAGGCGCAGCAGGGGGACGCCCATCACGGAGGACTTTGCAGACAATTTTAGGAACTTTGGCTTTGACTCTGAGCGAGCTGGAGGGTTTGGAGCAGAAGAATAATGGGGACTGATTTATGTGTGAAGAGGCTGCCTCTGGCTGGGGCGTGGAGGATGTAGAGGGGGCAAGAGTGGGCGTCTGGAGGACAGGGTGGAGGCGGCTGCAGGAACCCAGGTAGGAGATGATGGTGGCTTGCACAAGACGGGAGGTGATGGAGGTGTGGAGAAGCGGGGGACTCTGGAGATGCTTTGAAGAGTGAGCCAATAGATTGCTTCACGGATTGGGGTTTGTGATGTGAGAGAAAGGCTGACTTGAAGACGGCTGGGAGGATGTGGGTTCGAGATGCCCGGAGCAGGCGGCGGCAGTGCAGGGGAGTAGGTTCTGGGAGGCGCTCAGGAGCACCTCTCTTTCGGACACCTTGATTCTGAGGTGTCAGGGAAGATGTAGGGTAAGCAGTTGGACACGAGTCTGGAGCTCAGGGGAAGCAATTTGGGGAGTCACTGGTGCACAGACAGGTTAGCTCAGGCTGTGAGATTGGAGGAATTCACCGGCGAGTGAGTGGAGATGGAGAAAAGTCTGAGGTGTTTGGGCAAAGAGGAGCCAGAGTCAGGGAGAGCAGAGCAGCCAGAGACGGGGGCATCTCAGCACCATGTGGAGACAGCGACAAGGCGGGGAGGGAACGTCGGTGTCAAACGCTGTGGTCAGGTGAAGGAAGCGGGGCCTGGGGTCACACCTCTGGATTTACCAGTGTGGAAGTGATGTGGGGGCTGGGGTTGAAGTCCTGATGGCAGCAGTCAGGAGAGTGTGGAGAGAGGGGCGTCTCTAGGCTACAACACCTCAGAAACACCATGCCAAGTGAAAGGGGCCAGACACAAAAGGCCACAGAGACCCCATTTCCATGAAATGCCCAGAACAGGCCAACCCGTAGAGACAGAGAGTGAATGGCTGGAGGCCAGGGACCTGGTGTGGAGGAAGGGGAGTGGCTACTCATGGGTTGGAGGTGAGCTCTCTCACCAGGCTAGAGTGCAGTCCCTCTAGAGACAGAGTCTCTTGCTCTCTCTCCCAGGCTAGAGTGCAGTGGTGTGATCATGGCTCACGGCAGCCTCAATCTTCCTGGGCTCAAGTGATCCTCCTGCCTCAGCCTCCAAAGCCCAGCCAAATTTTTGATTTTTTGTAGAAAAGAGGTCTCTGGGGCTGGACGTGGTGGCTCACGCCTGTAATCCCAGCACTTTAGGAGGCCGAGGCGGGCGGATCACAAGGTCAGGAGATAGAGAGCATCCTGGCTAACACGGTGAAACCCCGTCTCTACTAAAAATACAAAATATTCGCCGGGCATGGTGGCGGACGCCTGTAGTCCCAGCTACTCGGGAGGCTGAGGTAGGAGAATGGCGTAAACCCTGGAGGCGGAGCTTGCAGTGAGCGGAGATGATGCCACTGTACTCCAGACTGGGAGAGAGAGTGAGACTCAGTCTCAAAAAAAACAAAACAGGCCGGGCGCGGTGGCTCAAGCCTGTAATCCCAGCACTTTGGGAGGCCGAGACGGGCGGATCACGAGGTCAGGAGATCGAGACCATCCTGGCTAACCCGGTGAAACCCCGTCTCTACTAAAAAATACAAAAAACTAGCCGGGCGAGGTGGCGGGCGCCTGTAGTCCCAGCTACTCGGGAGGCTGAGGCAGGAGAATGGCGTAAACCTGGGAGGCGGAGCTTGCAGTGAGCTGAGATCTGGCCACTGCACTCCAGCCCGGGCTACAGAGCGAGACTCCGTCTCAAAAACAAACAAACAAACAAAAAAAAACACAAAAAAACAAAACAAAACCGAGGTCTCACATGTTGCCCGGGCTGAAGTGCAGTGATGCCATCACAGCTCACTGCAGCCTCAACCTACCCAGGCTCAGGTGATTCTCCTGCCTCAGCCTCCTGAGTAGCTGTAACCACGGGCATGCGCCAACGCGCCTGGCTAACTTTGGTATTTTTTGTAGAGATGGGGTTTCACCATGTTGTCCAGGCTAGTCTCAAACTCCTGGGCTCAAGCAATCCTCCCGCCTCCGCCCCACATACTGCCAGGATTACAGGGATGAGCCACCGCACCTGGCCGGGATTCTTAATTCGTACATTTGGCTGCCAGTGTGACCAATCCTGAGTCAGGCCTGATATTAACCAGGCAGGAGGGAGAGAAGCTTAGCAGGGTTCTAGAGGTGAAACCACCTGCCCAGATTCCTAAGCCAGGCATCTGCAGCTCTTAAAGCCCTGGGCACCCCTCTCTCCCTACCCTGTCCCCCAAAGTTCTCTCTGCTTGCTTTCTCCCTGCAGCCCGCAGCACTCCCAGCACTTTGAGTAGCTGGATGCGGGGGGTGGGGCTCAACCCCAGTCGGAAACTGTCCGGAGGAGCCCAGCGCTGCCAGGTACCCTTTAAGACCCTGGAGGTGGGGGGGGGGGAGGGGGGACCGAGAGGAGGAGGAGAGGGGAGGGCTGGGGGAGGGCAGAGGGGAGGAACTGGGGGCAAGGGGGGAAGGGGGGTCCCAGGAGCCCTGACCCCACCGCCACTCTTTCCTCTTAACTCCACAGGCCCCCAGGGTTCTGTGCGCACCGACTGTAAGAAGCGGAATGTTGAAAGGCCGCTTGGGGGGATTCGCCCCGTCCGGTAGATACCAGAACTATCGATATGCCTTTATATATTGGGGGGCGGGGGCGGGGCGAGCCCGTGGAGCCGCCCAACTTCGCAGAGATTAAAGCTTGAGTCTGAGACTCAGCAGGTCGCACCTCAGTGCCTGTGCGCGCGGGTCCCCGAGGGGGCGTCAGGGAGCGAGGGGTGGGTGGGGGCGCCCCTACCAGGCCCGCGGCGCACGACTGCTCCCATTGGCTGGGGCTCGGGCGTCCGAGCCAATCTGGCCGCGGGTGCGTTTCTCCTGAGCCGGGGGGCACCGCACCCGGCGGACTCAGAAGCCAGCGGCACCCGGGGACCGTCGTACAGCAGATCCCGTGGCCGCCAACGTCAGGCTGGTGAGGGCACGACGGGTGGGGTTGAGGGGCGGGGGTCCGGATGGGGGGACGGGTCGGAGCGAGGGCGCCCCCTCGGCGGCACGGAGTCCCCGTCCCGTCCCGCAGAAGTTGCCTCCTTCTAGGATGTTGGATGTGGAAGCCCAGGAGCCCCCCAAGGGGAAATGGTCGACGCCGCCCTTCGACCCGCGCTTCCCCAACCAGAACCAGACCCGTAACTGCTACCAGAACTTCCTGGGTGAGACCTGCTCAGCCAGGTTATGGGGGGAGCAGGGTGTGACGAGGGAAGGCAGGGAGGGCCACTCCCACCCGAAGTCCCGTGGAGACCGTTAGGGTGGGAGGCAGGGCGGGCCTGGGCTGGTGGGGGCGGGGCTGAGCTGGGAGGGGCGGGGCTGAGCTGGGAGGGGCGGGGAGAGGTTGGTAGGGGCGGGGCCGGGCCGAGAAAAGGCGGGGCTGAGCCGGGAGGGGCGGGGCGGGGCGGGGCGAGGTTGGTAGGCGCAAGGCCTGATTTGGAAGGTGTGGGGCGAGGTAGGTAGGGGCAGGGTCTGGCTAGGAGGAGCAGTGTGAGGGAGGTAGGGGTTGGGGCATGGCTGGGAGGGGCGGGATGGAGGCCTCGGGGGTAGAGGGAGGCGGGCGAAGCAGGGAAGAACTGGGAGGGACCGAGTAGTGGAAGGGCGGATCCTGTCCTGGAATGGGCGTGGCTTGTCGCGTGACCCCGCCCCCCACAGACTACCACCGCTGCCTCAAGATCAGGACCCGCCGTGGGAAGAGCACGCAGCCCTGCGAGTACTATTACCGCGTGTACCACTCGCTGTGCCCCACCAGCTGGGTGAGTCGGCAGAGGGGGCGCCGGGCCAGGCGTGGGGAGGGCTCGGCTGAGGCTGAGCCGGCGTCCCGCTCCCTGCCTTTCTGCTTCCCAGGTGGAGAGCTGGAATGAGCAGATCAAGAACGGGACTTTCGCCGGCAAAATCTGACTGCCCCGGCGCGGCCTCCTCTGAAGATGCAGTGACCCTGCATCTTTTTGTCTCGCGGAGGCCCGGCCTCGGTTATCCACCCCTACCTCCCAGTGTCTAAGCCACGAATAATGTTATGCTGTTGCTGATGTTCCTTCTTCATGCCCAGCCAGCGGTGCGTCGTGGTGGTGGTGGGGATCCTCCCTGTGCCTGTGTCCGGGCTAACACTGCTTTTTCTAATAAGGGGCAGGTGAAGGACTGCTGCTCCATCAAGCAGAGACGGCAGTCAGGGCCCTAAGATAGGAAGCCGAGTGCCTCCCGTCCTTTTCCCTCTCCATTCCAGCAGGTAGGTGCCTCATGTTGACAGCTGTGAGCCAGCTCAGGGTCCCCAGTTCTCAACACTGTCCCACCTAGATGACTCCAAGTGTTCCTGCCTCTCAATCACCACACCTACCTCTCACCTCAGTCTTTCCCCTACTCCCTTCCTGCCTGCACCATCTCCCCAGGCTCCTTCCCCATCCCACCCCAATCCATCCCATCTGGGATCCTGAGGGGTCTTCTTTGTACCACCCAAAGCTGACTCCATCCCTCCCTCCCCCACTCTCTCTGGACTCTCCACCACTCCCTTCCCACCTGGCTCATTCCCCTCCCAGAACATCGAGAGCCCCATCACGGGAGCCAGCTTATTCCCAACAGAGTCCCCTGGTGTCCACCCTTTTGGCACCCACACCCACAGCCAGGAGTAGCAGCCTGCTCGGTTCTCCAGTGCATCAGGCTCACCCCGCACCCCCACCCCGCAGAGGCCGCTGTCGGTCTCTCCTACCACACATATCGCCGCAATGTCTCCCGTGACCCCCGCCAGACTGCCAGCACCCAGAGGACGCTCAGAGCTCCTTCGGAATCATTCTCTACTCCTTCCCCATCCTGGCACAGATCCCTAGGGTTCTAGCCTGGTCCTGCGGAGGGAGCCGTGAGACCAGTCAGCCTGGGGTGCTGGTTTTCCCAACTGGTGCTCCCTGAACTATCAGCCTCCCAAAGGGGCTCTTAGGAGGGGGAAGTCCCAACCTCTGACTGAAGTGGCCCTCTGAGGCCCTGTTCAACCCCAGGGTTCAAAGGTGACTACAACTAATCATGACAACTTGCAGGGTGACCCTAGACAAGCTTCTTGACCTGTGTGAACCCAAGGTTCCCCAAGGCAAGCTAAGATGGCTCAGGGCCCCATTATCAGAGGAGGTGGAGCTGGGTGAGCTCAGAGGACTGACTCCATCCTGCTCCCTGCTCCATGATGACCTGTCCATCACCTGCCCTCCACGCTGCCCAGGACACACCCTAGACGGGCCATCTCCCAGGATGACGCCACCTCTGAGATCTTGGCCTCCTGACTCCGTCTCTGACCACAACCCGAGAATGGGGTGAGGGTACAGGGTGTGGACTCAGCTACAGGAGGGCTTCCTGTTCATGCAACGTCCCCAGAGCCTTGCCACAGGCACAGAGGCGCTGGTAGAACCACGGGGGCAGGACCCCTCTCTGAGTCACAGAATGGAGCTAAGTTGGTGAGGTCACCCAGGTAACATCCCAAGCACAGGGCACCACACCTGTGCAGCCACAACTGCCTCGTGACCTCCCCAGAGCCGTGTCTAGAACCCATTTTTGCACTGTTGGCCAGCCTTCCTTTTTCCTCCCCCTCCCATCTTCTCTTCACTGCTTCCAGACCTCATCTCAGCACATTCTCACACTCCCGACCCCTTCTGCAGCTGCCACTGCCCCACTGATGCCTGAGCCAGGGGCAGGGGCAGACCTGCCCGGCCTGGCCTACAGCCTGGTGGACCATCACATGTGCAAACTCCAAACACCTCCAACATGTGCTCCAGCTGGCTTTCCCTGGTGTCTAGCAGCCGCGTCCTGAGACCCCTAATGCCAGCCTCACAGTCTCGGCAACCTCCCAGGTCAGAGAAAACTGAGGCCACTCCACTTATTCCTGCCCCCACCCAGAACACCTGCATCCTTGTTCGCTCAACCTCCTCCTCCCCACTTCTTTCTCCTCCTCCAGCCCCATCTCTTCAATCCTGCCATCATCCCCTCCCTCTGCAGTTCTTCCCTCAGAACCTGCTCCGTCCTCCCAGCCTCCAGATCATGGATCCTGAAGGCCACCTACTCTGCCTCTCCTACTCACTGTCCCTTGGCTCCTAGGGGCGCAGCTTTGCCCCCTCTCTCTGGGTTTCCCTCTTCCCCATCCTGAAGGTGGCAGAGCCCAAACGGTTCTGAAAATGAGTTCGGTCCAGGCCCTGAAGCTTACTAACCATGTGGCCTGGGACCAGTTCGCTAGCCCCTCCGCACTGTGGTCTTTGCATCTGAAATATGGTAACAATGACATAATAATGACACCTCCACTTTCTAGGGCTGTGGGGAGGACGGCGATGTGAAAACATACCAAGCAGAACGGTGTCTGGCTCTGGCTCTTCTCAGTGTGTGGGGTCTCTAGCCAGAGAGACAATCTGAGTCACTCGAATCAGCATGTCGGCTCAATTCTGGTGCCCCATCTCGTACTGGACAGTGGGACTGATCGACTGGACAGACAGCCCAGGGATGGCCCCAGAAACCGGTCCTGGAGCTCTTGGAGGCATCTGGTTGACTAGCTTGCAGTCAGAGCGCGCCCGCACAGGGAGACACGGGGTCAGGGTGGGGAGTCCTTGGCTAGGGCCCTGGCTGCCTGCCAGCCAAACGCTGAGAGCAGTTCTAGTGCCACACACCCAGGTCAGCCCTGGTTGTCAGGGTTTCCTGTTTCAATACACTTCCTTCCACCTTCACCTACAGCCACCAGCCTCCGAGTTCCTTGTTTCCCTTGCTCTGGCCTCCAAGTGTATGACGGGGTTCTCAGGCCCAGGCTTCGACCAGAGGACCCTCCGCCACCACCGTTTCTTCCCGTCCTTGAGCTACCTTGGTGAACTCATGACCCCAGGCCCCGGCTGCACCAGGATGCCCCCAGGTCCTGCCAGCTGGGAAGTGCCAGCATGAATTCCTCAAACTTTGTGGAAGCCAGGGTCCCCTGCAGCTGAGGGACCCCCCCCAGGCCGGCTCCTGTCTGTGTGGGCGACATGACTCTGAGAGCGCCCAAGCCCCTAAGGCTGTCCCGACCATCCATGCCGCAACAAGGATAGGGAATGACCACTATGGTCCTGGCGTCTCCCCTCCCCCACCACTCCCCAAGCACCACTTAAGCTGCTGCCCGGCTCAAGCCAGAAGCTGACTCTGGCCCCCATGGGGACATCAGGCAAGGTCTGGAGACATTTTTGGTTGGGACGGAGGGATGTTCCTGGCATCTAGTGGGTGAAGACTAGGGAAGCTGCCCAACATCCTGCAATGCATAGGAGAGGACACGCCCTGCCCAGAAACACCAGCTCGGCATGGCAGCAGCGTGGAGGCCGGGAAACCCTGATCGCCAGTTTCTTAACGCCCTCCGCCTCCCGGGTTCAAATGATTCTCCTGCCTCAGCCTCCCGAGTAGCTGGGATTACAGGCATACGCCACCATGCCCGCCTAAGTTTGTATTTTTAGTAGAGATGAGGTTTCTCCATGTTGGTCAGGCTGGTCTCAAACGCCCAATCTCAGGCAATCTGCCCGCCTTGGCCTCCCAAAGTGCTGGGATTACAGGTGTGAGCCACCGCACCTGGCTTGCCCCTGGTTTTTAGCCCTTTTTGTTGGGGGTGGGGTGGGGCAGATATAGAAACTTGTGAGAATGTGATGAACGCTCTGAACTCCCTGTAAAAAACGTGCACTGAAGATTTCCGAAGGTTCCTGGAGGTTCCGACGTCCACCCATGAGTCCTCAGCTAAGACTCCCTGCTCTGCTGCCCTCTTTTTCTAAGAGCTGTTGCAACAGCACCTGAATTTCAGAAACAAAAGGCCGGGCGTGGTGGCTCACACCTGTAATCCTAGCACTTTGGGAGGCGGAGGCAGAAGGATTGCTTGAGCTCAGGAGTTTGAGACCAGCCTGAGCAACACAGTGAGACACAATCGCTACAAAAAATTTTAAAAATCAGCTTGACGGGGTGGCGTGCGCCCGTGGTCCCAGCCACTCGGGAGGCTGAGGCAGGAGAATTGCTTGAATCCAGGAGACGAAGGTTGCAGTGAGCCAAGATGGCGCCACTGCAGTCCAGCCTGGGCCACAGAGCGAGACCCTGTCTCAAAAAAAAAAAAAAAAAAAAGGAAAGAAACGAACGGCATGGCTTCAGTTCATTATTCAGAGACAAATCCCTGGGGACTGCTACTGGAGCCATCTCTCTGCCGTTTGACGACCTGGAGCTCTCTCCATCCTTATTTTTAACATGAGAAAGAAAACAAACAGGGTTTAGCAGGATTTGCACTACAAGAAAGAGGAATTTTCTCCCTGCAAAAGAAATAGAACAAGCCATATTATCCAATGTATCTAAACGAGTTTTAAAGTAAACAAGGTTTGACCCGTTCTCAACTGCCCCCTTGTCCCCACCTCCCAGGGCCACTGCAGAGGTGCTCATATGGGTCTCGCTGTGGCCTCTCCTCCCCCGTTGCTCCCTCTCCACCAGGGGCAAGGAGAGTTCCCTGATACCTGCGGCCTGGCCTCGTCCACCTCCACAGTAAACTTATTCAAGGCTGGCAGATGTGGAGGTGCACAGGGGGGTCCTGGAGCCAGCAGGTGACCTGTAGCTGCCCAAGAAAGACGGGCTCGGTGGCCCCAGTGAGAAAAGTGTCTGTGAGAAGCTGGAGGTACCTGGGATCAGGGAGTGCTCACGGTCAGCCACTGTTAGTCCTTTTGCAAAACGAGATTACAAGGAGAGTTAAGACGCCCTGGCAAAATCCAGATCCTGGATTGGACCTGAAGAAACAAGATTCATCATCCTGGTCTCAGACACCACAAAGTCCAAGATGCCACAGCTGAGGAAGGCCCCGTCAGCGCCACCTCCCCCAGGCCTGGCTCTGGTGTCCTGGGCAGCCCCCACACCCCCACTCAGCCAGCCCCCACCAGTCTCTCTCTGTTTGGACTGAGATGTGGGAGGGGCCTCTCACTGAGAAGTGCCAGAAGGGAGAAGGGCCCTCAAAAGCCCTCAAGTCCCCATGTGGCCTTGGCAAGTCACTTTGCTTGCTAAACCTTGTTGGCCTCGCCTGGAAAATGGGAGGACCCGCTCCCAGGAGAGGATGGGTCTGAAGGCATTTTTATAAGCACAGCCCGAGTGGGGATGGGGCTCCAGCCTCAGTCCCACTAGTCCGTCACCCTCCCAAATCCCTCTCCCGACAGCTCTCAGGGCCGCAGACCTGGGCTGCCTCTTCCCCTTCTCACCAGCACAGCTGACGGTCTCACCCTCCCCATATCCCTTGAAAACGTAAACCAAAACAAAACACCGCCAAGGGTGCTACTTATAACAAGGTTTTAATAAAATAAAAAGTTCAAGTGCTTCCAATCCCCCAACATACCCCTTTCTGGTGTGGGGGAGGGGAGGGAGCCCCCCACCCCGATAGCACCAGGATAGCACCATGAGAAAGATGAGGTCGCACCCGGCCTCCCTGAGACCCACAGGGGGTGGTGAGGGGAACATGCCCCCAGACACCCCCCAACCTTCCCCCCACCGTAGACAGCTGCAGAGCTGAGAGCGAACCCAGTCCCCTAGTGAGGACAGTCTCCGGGGAGTGCCACCCCCCGTCAGTTCCACCTCCTCCTGAGGCCTGTACTTTCGGGGAGATGCCGTGGGTGGCCCCTGCCCCTTATGGCTTTGCTCCCTGGGGAGGAAGGGGCTGAGGGAGGCGGACGGCTCCTGCAGTCCTGAGGCTGGGGCAGGGGTGGGAAGGGCAGCAAATGGCCAGGGCTCCCTGTGGGAGTGGGGGTGGCTCAGGGGTCAGCAGTCACAAAGGGTCAGGGGTCAGATCCCTGGGGGCATCCAAACCAACCCTGTTCCAGGGTCAGAGCTATGCTGGAGTCAAGGGTCAGCTCCCTCCCAGAGGTCCAAGGGCTCCTTCTGAAGGTCCTGGGGAGTAGCTAGGAGAGGGACCCTCTCTCCCTGCTGGGCCTCCCCATCCGGCCTGTCACAGCTCTTCGCCGTCGACATCTAGGTCGATGGAACCGTGGCTGACCACCAGCCGTAGGCGCTTGGGTGGGGAGAAGGGGGCGAAGGCGAGGGCCTGCTTCGGGATCAGGATGGGGCCTGGGGTCCCAGCAGGGGCTGGGGTGGCTGGTGGGGCTGGGGCCAGGCGACGAAGGTCCACACGCACCACGTAAGGCAGCCCATAGCGCCGGGCCCAGTGCCAGTCCTGCTGGGGAACCCAGCGGGCACGGGGGGGCTGGCCCAGGGCCACCAGGGCCTCTCCTTGCAGGCGGCAGTGGGGGCCACAGCCTCCCCATCGGTGCAGGGAGATGCGGGCGGCGCGGTGGGTGGAGAGCACTGGGGCCCTCCGGGGCCGGGGGCGTCGGCGCTTCCGGGGCCGCACTCGGGGCTGGGGCTGAGGCAGCCACTGGAGCCAGAGGGGTGAGGTGTCTGGGCGGGCGCTACAGGCTGGCAGGCGCAGGGGTTGGCAGGCGGCTGTGAAGGTCCAGGTAGCAGGGAGAGGAGGAATAAAGGAGAGGTGAAGTCAGTGCAAGCTGGGCCAGTCCTCCTCTGGACAAGGAGGCGGCTCTGCCCTGCACTCCCCAGAGGAACCATGTAGGCAGAACTGCTCAACAGCGAGGCCTGCCAGGGGCTGAGGGTGGGAGGGAGGGTGCCAGGCTAGGCAGAGAGCTCAGAAGAAAGGAGACAGATGACCAAGAGCACACAGGGTAGGGGCTGCCGGGATAGCAGGGACGGGTGCTCACCACAGAACGGGTCCCGGCGCAGTGGGGATGGGTGCAGGCAGACCCGAGAGCCCAGCAGACCCTGTCGGCCGCCGCTGTCCAGGCCTTGCAGCCGCCGCTTGGTCTCACGTAGCTGGTACTTGTCCAGGGGCCGTGGTGGCAACGCAGGCTCCCTAGGTCTCGTTCGGAAAGCTCCTTCGCCTTTCCTGGGAGATCGAGTGGAGGGGAGATGAGAGGCTGGAGTTGAACACACTCAGGGATGGGCCCCGAGGGTGCACTTCTGGGCTCAAGAAGCCCAGATGCCTGGGGCAGCCAGCCTGTCCTGAACCCACCCGCCCTTTGCCTGGTCCCCACCTCTCACAGGTGTAGCATTCACAGTGCTCATTCTTCTCGCCGAAGAAGCCATCGCCGTAGAAGCACGTCACCTCGTCCCCAGGCTCGATGTCCCGGAGCACCTTCACACAGGCGGCGTTCCCATCTGCAGGCACAAACTGAGGGCAAAGCCCACTCAGCGCCCTGGCCCAGGGCACAGGGGAGGGCTCACCCATGCCCCACGCCTGGCCAGACACCCTGGCCCTGAGCGTCCTCTTCTGGAATGGGGCAACAGCCGAGCCCCTAAAGTGGCATTCGGAGGCGGCTGCCTTGCCCAGGGCCTGTCCTTTGCCTGTAGCCCCTGGACAATCCACCCACTGGCTGGTTTCCACCCCTCCCTGCAGGACGATGATCTAACCTGACCTTCTGGCAGCATGCCGTGCCAGCAGTGCTGACCGCTCCCTCCAGCCTCTGTGGCCTTGTGCCAAGCCCCACCTCTTCTGCCACACCCAAGCCCATCCCCTCCTGAGCTGCCTGCCCCCCACCAAACTGTTCCTTGGCAGCTGAGGTCTGAGCTCTGCCTGCCATGGGCTGCCCCCACTTCTCTGAGGCCCGCCTCCACTCCACAGCCCAATCTGTGTGGGCTCTGGCCCTGCCTTTGGGATCATTCACCCAGGAGCTGCCCCACAGGCTCCTCCCGGGCCCCACACAGCTGTGCCTCCCTCCCTGTTCCCCGTCTAGAAGGGGGCATGACCACTGTCCACCCAACTGTCCATTTATCCATCCACTCAAGACTGACATTTGCCTGGGAGTAGCCCTCGCCACCTGCCTGCCTGACGGCCCCCAGACCAACCGGCCACTACCTCCTAAGTGCGTCACCTCCCACATCCTCATCCTCCTTGCCTCCCTGAAACCCCTACTGGAGTCAGCCCCTCATCACCTCTCTGTGGCCACCCTGCCTCCAGCCTCTCCCCTTTCTGCCAAGCCTCTTGCACATGGGCCTCCAGGGTGACCTAAAACCCAAGCTTCCCATTAAACACCCTGGGGGGAGCTTCCGTGGTTCCCTGGCCTGGGCCACAAGGCCTTGCTGCCCGACCAAAGCCGTCATTGGGCACCCCCAGCCCTCTGGTGTGCCGTGTCCTGCTAGACGCCCTCCTTTGCCCCTGATTTCCTTTAACACCTAGGGAAATTCTGCCTCTCTGTCGATGCCCAGCATGGCGTCGCTTCTGTGAAGCCAGATGGTTCTAGATCGCTGGCGAGCTGGCCGCCCTCTCCTGTGCTCAAGGTGGCTAGCGCACACTCGCCCTGCAGAGCCTCTCCAGGTACCGCCTTTTGTTTCCATCCCACCCAGCGTCTGTGTGTGGTGCCAGATCAGGGCCGCGCATTCACTGTCCAAAACCCTCTGGCACACCTGACCAGCCTGCAGTGTTCCTGGGCAACCAACCCCAACCGAGATGAAAAACCAAAGGCCAGGGGTAGCATAGCCAGGACCCCAACTCAGTTCTGACTCTGGAGCTGAAGATCTGGACCCCTTTGTCATGCCTCCCGGGGCGCCCCCCTGAGGTCTGCGCTCCAGAGGGTGCGCCCTCAATGCCTTCCTGGAGCCGACCCTCCTCATTCCTTCCGCTTCCCGGCTATAGGACAACCAGCGGCCTCTCCTCAGTATGTCTGGACAGCATCCTGAGTCGTGACTCCTGACCCCTGGGGCGCTCTGTTTTGCTCCTGACACCACAGCTGCCTGTGTTGCTCCCTGCAAGGCTGGGAGCTCCCACCACAGGGCCCTGCCTCACTGCCACACTCCCTGCCCAAATTGGCACAGCTCCCAGCTCAGTTTTCAGAGAAGAAAGACGGCCAGCAGCTGGCAACCAGGGTTCCAGCGCAACTGCACAAACAGCCAGGCAACACTGGCCAAGCTGGAGCCCCTTTCTCCTTTTTGGTAGCCTTGTGACCAGATACCCACTCTGCTCCTTCCAGGACCCGTGGGAAGCCGTGGAGACAGGGGGCAGCATTTGGCTCTTTTTTTATTTTCATTTTTGAGACAGAGTCTCACTCTGTGGCCCAGGCTGGAGTGCAGTGGCGCGATCTCGGCTCACTGCAAGCTCCGCCTCCCGGGTTCACGCCATTCTCCTGCCTCAGCCTCCTGAGTAGCTGGGACTATAGGCACCTGCCACCACGCCTGGCTAATTTTTTGTATTTTTAGTAGAGATGGGGTTTCATCATGGTCTCGATTTCCTGACCTCATGATCTGCCTGCCTCGGCCTCCCAAAGTGCTGGGATTACAGGCGTGAGCCACCACGCCTGGCGAGCATTTGGCTCTTTACTGACCAAAAACCCTTTCCCCAGGCCACAGGCACCCTTTCTTCCCACGTGGCCACTCCTCCCGAGTCCCAGGGCCTTACCTTGCAGTTGGGTTTGCAGTCTGGAGCCAGTCGGGGCAGGAGAGAGAAGAGAGGTGGGTGAGCTCAGAGCTCAGTCGCCAAACCCTCCCACTACATCCCTCCAGCTCCGCTTGGCCCCATCCCATCCCGCCCACCCACCTGCCTGACCCTCACCATGGTTGATGAAGGCGGCTGGGCCCAGCCACAGCTGAGCACTTCGCTTGCGGGTTGAGTACATGATGCTGAAGTCATTCTCACCAGCCCTCAGCAGCCCCTCATCCGCCTCCCGCAGCTCTGCGATGCAGCCCACCAGCAGCTCCAGCTTCTCATTCTTTTTCCTGCCAAGAGGCCAGGGGGCGGGGTTGTGGGCAATGCCTGGCCTCCTGCAGGTGCTCAGGGGACTTGGGCCTCCGGCACAGAGGCACCCAGGGAGCAGGGACTCCTGTGCACTGGTGCTGGCTACTGGCGATCCGTCTTCCAGATCTTCCTCTTCCCCTCCCGCCTGGGTGGGCTTCCCTGCTCCAACCTCACAGGACCCTTCTGCTGAAAGCCTTCAGGACAGCACACACACAGCAGATACAGCCCCCATTCTCTCCCCTCACTCTCATAGCACCTCCTGCTCCCAATTCCCTCCTGTCTGGACTCCCCGCTACTCGCCCCACCAGACCCTCAGGCTGGTGCTTCCCCTCTCAGTGTGAGCCTCGCCCTGGGAGCACTTGCTCATTCCTCGCAGCTCCCCTGCAGCGTGTACCAGCTGGGACCAGCGACTGCATGTTGACTTGTCTGCCACCCGCCTCCTCACCAGACTGTGAACCCCGCAGGGGCAGGGTCTCCTCACTGCACTCAGGGGTGTTTAACATGTGGTGGGGGCTCAGGTCACGATGAGGTAAGGACAACGCACCCCTAAGCAGAAGCCTAGTTCTTTCCTGGAAGCCCCAGGAACCCTGGGGTCACATCTGGGGTCTCCCGCTCCAGCAGCACCCTGGTAGCCACAGAGGGGTTCCAGGATTAGCCCCACTACCTTCCTAGGATGCCTGGAGGACCAGGCACCTCTCTTTTCCCCGGTTGGCCAGTCCATGAACAGAGGGTCTCTCATCCCCTCTGAGCCCTGTCTCTTCCAAGGAGGCCCAGAGGGAGTCCTGCCCTCTTACCAAGCACGAGTGGACACGATCTTGGCCCCGTTGGTCTCCATGGAGTAGCGCGTGCAGGGCAGGATGGTAAAGCCACTTTCCGGCAGGAAGGCACGGAGGTAGCGATAGACCTGGTGAGGGTGAGGGTGGGGGTGAGGAGGTGGGGCAGGGGCATCTTTGGCCCTCTCTCTCCAGGAATCTAGGCCTGCTCTGCCACTGACTCACTGTGTGGTCTCGGGGGCCTCGTGTTCCCTCTCGGGGCCTCAGTTTCCTCATCCGTCAAATGAAGAGGTTGGAGTACATCTCAGAGGGCCCCCCCCAACTCTCCTCTCCTAGGATTCTCTGAGCCTTGCCTCAGATGGTCCCAAGGGCTAGGAAGTCAGGGGGCCCCAGGGGCTGCGCTGAGGGACTCTAGAGCGTCTGCCAGGCAGGACCAAGCCCGGTGAGCAGGGAGGACACGCGGTGAGGACGGGGGAGGGGAGGGCGCCCTCACGTGGGTCTTGAGGGCAGCCTCCTGCCGCGGGCCCCGGCTCTGGAAGTAGTGGGCCGTCCAGCCTCCCAGCGTCAGGGCCCGGTACGCAGCCTCCAGGTCCCGCTGCCTCAGGAAAGTTTCCAGCGCTGAGCGCAGGTGCTGCTGTCGCCGCAGTGGGGGCACAGGGCTGGGGGAGAGGGCATGCCTGGGTCCCAGCGCCTTCCCGGGCCCCGGCCCCAACCCCCACTTGGAGCTGAGGGGAGGACCAGGCTGAGGAGAGGGCTGAGGGGCGGCAGTGGTGCAAGGGGAGGGGTCCTGACCCCTCGGGCCCGCCCTCGCCCCCAGGCCGCCTCACCTGACGTTCATCTTATGGGTGCGGAAACCGAGGTAGGGGTCCAGGACGAGGCTGGTGGCCAGGTCGTCGTTCTCGCACAGTTCTCGTGCTGTCACTCTGTCCGGCCCCATGGTGCCCTGCGGACCATGCTGCCTCTGGCAGAGAGCAGGAACAGGTGAGGGCAAGGCAGGCGCGGGGAGCCTGGCGTGGTGCTGACTCCACTCCTGAGCTACTCAGAAGCCGTGGGGGACGCTGGCGAGCCCCACAATCTCATCTGCAAAATGGGGAGAAAAGCAGTGCAGACTTCACCAGGCTGCTGGCGAAGATGGAACGCAACAAGTACTTCTGAGAGTAGGGAAACCCCAGAGCCATGTCAGCCATCACCTTAGCATCTGTATCCCCTCTTGCTCTGCAGGGCAGACACAGGCCCCCGTAAACACACAACCCCACGTGCACACGCACACGGGCACCAGGCACACCCATGCACATGCAGACTGACACACGCAGATGCCCCTGCCCATGTGCACAGAGACCCCCCCACACACCCATCTCTGTGGGCCCAGGGAAGGCTGACTGACTGGCAGCCGGGATCACCCTAAAGGCTTAGCAAGTGGGGAGCTGCTTCACCTCTAGCCCTCAAGGAGGAAAAGTCAAAGCTTCCCGCCAGCCCGAGGTCCCGCCCTCCACCCCCACCACGACCCAGCCTCGGTCTCCGCCCCCTGCCTCCCCGGCAGCCTTCGGGAGTGGTCAGGAGGCTCCGGGTGAAGCCCCAGGCAGCCTGGAGGCGGGTGAGGGGAGGGAGGGCAGGGGAGGGATCCCAGCACCTGCTCCCTCTCCAAGGATTCCAGGGGAGGGGGGCTCAGAGGACAAAAGCAGGGGTGGGGTGGGGAGCAAAGGAAGACTATGGGGAGGCAGCACAGGTCAACATTTACAAAAACATGCTTTTAAAGCGGAGCCAGGAGAGAATGGAGAGATGAAGGAAACCACCCAAACCCCTAACCCGGACGGAGGCCAGCCTCGTCCCCGCACCAGGGCACCCCAGGCTCATCTGCGCCAGGGAGGGGAGGAGAAGGAGCGGGAGCTGCAGAGACGGCTGTAGAGGGGTCGGGGACAGACTGGGAGGCTGCAGAAGAGAAAGAGGGGGCGCTGCGGGAGGGCGCCAGGGACGGCGGGGAAGCTGGAGAGGGGACTGGGGGCAAGGACAGAAACGCACATCGGTGGGCACGGCAGAAGGCCATGCGGGGCAGAAGGCTGCAGCCAGGCCTGGGGGCGCTCAGAGGGGTGTGAGGAAGGGAAGGGGGTGCCAGGGAGGGCAGAGTGCGGGGAAAGGCCTAGGGACCTAGGGAGGAGCCAGACGGGAGACCTGGGTGGGGGGGCGACCCAGGGACGGTGGAACAGATCCTGGGTGTCCAGTGAGTGAGGGGCCTGAGAGGGCCGACAGGGGCCTAGGGATCCAGACGGGGCTTGGTGGGGTCCTGGGGAATCCAGGAAAGGGAGACCCTAGGGAAGGGCCTGGGGGCCCAGGGAGGGGCCTGGGTAGGCGGTGAGAGCCCAGGGCAAGGGACCTGGAGGGTCAGAGGCCAACCTCAGGGTCCAGGGAGAGCCAGGAGAGGGGGAGAGGGGTTAGAGAGAGGTTCTAGGGCACAGAGAGACCTAGAGGGTCCAGGAGGAAGCCTGGAGGGTGAGAGGAGGTCAGGGATTGGCCCTGGGGGTGCAGGGAGGGCCCAGGGGTGACAGAGGGGTCAGGGAGAGGCCCTGAGGGTGCAGGACGAGGCCTAGGGGTGCAGGGAGAAGCCTGGAGGGTGAGGTCAGGGAAAGGCCCTGGGGGGTGCAGGAGGAGGCCTGGGGGTGCAGGGAGAGGCCTGGAGAGTGACAGGAGGTCAGGGAGAGGCCCTGAGGATGCAGGGAGGGCTGTGGACGTAAGAAGGGGGTCAGGGCCCGGGTGAGGAAGCACAGGAAGGAGGCTGCGGTGCCGCGAAGCCCGAGGCCCGGCGAGGGGCCGGGAGACGTGAGTGCCTGGACACGAGGAGGGGCCGGGCGGGGTGGGGGGCAGTCGGGGCAGGGGGCGACTGGGAGCCAAGGCGGCGCGGGGCTGGGGCCATGAAGGGGCTCAGAGATCGGGCCCCGCGCCGCCCCTCACCCGCTTCTCCTCCTCCTCCTCCTCCTCCTCCTCAGGCGCCCGCGCCGCCGCCGCCAACACCTCCCACTGCCTCCTTCAGCTCTCGTCAAACACTGTCGCCGCACCTCCCATCTGCTCGCCGGGCCCGCCCCGCCAAGGCCACTGAAGTTTCTATTGGTCACGGCTACCGCCACTCCTCCGTTGCTACGAAGCTCCGGCGCTCCCATTGGTCAAGCCCCACTCTTTCCCCGCCCGGTCCTCCTCAGTACCCAGATAAAATCCCGCCACGCCCCCGCCGCCGTCAAACGCCGCGAACTGTTGTCAGTGGTTGACATCGCTGTCCCTCAGTCTCTCTCACAGCGACGTGTCCCGCCTCCTTTCCCACTGCGGCCTGAAATCGACGCACTCATTGGCCGAAAGCGCAGTCGCTCCGGGCGAAACTCGGGTTGGGTCGGGTTATTCAGGTCCAAGTGGAAAGAGGGCGGGCTCTGCCAGCACCAGCAGTCGTATATGACTGGCTGGCCTTGGGACAGCTCCTCTTTCCATTGGGTAAGGCATCCGTCCATCACCATAGAGTTGCGGCCTCCCTATTCTCTTTCTCCGAAGAGAGCTTCAGCCGCAGGAGGGAGAAAGCCGGAGCGGGCGGGAGGAAGGCGGTGACTGTGCGCGCACCGCCATCCCTCTCCCCTCCCGCGCCGCGAAGCCTGCGGTTACTAAGGCGACGAAACTTTATTGACAGCTCTGCCTGGCTACAAAGGGCTCTTCAGTCTCCCTCCCAGACCACTGTCTCTCTCCCTCCCTCCCCGTTTACACCGCTGCGTTTCGGGAGTATCCACAGCCACTCTGTGGGACCTTCCCGCGATATGAACGGGGTCGGATGGAGCGGAGGCTGAGGGAGGAGCGGGGGCTTTTGAGACAAGCCCTGACTCCTGGGGCGCTCCCCTGGGGCACCCCCTAATTGGGATCACCCCCTACCTCAATCCTGCAGGCAAACGTAACTAACAATTCATCATAATTACGCCCAGAATAATAAGCTCCGCACTCAGAACAGGCGGTCTTTGTTTGCTTGTTTGTTTGTTTCGCCACAGCCATCCTTCGCTTAACGACACTGATACCATCTGGGCAGTGTGTGTTCAGGCGATGTCGTCATCCTGCCAACATCCTAGAGCAACATCACTCACACCTACGTGGCAGGGCTGCGGGCACCTGGGCTGTAAGGTGGCCGGCGGCTCCTGGGCCACACAGCTGTGCGGCAGGTTACTGTCCGGTAACACAATGTAGGCGCTTGTGTGTCTACTCATAGAAAAGGTACCGTAAAAATTCGGTATTACAATTTTATAGGATCACTGTCAGACATGTGGTTCACCTGTATAGCTATAAATAGTGGGCCCTTAAAACAATGCATGGCACAGAGTAGGTGCTGTTTTTGGGGGGTGTGTGTGTGTTTGAGACAGAGTATTGCTCTCTTGCCCAGGCTGGAGTGCAGTGGAGTGATCTCGGCTCACTGCAGCCTCCGCTTCCCAGGTTCAAGCGATTCTTCTGCCTCAGCCTCCCAAGAAGCTGGGATTACAGGCATGCGCTACCACACCCGGCTAATTTTGTTTTAGACGGAGTTCCCGCTTGTTGCCCAGACTGGAGTGGAATGGTGCGATCTCGGCTTACTGCAACCTCCACCACCCAGGTTCAAGCGATTTTCCTGCCTCAGCCTCCCAAGTAGCTGAGATTACAGGCATGCACTACCACACTCGGCTTTTTTTTTTTTTTTTTTTTTTTTGGAGACGGGGTTTCACCATGTTGGTCAGGCTGCTCTCGAACTCCTGACCTCAGGTGATCCACCTGGCCTCAGCCTCCCAAAGTGCTGGGATTACAGGCGTGAGCCACCGTGCCTGGCATGTATTGTGTTTTGAGACAGGGTCATCCTCTGTCGCCCAGGTTGGAGTGCAGTGGTGGAATGATGGCTCACTGCAGCCTCAACCTCCTGGGTTCAAGCAATCCTCTGCCTCAGCCTCCTGAGTAGCTGGGACCACAGATGCATGCCACCATGCCCAGTTAATTCTTTAATTTTTTGTAGAGACAGGGTCTCTCCGTGGGCTTATTCAAGTGATGCTCCCTTCCCTCTCTCTCTCTCTCTCTCTCTTTTTTTTTTGAGACAGGGTCTTGCTCTGTCATCCAGGCTGGAGTGCAGTGGTGTAATCTTGGCTCTCTGCCTCCCAGCTGCAAGTGATTCTCCTGCCTCAGCCTCCTGAGTAGCTGGGATTACAGGTGCCCACCACGATGCCCGGCTAATTTTTGTATTTTTAGTATAGGTGTGGTTTCACCATGTTGACTAGGCTGGTCTTGAACTCCTGACCTCAGGTGATCCATCTGCCTCAGCCTCCCAAAGTGCTGGGATTACAGGTGTGAGCCACTGCGCCTGGCCTAGGCACTTTGTTAATATGTACCAAATGAATGTATGAATGACCAACCAATAAGGATGAAGCTGATAGTCTCTGCGTTGCTCTGTGACTTTGAGGAAGTGACTTGCCATCTCTGGGCTTCAGGTTCCCATCTATAAAACAGAGACCATACACTTGTTTGGCTTCCAGCTTCCCACCCTTTGTTCATGCTATTTCTTCTCCAACAAGGACTATCCCTTAGCCCCATGCTTTACCTCCCTAATCTCTCGTGAGCTCTGAAATACTCCCTAACTCAGGCAGGCACCACTACAGCTAAAGTCGACCACACTTTTCTCGGGACCATCACTTTGGCCAGGACCATGCTGGCAGAAGGGAACTGGGGCTGGGGACTTGCCATGGAGCAGCCAGAGTAGACAGAGGTGGACAGAGGTGGCCGTACAAGGGAAAGGTGATGCCTGCTGTAACTCTCTGTTCATCAGTGGGGAGAGACAGGTGACCAGCTCCAGAAGAGAAAAGCAGCCTTACCCAGAGAGGGGGAAATGGCAAGCATAAAGGACTCCATAAAAACCTCAGCTAACTGGAAAAGTCGTATCAGTGTGTATGAAGTGCAGTCCTTCTACTAGTGGGTGGGCGTACACTCTAGAGAAACTCTCCGATTTGGAATAAAGAGATAAACGCAAGAATGCTCGCTCTCCTGTTTGTAACAGTGAGGAACTGGAAATGGTCTCCGTGTCCATCTCCTGAACAATGGATACATGGGTCCTGGTGTATTGATACAGGGGAACACCATAGGTCAGTGAAAGTAGATGCACCAGCATCCCATATATTACCAGAAGTCTACAATGGCATTGCAGAAGTATACAATTGCATTGACACGAAGTTTTAAAACACATAAAATGGTCAGGCACAGCTGCTCATGCCTGTAATCCCAGCACTTTGGGAGGCCAAGGCAGGTAGATCACCTGAGGTCGGAAGTTCGACACCAGCCTGGCCAACATGGTGAAACCCTGTCTCTACTAAAAATACAAAACTTACCCAGGCATGGTGGTGGGCGCCTGTAATCCCAGCTACTTAGGAGGCTGAAGCAGGAGAATTGCTTGAACCTGGGAGGCAGAGGTTGAGGTGAGCTGGAGGTTGCAGTGAGCCAAGACTGCGCCACTATACTCCAGCCTGGACAACAAGAGCGAAATTCCATCTCAAAAAACAAAACAAAGCAAAACAAAACAATGGTTGCATGTGGATACATGTTGCAAAAGGATACACACATGAAGGGCGTGACTAACACAGGATGGGAGAGGGAAGCGGCGGCCCTTGAGGTGGAGAGGAAAGAATGCAGTTGGGAAAGCTACACAGGACATTGGAATTTGTAAATTTTGTTTAAGCCCTGCGGTGGAATCCATGCGTTCATTATATTTTTCTTTTTTCTCTATTTTTTTAACCACACCTATAACAAAACTGCATTTCTTTCTTTTTCCCTTTCTTTCTTTCTTTCTTTTTTTTTTTTTTAAGGAGTCTTGCTCTGTCGCCCAGGCTGGAGTGCAGTGGCACAATCTGGGCCCACTGCAAGCTCCGCCTCCCGGGTTCACGCCATTCTCCTGCCTCAGCCTCCCGAGTAGCTGGGACTGCAGGCGCCCACCACCAGGCCCAGCTAATTTTCGTATTTTTAGTAGAGATGGGGTTTCACCATGTTGGCCAGATTGGTCTCGAACTCCTGACCTCAGGCGATCTACCTGCCTCGGCCTCCCAAAGTGCTGGGATTACAGGTGTGAGCCACCGCGCTTGGCCTACTATCTGTTCTTTTCTGTTTTTGTTTGTTTGTTTTTGTTTTTTTAAGAGATGGAGTCTCACTCTGTCACCCAGGCTAGAGTGCAGTGGCATGATCTCAGCTCACTGCAACCTCTGCCTCCCGGGTTCAAGCAATTCTCTGCCTCAGCCTCCCAAGTAGCTGGGATTATAGTTGCCCACCACCACGCCTGGCTCATTTTTTTTTGTATTTTTAATAGAGGTGGGGTTTCACCATCTTGGCCAGGCTGGTCTTGAACTCCTGACCTCATGATCCACCTGCCTTGGCTTCCCAAAGTGCTGGGATTACAGGCATGAGCCACTGCGCCTGGCTACTGTCTGTTCTTTTCTACAAGTCAGAAATATTTCATAATACAAATAAAATTTGACACATCAATTCCACCTCCAGGGTTTTATTCTTTTTTGTTTTATTGACACGAAGTCTCATTCTGTTGTCCCGGTGAGCCAAGATGGTGCCATTGCATTCCAGCCTGGGTGACGACAAGAGCAAGACTCTGTCTCAAAATAAATGAAGAAATAAATAAAATAAAATAAAATAAAATAAAACCTTCAGACCTCCTGAGAACTCACTCATTATGATGAGAACAGCATGGGGGTTCACCATGATTCAATTTCCTCCACCTGGTCCTGCCCTTGACATGTGGGGGTTATGGGGTTTCAAATTCAAGGTGAGATTTGGGTAGGGACACAGAGCCAAATAATCTCACTCAGCATTGTTTAAAAAACAGAAAAGTAGGTCGGGTGCGGTGGCTTATGCCTATAATCCCAACACTTCGAGAGGCCGAGGTGGGCGGATCACCTGAGGTCAGGAGTTTGAGACCAGCCTGGCCAACGTGGCGAAATGCTGTCGCTACTAAAAATACAAAAATTAGCCAGGCGTGGTGGCGGGTGCCTGTAACCCATCTACTCAGGAGGCTGAGGCAGGAGAATCATCTGAACCCGGGAGGCGGAGGTTGCAGTGAGGCGAGATCACGCCATTGCACTCCAGCCTGGGCAACAGAGCAAAATGTCTAAAAAACAACAACAACAACAAAAAACCCAGAAAAGAATGTCCAACAATAGGAGATGGTTGAACCAATTCTAGCATATCTCACAACATGGAATAATATGAAAGCTATTACTGAACACTCTTTTTTTTTTTTGAGACGGAGTCTCGCTCTGTTCCCCAGGCTCTGGGGTACAGTGGCGCGATCTCGGCTCACTGCAAGCTCCGCCTCCCGGGATCATGCCATTCTCCTGCCTCAGCCTCCTGAGTAGCTGGGACTACAGGTGCCCGCCACCGCGCCCGGCTAATTTTTTTTGTATTTTTAGTAGAGACGAGGTTTCACCGTGGTCTCGATCTCCTGACCTTGTGATCTGCCCGCCTCGGCCTCCCAAAGTGCTGGGATTACAGGCATGAGCCACCGCGCCTGGCCAGTTTTTACTGAACTCTTACCACACAGCAGCCGCTTTGCAAATAGCCCTGTGAGGGAGGGGCTGTTGAATGCTCATTTTACGGATAAGCAAAGTAAGGCTTACAGAGATGATGTAAGTGGCCCAGAGTTAACATCCAAGTCACAGGACTCCAGAGTCTGGTGCACTTTGCACTCCCGATCTCCGGGCCGCACTGCCCAGAAAGAAACCAGCTGCTGATAGCTGGCGGGGTGGGTCTCAGACTTCAGGTGGCATAATAAAATAAGAAGGAATGACTCATGCTGGGACACGGAGGGCCCCTGAGAACATCACGCTAGGCGAAGGGGGCCAGAGACGAAAGGCCACATTCGGTACGACGCCATTTCTGTGAAATGTCCAGGATAGATAAATCCATAGAGACACAAAGCAAATTCATGGTTGCAGAGGCTGGGGCAAGTGACTGCTAACAGGTACGGGCTTTCCTTTTGGGATGATGAAGAAGTTCTGCAACTAGACAGTGGTGATGGTTGTACCTAATACCACTGAATTGTACACTTTAAAATAGTTAAAATGGGGCCGGGTGTGGTGGCTCATGCCTGTAATGCCAGCACTTTGGGAGGCTGAGGTGGTTGGATCACCTGGGATCAGGAGTTTGAGACCAGCCTGACCAACATGGCAAAAACCCGGCTCTACTAAAAATACAAAAAATTAGCCGGGCACGGTGGCAGGCACCTGTAATCTCAGCTACTCGGGAGGCTGAGGGAGGAGAATCACTTGAACCCAGGAGGCGGAGGTTACAGTGAGCCGAGATCACACCATTGCACTCCAGCCTGGGCAACAGAGAGAGACTCTGCCTCAAAAAAATAATAAAATAATAAGTAAAATAAAATAGTTAAAATGCCGGGCGCGGTGGCTCAAGCCTGTAATCCCAGCACTTCGGGAGGCTGAGACGGGTGGATCACGAGGTCAGGAGATCGAGACCATCCTGGCTAACACGGTGAAACCCCGTCTCTACTAAAAAATACAAAAAATTAGCTGGGCGAGGTGGCGGGCGCCTGTTGTCCCAGCTACCTGGGAGGCTGAGGCAGGAGAATGGCGTGAACCCAGGAGGCGGAGCTTGCAGTGAGCTGAGATCCAGCCACTGCACTCCAGCCTGGGCGACAGAGCGAGACTCCGTCTCAATTAAAAAAAAAAAAAAAAAAGTTAAAATGGTGTGTGTGTGTGTGTGTGTGTGTGTGTGTGTGTGTATATATTTAGAGACATATATAAGTGTTTCTCTGTTACCCAGGTGGAAGTGCAGTGGTGTGATCATAACTCACGGCATGGCCTCACGACATTGCTCATGTACCTACCACTGAATTGTACAGTTTAAAATAATTAAAATGAACATTTTAATCCATTAATTAATTTTTGAGACAGGGTTTCACTGTGGAGTGACACAGTCATGGCTCACTGCAGCCTTGCTCTCCTGGGCTCAAGCAATTCTCCCACCTCAGCCTCCCAAGTAGCTGGGATTACCAGCACATGCCACCACACCCAGCTTATTTTTAAATTTTTTGTAGAGATGGGATTTCCCTATTCTGCCCAGGCCGGTCCGGAACTCCTGGCTTCAAGCAATCCTCCAGCTTCAGCCTCCCACACACTGGGATTATAGGTGTGAGCCACAGTGTCTGGCTGTAAAACAGTGAATTTGATGTTTTTTGTGTTGTACCACACACGCAAAAAGAAAAAAAGGTAGGGTGTGGGGAGTCAAAGTCACCTTGAGAATGTGATTAAAATAGAGATTCCAAGGCTCAGCCTCAGGGGAGACCTGGTCAAATATTCAGTCATTTTTTTTTTTTTTTTAAAACAGGATCTCACTCTGTTGCCCAGGCTAGAGTGCAGTGGTGTGATCCTAGCTCACTGCAGCCTTGACCTCCTGAGCTCAAGCCATCCTCCTGCCTCAGCCTTCTGAGTAGCTGGGACCACAGACATGCACCACCACATCTGGCTAACTTTCTTATTTTTTGTACAGATTAGGTCTTTCCATGTTGCCCAGGCTGGTCTTGAACTCCTGGGCTCAAGCAATCCTACTGCCTCAGCCTCCCAAAGTGCTGGGATTACAGGCATGAGCTACTGTATCTGGCCCTATAAGTATACTTATTGTATACTATATAGTAATTTATATACACACAAGGACCTATATAGCTATATCTATATACATATATGATTGCACAAACACACACACACACCCCTCATCGTTCTCCTGCTCAGATTTTGCAATGAATTGATATTTTGTGGTAGCCAGCTCCCAAAATTGTCCTCAATGACCACCTAATCTCCACTTCTTCTTTTTTTTATTGAGACAGCGTCTCGCTCTGTTGCCCAGGCTGGAGTGCAATGGTGCGATCTCTGCTCACTGCAACCTTTGCCTCCTGGGTTGAAGGGATTCTCCTCTCTCAGCCTCCTGAGTAGCTGGGATTACAGGCATGCGCCACCAAGCCTGGCTAATTCTAGAATTTTTAGTAGAGATGGGGTTTCACCATTTTGGTCAGGCTGGTCTCAAACTCTTGGCCTTGTGATCCACCCACCTCAGCCTCCTGAAGTGCTAGGATTACAGGCATGAGCCACCACGCCCAGTCCCCCATCCTCCACTTGTGGGATTCATATCCTTGTGTAGCTCTTTCCACCTCGAATAGTGCTGAGCTGTGTAACCAACAGGATATTGCAAAAATGATGGCGTGTCAAAAGTTAGATCCTAAAAAAAGGTCTGTGACTTTCACTTTGCTCTCTCTGGGATGTCCACATCAAGAGGACGTTGCAGGACTGGCACGGTGGCTCACACCTGTAATCTTAACACTTTGGGAGGCTGAGGTGGGTGGATCACCTGAGGTCAGGAGTTCGAGACCAGCCTGGCCGACATGGCGAAACTCTGTCTCTACTAAAAAATACAAAAAATAAAATAGCTGGGCATGGTGGCGGGTGCCAGTAATCCCAGCTACTTGGGAGGCTGAGGCAGGAGAATCATTGAACCCGGGGGGTGGAGGTTGCAGTGAGCCAAGATTGCACCACTGCACTCCAGCCTGGTACGAAGAGCGAAACCACATCTCAAAAAAAATATATATTAAAAAAGAGGACATTGGAGCTGCCCTGCAGAGAGGTCCATGTTTCGAGGAACTGAAGCCTCAAGCCAGCAGCCAGAGAGGAGCCGAGGCCTCCCACTAGCTCGTCAGCCATGTGCTCGGGCCACAACGGCAATAATCCCCCGGCGTCCATCAAGTCTTCAGGTGGCTGTGCAGCCCTGGCCCATGTCTTGACTGCAACCTTCGAAGCACCCCAAAGCCAGAATCGCTCAGCTAAGCCGTTCCGAAATTTGTGACCCATAAAAACCAGGTGAAGTAAGTGTTTATTGTTTTCTGGAGTTGCTGTGGTTAATTAGTACACACCTAGATTAAAATCTAACTTTCTAGGCTGGGCGCAGTGGCTCACGCCTGTAATCCCCAGCACTTTGGGGGGCCAAGGCGGGCAAATCACAAGGTCAGGAGTTTGAAACCAGCGTGGCCAACATGGTGAAACCCCGTCTCTACCAAAAATACAAAAATTAGCCGAGTGTGGTGGTGGGCGCCTGTAATCCCAGCTAGGTGGGAGGCTGAGGCAGGAAAATCGCTTGAACCCAGGAGGCGGAGGTTGCAGTGAGCCGAATGTACCACTGTACTCCAGCCTGGGCGACAGAGCGAGACTCTGTCTCAAAAAAAAAAAAAATCTAACTTTCTTACAATGGCCCCCTGGCCCCACCCAGTTTCCCCCCTCATTACCTCTCTCACCTTATTGGAACTCTTCTTCCCACCACTCACCCTGGTAAGGTCCCATCCACCTCCTCGCTGAAAGCTGCACTTTCCACATTTCAAGGCCTCCCCCGTTCTCTCTGCATAGAAAGTGCTGCCCAAAGATATCTGCAGGGCTCACTCTCTCACCTCCCTTAGGTCTCTGCTGAAATGTCACCTCACCTGGGAGGTCTCACCTGACTGCTCTGACTAGAAGAGTCCACCCACTGCCAGCCAATGCAGAGCCCCTTGTTCAACAATTATTAAGGGCCGGGCATGGTAGCTCACGCCTCTAATCCCAGCACTTTGGGAGGTCGAGGCAGGTAAATCACCTGAGGTCAGGAGTTCGAGACCAGACTGACCAACATAGTGAAACCCCGTGTCCACTAAAAATACGAAATTAGCCACGCATAGTGGCGCACGCCTGTAATCCCAGCTACTTGGGAGGCTGAGGCAGGAGAATCACTTGAACTCAGGAGGCGGAGGTTGCAGTGAGCCGAGATCATGCCACTGCACTCCAGCCTGGGTGACAGAGCGAGACTCCATCTCAAAACAAGCAAGCAAACAAACAACAAAAAAACAATTATTAAGAATTTCAAGCTGGGCACAGGGGCTCACGCTTGTAATCTCAGCACTTTGGGAGGCCAAGGTGGGCGCATCACAAGGTCAGGAGTTCAAGACCAGCCTGACCAACATGGTGAAAGCCCGTCTCTACTAAAGATACAAAAATTAGCCACGCGTGGTGGTGCACGCCTGTAACGCCAGCTACTTGGCAGGCTGAGGCAGGAGAATCGCTTGAATCCGGGAGGTGGAGGTTGCAGTGAGCTGAGATCGCACCACTGCACTCCAGCCTGGGTGACAGAGTGAGACTCCGTCTCAAAACAAACAAACAAACAAAAAAGAATGTCAGGGCTGGGCACAGTGGCACACTCCTGTAATCCCAGCACTTTGGGAAACTGAGGCAGGCGGCTCACTTTAGCTCAGGAGTTCTGAGACCAGTCTGGGCAGCTGACGAAACTCTGTCTCTACACACATTAGCTGGGTATGGTGGCACGTTTGTAGTCCTAGCTACTGGGGAGACTGAAGTGTGAGAACGTCTTGTGCCCTGGAGGTTGAGGCTGCAGTGAGCCATGTTGATGCCACTGCACAGCAGCCTGGGCGACACAGTGAGGCCTTGTCTCTAAAAAAGAAAAAAAAAGAAAGAAAGAAAGAAAAAGAATTTTAAGATGACGATAGTAGAGGTTTTTTTGTTTTTTTTTTGGTGTTTTTTTTTGAGACACAGTCTCACTTGATAGCAGAGCTTTATTTATTTACTTATTTATTTACTTATTTAGTTATTTATTTTGAGATGGAGTCTCACTCTGTCACCAGGCTGGAGTGCAGTGGCATGATCTCAGCTCATTTCAACCTCCGCCTCCCAGGTTCAAGCAATTCCCCTGCCTCAGCCTCCCGAGTAGCTGAGATTTCAGGCACCGCCACCACGCCCGGCTACTTTTTTGCATTTTAGTAGACATGGGGTTTCACCTTGTTGGCCAGGATGGTCTCAATCTCCTGACCTCCCGATCCACCCGCCTCGGCCTGCCAAAGTGCTGGGATTACAGGTGTGAACCGCCGCGCCCGGCCGATAGCATAGCTTTAAATAGGGCAAGTCGCTTCTGGGAATGGGACCCCTGGTGGCTACACAGGTTGCCAGCCCACGAAGTTGGAGCTGTGTAGGACCTCCCCCTGGCTACCACTACCTATCTATTTATTCGTTTGTTGCTGGAACATAAATGCCAGGAGGGTAGGACCTTTGTCTTGTTCAGAGTCGAGTCTCAATATCAAAAAGCAGTGCCTGGCATATCATTGGCATTAGATAGAGATTTGATGAATGAGGCCGGGTGCGGTGGCTCACGCCTATAATCCCAGCATTTTGGGAGGCCGAGGTGGGTGGATCACGAGGTCAGGAACTCAAGACCAGCCTGACCAAGATGGTGAAACCCTGTCTCTACTAAGAATACAAAAAGTAGCCGGGTGTGATGGCAGGCGCCTGTAATCCCAGCTACTAGGGAGGCTGAGGCAGGAGAATTGCTTGAACCCAGGAGGCAGAGGTTGCAGTGAGCCAAGATTGAGCCACTGTACTCTAGCCTGGGTGACAGAGCAAGACTCAGTCTCAAAAAACAAAACAAAACAAAAAAAGATTTGCTGAATGATTCAATGACGAACCCAATGCAAGTATTCAGATCCTGAATAAAAGAGGGAATATTAGGTCAAAAGAGGATGGCTATCCATTGAATGGGAGAAAATATTTGGAAATCATTATATCTGATAATGATCGCCTTATAATCCAGAATATATAAAGAATCCTTAAGCCAGGGACGGTGGCTCACACCTGTAATCCCAGCACTTTGGGAGGCTGAGGCAGGCAGATCACCTGGGGTCAGAAGTTTGAGACCAGCCTGGCCAACATGGTGAAACCCTGTTTCTATTAAACACACAAATACATACACACACACACACACACACACACACACACACACACACACACACACAAGCCTGGTATGGTGGCAGGCGCCTGTAATCCCAGCTACTCTGGAGGCTGAGGCAGGAGAATCATTTGAACCTGGGAGGTGGAGGTGGCAGTGAACTGAGATCGCGTCACTGCACTCCAGCCCGAGCGACAAAAGGAGACTCAGTTTCAAAAATATATATATATACAAAAAAAAAAAAATTAGCCAGGTATGGCGGCAGGGGCCTGTAATCCCAGCTACTCCGGAGGCTGAGGCAGGAGAATCATTTGAACCTGGGAGGTGGAGGTAGCAGTGAACTGAGATCGCGCCACTGCACTCCAGCCCGGGTGACAGAGCGAGACTCCATTTCAAAACAAAACAAAACAAAACAAAATTAACCTGGTATGACAGCAGATGCCTGTAATCCCAGCTACTCCAGAGGCTGAGGCAGGAGAACCACCTGAACCTGGGAGGTGGAGGTGGCAGTGAACCGAGATCGCGCCACTGCACTCCAGCCTGTGTGACAGAGTGAGACTCCACCTTAAAAAAAAAAAAAAAAAAAAAAATTCTTATGACTCAATAATAAAAATACAGACAACCTAATTTCAAAAATGAACAAGGATCTGACATTTCTCCAAAGAAATATGCAAATGGCCAATGAACACATGGAAAAATGTTCAACATCGTAAGTCACTAGGGCAACATGAATTAAACCCACAAGGAGACGCCACTTCATACCCACCAGAGTGATCACCATCAAAAAGACACATCAAGTGGAGGACGGTGGCACAGGCCTGTAATTCCAGCTACCTGGGAGGCTGGAGGATCTTTTTTTTTTTTTTTTTTGAGACAAAGTGTTGCTCTGTCACCCAGGCTGGAGTGCAGTGGCGTGGTCTCGGCTCACTGCAACTTCCGCCTCACGGGTTCAAGCCATTCCCCTGCCTCAGCCTCCCGAGTAGCTGGGACTACAGGCATGTGCCACCATGCCCAGCTAATTTTTGTTTTTGTTTTTGTTTTTGTACAGATGGAGTTTCGCCATGTTGGCCAGGCTAGTCTGCAACTCCTGACCTCAAGTGATACGCCTGCCTCAGCCTCCCACAGTGCTGGGGTTACAGGCGTGACTCCCAGCCAGGCAAAGGGATCTCTTGAGGCCAGGAGTTCAAGGCTGTAGTGTGCTGTGATACTACCTGTGAATAGCCACTGAACTCCGGCCTCGGCAACAAAGCCAGATCCCGTCCCTGAAAAAGACTGTAATTTAGTTTTAAAGAGACAGATAATAGGCTGGGCGCGGTGGCTCACACCTGTAATCCCAGCACTTTGGGAGGCCGAGGCGGGCGGATCACAAGGTAAGGAGATTGAGACTATCCTGGCTAACACGGTGAAACCCCATCTCTACTAAAAATACAAAAAAAAAAAAAAAAAAAAAAAATTAGCTGGGCGTGGTGGCAGGCGCCTATAGTTCCAGCTACTCGGGAGGCTGAGGCAGGAGAATGGCGGGAACCGGTGAGGCAGAGCTTGCAGTGAGCCGAGATTGTGCCACTGCACTCCAGCCTGGGCGACAGGGCAAGACTCCGTCTCAAAAAAAAAAAAAAAAGATCATACCAGGCACTGTTGCCGATGTGGAGAGATTGAAACCCTCATGCATTGCTGGCGGGAATGCAAAATGGTGTAAATGGTGTAGACATTGTGGAAAGCAGTTTAGCGGGTCCTAAAAATGGTACTATATGACCCAGCAATTCTACCTCTAGGTGGAATGGTGGCAGGTGCCTGTAATCCCAGCTACTCAGGAGGCTGAGGCAGGAGAATCGCTAGAACCTGGGAGACGGAGGTTGCAGTGAGCCGAGATGGCGCCACTGCACTCCAGGCTGGGCAACAAGAGCAAAAGTCCATCCCAAATAAATAAATAAATAAATAAATAAAAGAACATATGAGCAAATGGCTGGCTAGACAGGCAGGTGGATGGATGAGTGGAGAAATAAGTAGTTGGAGGAATGCACAAAGGCATGAACACATGCACAGATAAATGGATGTTTCAGGAGAAAGTTGGATGGGTGAAGATAGGGATGGATATTCAAGGGCATTGCATGGCACGTAGGAAGGAAGCACTTTTTTTTTCTTTTTTTTTTTTTTGAGACGGAGTCTGGCTCTGTCGCCCAGGCTGGAGTGCAGTGGCCAGATCTCAGCTCACTGCAAGCTCCGCCTCCCGGGTTTACACCATTCTCCTGCCTCAGCCTCCCGAGTAGCTGGGACTACAGGCGCCCGCCACCTCGCCCGGCTAGTTTTTTGTATTTTTTAGTAGAGACGGGGTTTCACCATGTTAGCCAGGATGGTCTCGATCTCCTGGCCTCGTGATCCACCCGTCTCGGCCTCCCAAAGTGCTGGGATTACAGGCTTGAGCCACCGCGCCCGGCTTTTTTTTTTTTTTTTGTTTTTTGTTTTTTGAGATGGAGTCTCGCTCTGTCACCCAGGCTGGAGAGTGCAGTGGTGCGATCTCGGCTCACTGCAAACTCCGTCTCCTGGGTTCACGCCATTCTCCTGGCTCAGCCTCCCAAGTAGCTGGGACTACAGGCGCCCCCCCACCACACCCAGCTAATTTTTTGTGTTTTTAGTAGAGACGGGGTTTCACTGTGTTAGCCAGGATGGTCTCGATCTCCTGACCTCATGATCCGCCCGCCTTGGCCTCCCAAAGTGCCGGGGTTACAGGCGTGAGCCACTGCGCCCGGCCAAAGGAAGCAAATTTCACCGTCAGAGAGACTCCAGCTGCTCCACTCAGTAGCTGAGTGACACTGGGCAAGTATGGTAGCCAGGGTGGCTCTCCCTTCCTGAAAGAACTTGAGGCCGGGCGCGGTGGCTCAAGCCTGTAATCCCAGCACTTTGGGAGGCCGAGGCGGGCGGATCACGAGGTCAGGAGATCGAGACCATCCTGGCTAACATGGTGAAACCCCGTCTCTACTAAAAATACAAAAAACTAGCCGGGCGTGGTGGCGGGCGCCTGTAGTCCCAGCTACTCGGAGGCTGAGGCAGGAGAATGGCCTGAACCTGGGAGGCGGAGCTTGCAGTGAGCCGAGATCGCGCCACTGCACTCCAGCCTGGG
>NC_037687.1:32412698-32414224 GCF_003255815.1 Theropithecus gelada | reverse complement strand
AGACTCCGTCTCAAAAAAAAAAAAAAAAAAAAAAAAAAAAGAACTTGATCAGCTGGGAGGACTTCAGGTGGTCTCCAGGCTCCAGCGGTAGCACCTTCAGCAGCGTTTGATTTGGATTGATGTTACCTTCTTTTTATGCAGCCTTGACCAATGACTAAGCGTGGGGTAGGGACTAGAGCCTGGCCATTTCTGCCCAATGTGGACACCTCTAAAGTCAATGTGCTAAAGTGTTTGTTTATTCAGTTTAATTTTTTGGCCAGGCGCAGTGACTCAAGCCTGTAATCCCAACGCTTTGAGAGGCTGAGGCGGGAGGATCATGAGGTCAGGAGATTGAGACCATCCTGACTAACACAGTGAAACCTCATCTCTACTAAAAATACAAAAAAAAAAAATTAGCTGGGCGTGGTGGTGCACGCCTTTTGTCCCAGCTACTCTGGAGGCTGAGGCAGGAGAATCGTTTGAACTCGGGAGGCGGAGATTGCAGTGAGCTGAGATCGCACCACTGCGCGATCTCAGAGTGGGACTCTGTCTCAAAAAAAAAAAAAAAAGTAAATAAAAAAAATTTTTTTAAATTATTTATTTATGGCCGGGCGCGGTGGCTCAAGCCTGTAATCCCAGCACTTTGGGAGGCCGAGACGGGCGGATCACGAGGTCAGGAGATCGAGACCATCCTGGCTAACACGGTGAAACCCCGTCTCTACTAAGAAATACAAAAAACTAGCCGGGCGAGGTGGCGGGCGCCTGTAGTCCCAGCTACTCGGGAGGCTGAGGCCGGAGAATGGCGTGAACCCGGGAGGCGGAGCTTGCAGTGAGCTGAGATCCGGCCACTGCACTCCAGCCTGGGCTACAGAGCGAGACTCCGTCTCAAAAAAAAAAAAAAAAAAAGCTATAGTGAAACAAATGAATAGTTTTGAATCACATTCAAAAAAGAAAATAGAGACTATAACTAAGCCAGATTTTGCTGTCAAATTAGTTATGAAAAACCTTGGCCAGGTGCGATGGCTCACACCTGTAATCCCAGCACTTTGGGAGGCTGAGGCAGGTGGATCACGAGGTCAGGAGTTCGAGACCAGCCTGGTCAATATGGTGACACCCCCACCCCGTCTCTACTAAAAATACAAAAATTAGCCCAGTGTGGTGGCACACGCCTGTAGTTCCAGCTTCTTGGGAGGCTGAGACAGAAGAATTGCTTGAACCTGAGAGGCGGAGGTTGCAGTGAGCTGAGATTGTGCCATGGCACTCCAGCCTGGCTAACAGAGCGACACTCCGTCTCAAAAAAAAAAAAAGAAAGAAAGAAAAGAAAAGAAAAGAAAAAAGAAAAACCTTTTAGTTTCTGGATTTCAGAACTGTGGATATGAGACTACTGTCTTTTTTTTTTTTTTTTTTTTGAGACGGAGTCTCGCTCTGCTGCCCAGGCTGGAGTGCAGTGGCCGGATCTCAGCTCACTGCAAGCTCCGCCTCCCGGGTTCACGCCATTCTCCTGCCTCAGCCTCCCGAGTAGCTGGGACTACAGGCGTCCGCCACAT
>NC_037687.1:32367388-32412303 GCF_003255815.1 Theropithecus gelada | reverse complement strand
AAAAAAAAAAAAAAAAAAAAAAAAAAAAAAAAAAAAAAATTATTTATTTATTATTTATTTATTTATTTTGAGACCGAGTCTCACTGTGTTGCCCAGGCTGGAACACAGTGACACAATCTCAGTTCACCGCAAGCTCTGCCTCCCAGGTTCACGCCATTCTCCTGCCTCAGCCTCCCGAGTAGCTAGGACTACAGGCGCCTGCCACTATGCCCGGCTATCTTTTTGTATTTTTAGTACAGACGGGGTTTCACCGTGTTAGCCAGGATGGTCTCGATCTCCTGACCTCGTGATATACCCACCTCGGCCTTCCAAAGTGCTGGGATGATAGGCGTGAGCCACCATGCCTGGCCCACTCTAAGCATTTTAAAGTACAATTCGGTGTAGTTTAGCACATTCACAATGTTGTGCAATCATCGCCTCTATTTAGTTCCAAAACAGTTTCATAACCCCATAAGGAAACTCCAATTAAGCAATCATTTCTCATCCTCCCCTCTTTCCATCCCTTGCAACCACTGACTTGCTTTCAGTCTCCATGGACTTGTGTATGGGTGATCTTTGCACCACATCTCCCAGCTGACCTGACTGGGGTTCTCAGAACTGCACATGGTCTGTGATTCTTTCACTCTGCCCTTCTCCAGTGTCAGACCCAGACCCACTCACGTCGCAGTCTGAAGTCTCTTCCAGCCACTCCTGGTCTTTCTCTTCCTTTTTTTTTTTTTGGTATTTTTAGTAGAGACGGGGTTTCACCATGTTGCCCAGGCTGGTCTTGAACTCCTGACCTAGCGATCCGCCCACCTCGGCCTCCCAAAGTGCTGGGATTACAGGCTTGAGCCACAACGCCTGACCTTTCTCCTCCTTTATGCTTCACCAACCTCATCCCCAATCAATCTCTTGCATTTCTTTTCTCTCTCCTTCCTTCCTCCCTTTCTTCCCTCCCTCCCTCCCTCCCTCCCTCCCTTCCCTCCCTCCCTTCCTTCCTTTCTTCCTTTCTTCCTTCCTTTCTCTCTCTCTATCTTTTTTTTTTTGACAGAGTTTCGCTCTTGTCGCCTGGGCTAGAGTGTAGTGGCATAATCTCAACTCATGCAACCTCCACTTCCCGGATTCACGCGATTCTCCAGCCTCAGCCTGTTGAGTAGCTGGGATTACAGGTGCCTGCCACTGCGCCCAGCTAATTTTTGTATTTTTAGTAGAAACGGGGTTTCACCATATTGGCCAGGCTGGTCTTGAACTCCTGACCTCAGGTGATCCACCGGCCTCAGCCTCCCAAAATGCTGGGATGATGGGTGTGAGCCACCGAGCCCAGCCAGACAGGCAGCCTTTTAGGGTCTCACGTGGATAACCCCAACAAACCCTCACAATTGCCTGAAGGCAGACCATCATGATCCTTGTTTTTCAGACAGGAAAACAGAGGTCCGAGACCCTCTATCCCTAGAGGTGTACATCCCCTCCCTGGGGAAGGTTCCGAGACCTCTGCGTTCCTAGACTTCTACATCCCCTCTCTGGGGAAACTTCCAGGCAGGGGACGTAGACATCTAGGGATACAAAAATAAAAATAAAAACCAGTTCCCACCACCAACCAGAAGCGGTTTCCTCAATATGAAAGTGCAATGTCATCTTTCTTAGAGGAAAAGCACAGCCTCTTCCCCTCAGCTGAGCCAGGCCAGCAGCCTAGCTTCCGGAAGGACCCTTAAGGCTCCAGATACCCAAACTACCCGTGGCCAGTGGTGACAGGGGCCTAATTCCCAACTTGAAAGTAGCCCGACAGGCTGGAGCCCTGTCCCCTAGCCTCCCCGGGAGGGCCCAAGCAGGTCACGTAAGCACCGTGGGGACACCAGTGAGCCAAACCCATCTTTGTGCCAGGACACCAAGTTGGGTATGGAGACTGAGAGCAGGGACAAGTCTTCCTTAGGATCACCTGGGCTTTTTCTTTTTTTTTTTTTTTTGAGACGGAGTCTCGCTCTGTCGCCCAGGCTGGAGTGCAGTGGCCGGATCTCAGCTCACTGCAAGCTCCGCCTCCCGGGTTTACGCCATTCTCCTGCCTCAGCCTCCCGAGTAGCTGGGACTACAGGCACCCACCACCTCGCCCGGCTAGTTTTTTGTATTTTTTAGTAGAGACGGGGTTTCACCGTGTTCGCCAGGATGGTCTCGATCTCCTGACCTCGTGATCCGCCCGTCTCGGCCTCCCAAAGTGCTGGGATTACAGGCTTGAGCCACCGCGCCCGGCCCACGTGGGCTTTTTCATCTTTATTATTATTAATATTTTGGAAGAGGAGTGGGACTCAGCCAGGTGGCAAACACAGGGCAGGGCAGGAGAACAGTGTCCAGGGCTGACGGAGGAGCAGGTAGCATGGACGCCTCCCTCCCCTGGGCTCCCTCATAGCCTTGTGTGACTTCCTCTAGGGGAGTTGTCACCTGCTGATTATCTGTGTTGCCCACAGACAGGGACCCCACTGAGGGTCAGATTCATGTCTGGGCAAACGGAGACTTCCGGAAAAAGAAGCGAAAGGAGGATGACCAGACCCAGAGGAGAGGCGTTTGGCGGCAGAAGGGGTGAGGGGAACTTGGAGACCTTTGCTCTCTAGCAGCCCCACTGGGACAGGATTTATTTTTATTTTATTTTATTTTATATTTATTTTACTTTATTTTATTTTATTTTATTAATTTTTGGAAATGGAGTCTCACTCTGTCGCCCAGGCTGGAGTGTAGTGGCGCGATCTCGGCTCACTGCAAGCTCCGCCTCCCAGGTTCAAGCGATTCTCCTGCCTCAGCCTCCCGAGTAGCTGGGACAACAGGCATGCGCCATCACACCTGGTGAATTTTTGTATTTTTAGTAGAGACGGGGTTTCACTGTGTTGGCCAGGCTGGTCTCAAACTCCTGATCTCATGATCCGCCCGCCTTGGTCTCCCAAAGTGCTGGGATTACAGGCGTGAGCCACCGTGCCCGGCCACCTAGCTAATTTTTTTGTATTTTTAGTAGAGACGCGTTTTCACCATGTTGGCCAGGCTGGTCTCGAACTCCTGACCTCAGGTGATCCGCCTGCCTCAGCCTCCCAAAGTGCTGGGACTACAGGCGTGAGCCACCTTGCCCAGCTGACCCTGGCTGTTTAAAAAACTAAAATAAAAAATAAAGGAATGAGGCCAGGCGCGGTGGCTCAAGCCTGTAATCCCAGCACTTTGGGAGGCCAAGACGGGCGGATCACGAGGTCAGGAAATCGAGACCAGCCTGGCTAACCCAGGGAAACCCCGTCTCTACTAAAAAGTACAAAAAAAAAAAAACACAAAAAACTAGCCGGGTGAGGTGGCGGGCACCTGTATGTAGTCCCAGCTACTCGGGAGGCTGAGGCAGGAGAATGGCAGGAACCCGGGAGGCAGAGCTTGCAGTGAGCTGAGATCCGGCCACTCCATCTCAAAAAAAAAATAAAAATAAAAAATAAAAAAGTAAAGGAATGAAACACTAATACATACTGCAACATGGGTGAATCTCAGAACCATTACACTGAGCATAAAAGACACCAGAGAGGGGCTGGGCACGACGGCTCCCGCCCGTAATTCCAGCACTTTGGGAGGCTGAGACAGGTGGATCACTTGAGGTCAGCAGTTTGAGGGCAGTCTGGCCAACACGGTGAAATTCTGTGTTTATCAAAAAATGCAAAAATTAGCCAGGCATTGAGGCAGGCACCTGTAATCCCAGCTACTTGGGAGACTGAGGCATGAGAATCACTTGAACCCAGGAGGTGGAGGTCCCAGTGAGCCAAGATTGCACCACTGCACTCCAGCCTGGGCAATAGAGGGAGACTCTGTTTCAAGAAAAAAAAAAAAAAAAAAAAAAGGCCAGGCACGGTGGCTCACGCCTGTAATCCCAGCACTTTGGGAGGCCGAGGCGGGCGGATCACCTGAGGTCGGGAGTTCGAGACCAGCCTGGCCAACATGGTTAAACCCCATCTCTACTAAAAATACAAAAATTAGCCAGGTGTGGTGGTGCATGCTTGTAATCCCAGCTACTCAGGAGGCTGAGGCAGGAGAATCACTTGAACCCAGGAAGCAGAGGTTGCAGAGAGCTGAGATTGCACCACTGCACTCCAGTCTGAGTGACAGAGGGAGACTCCATCTCAAAAAAAAAAAAAAAGAAAAAAGAAAGAGGCGATGGTTGCATAACATTGGGAGTGCACTAATGTCACTGAGTCGCACATTTTTTTTTTCTTTTTTCTGAGACAGAGTTTTGTTCTTGTCGCCCAGGCTGGAGTGCAATGGCACGATCTGGGCTGACTGCAACTTCTGCTTCCCGGGTTCAAGGGATTCTCCTGCCTCAACCTCTGGAATAGCTGGGATTACAGGCGCCTGCCACCACACCCAGCTAATTTTTGCATTTTTAGTAGAGATGGGGTTTCACTATGTTGGCCAGGCTAGTCTCAAACTCCTGACCTCAGGTGATCCGCCCGCCTCGGTCTCCCAAACTGCTGGGATTACAGGCATAAGCCACAGCGCCCGGCCAAATCGTACACTTTAAAATGGCTAATGTTATGTGGATTTTACATCCATTAAAAGAAACGAGGTGGCATACTGAGGGAGGAGGTGGCTGGGACTTCTATGTCTAAGGGAAGAGTTCTGGGGGCCTGGACTCCTGCATCTTCGGGAAGGAGGAAGGAGTTGGAGCTTGGACTCCTGGGTCCCCAAGGGTGGAGGCTCAGATCTGAGTCCAGGGGAGGACAGGGCTGAGAATTTGGATGTTGAATATACAAAGCTGGAGGAAGGAAGTTAGGGGCCCCCAAAGCTAAAGTGCTGCCTGTTAGGTTCTAAGGAGACAGGACACAGTGGTTTGGGGATAGACAGCCCTTAGGAAGTGGCCGCCAGACCAAAGGACCCAGGCAGTCCTGCAGCCTGGACTTTGCCTCTGCAGGATGTCTGCCTGAGCCCCACCCCAAATGCCAGCCCTTCTTCCCTGAGCTCACCCAGCCCCACCCCCAGGACTGAGAGCCCCAGGAAGCTTGGAGAGGTGAGCATCCCGGGGAGGCCCTGGAGGCTGGCAGGTGCACGGAGGGGCTGGGAGAGCAGGGAGAAACTCCCCCAGCAGGAGAATGTGTGAGCTAAGACTGAGCACTGAAACAGGTGGAGAAATTGCCTGGAGTGAAGGAGAGCTGGCCGATTAGATCAGACCCCCTCCCGTGACTTCTGTTTGAGAGCCAATGGGGGCCCAGAGGCCACGGCCACAATCTCATGCACCTGGGCCCTCTTCAAGGGGCTGGTTCTTCAGGTGTGAAGGGGAGGAGAGAGAGAGAGAGGAAAGAGAGGGGCCCAGCTCCAGCCCCTCGTTCCCCTGCAGAGCCCAGCATGTGAGGCTTACCTGTCCCTGTCCCTGCTAGCTGGGCTATCTCGGGGTTTGGACCTCGTGAATGTCAGAGGCAGGAGGGACTCCAGAGTCTAAAGAAGGAGGGCCTAGAGGTCTGACCCTGGGTTTGAGGGAGGAGGGACTGAGGGACTGGACTCCTGGGTCCTGGGAAGAAGGAGGAGGCCATGACCCCAAATCCCTAAGTACCAAGCCAGGAGGAGGTCAGAAGCTCACGGTGGCTGTTGGGAGAGAGAAGGAAAAGGGTCAGGTGGCAGCAGCAGTCTTTGTCTGGCTGGAGGGATTTTCGGATGGAGATGTCATCGCTGAGAGCTCCCTTCCCACCCATGCTCAGCCTGCCTGGGGAACTCCAGCAGGGAAAAGGGGAAGGGTGAGAGGAAGGAGAAGGAGAGCGGAGGGGAGGAGGCGGGGTCATCAGGGCTCCGTATCTCACAGACCAGAAACAGAAGCTGCACCCAGAGAGCAGGCGGACCTCAGGCCCTCACTCTTGGGTACCCGCGTAGGTAAGAGCTGGGAGGTTGGACCTCAGAAGCTGGAGAAGAATATCTGTATTCTAGGAGGAACTGGGGCCCTGGAATTCTGGGTCTTCCAGGTTGGAGAGAGCTGGAGGCTCAGATTCCTGGTTCCTGGGGAGGGAAGGGCTGAGACTTTGGACGTTGAACCCACAAAGCTGGAGGAAGGAAGTTAGGGGCCCCTGAAGCTAAGGTGCTGCCTGCTAGGTTCTGAGGAGACAGGACATGGCGGTTTGGGGGTAGAGAGCCCCTCAGGAAGTGTGGGTCAGACCCAAGGCCCCAGGCAGCCCTCCAGCGCTCCAGCCCGGACTTTGCCTCTGCCTTGGCCTGCCTGAGCCCCATCCCGAATGCCAGCCCTTCTTCCCCAAGCTCACCCAGCCCCAGTCCCAGGACTGAGAGCCCCAGGGAGCTTGGAGAGGTGAGCATCTCAGGGAGGCCCTGGAGGCTGGGAGGTGCAAGGAGGGGCTGGGAGGACAGGGAGAAACTCCCCAAGAAGAAGAATGCGTGAGATAGGGTTAAACACTGCGGTATAGGTGGGGAAATTGCCTGGAGTGGAGAGCTGGCCAATTAGATCAGACCCCCACCCGTGACTTCTGCCTGAGAGCCAAGGGGGAGCCTAGTGGTTGGGGCCACAATCTCATGCACCTGGGCCCTCCTTGAGGGCTGGTTCTTCAGGTGTGAGAGAGACAGGTGTCCTGCCTCAGCCCCACTCCTTCACCTGCAGAGCCCGGCATGTGGGGCTACCTGTCGCTGATGCCCATCTTCCTAGCTGTCTGGGCTATCTCTGGCGTCTGGATCGTGTGAGTGTCAGAGGCATGATGGACTCCTGGGTCTGAGGGTGGAGGGGGCTGGGGCCTGGATTTCTGGGTCTGAGGAAGGAAGGGGTTGGGGGCCTTGACCCCTGGATCTGAGGGAGGAGGGGCTGGGGGTCTGGACTCCTGGGTCTGAGGGAGGAGGGGCTGGGGGTCTGGACTCCTGGTCTGAAGGAGGAGGGGCTGGGGGTTCTGAACTCCTGGTCTGAGGGTGGAGGGGGCTAGAAGTCCTTGTTTGTTTAGTCAACAGAAGGAAAAGTTGTTGGTGGGAGTCGCCCACTCACTCTGATTTCCCCCGTAGTTTTGCCATTGCAGTGACCAACAGGACGGTGGACCTCAGCAATGGCTTTCCCTACATCAGGTAGTCCTGCCCGAGGGTAGGGATTTGGGGGTACTGCCGCTGCAGGAAAGTGAGGGCCCTGGCTTGAACTGCCCAGGATGACCCCTTTGTCTTCCCCAGCATCTGCGGATCCTTCCCTCCTCAGAGCTGCATCTTCAGCCAGGTGCTCAATATGGGAGCTGCTCTGGGTAAATAATGCTTAGCCCTTTGGTTTAGTGCTCCCCAGCCCAGCCAAGCGAGCTCCGAGACGGCTCCTTTCTCAAACCCAGGAGTCCATGCCCCAGGCCCCTCCTTCCCCAAAATCCGGGAGTTTGCCGCCTTCTCCCTCACTTTGCTCCCCTCCCTTCCCTCGCTGGGTCCCAAGAGTCCCGGGTGGGTCGCCCTCCTACTTCCTTCTCCCCTCTCCTCCCAGCCGCGTGGATCTGCATTGTCCGTTACCACCAGCTCCGGGACTGGGGCGTCGGAAGGTGGCCTAACCAGCTGATCCTATGGACGGGTCTTCTCTGTGCCCTGGGCACCTCCGTGGTAGGCAATTTCCAGGTGAGACCCAGTCGGTGCCCAGGGTCTGCCCTCTCCGGCATCTGGAACTACAACTCCCAGCATGCCCAGGCTTATTGTCTCGCGGCTGGTTCCCGGCTGGTTCCCGCGCGGCCTCCTGGGACTTGTATTTTTCTTTGGCCAGTGGCCTTGGACCGGCTGGATTCCTTTGCTTTCTGAATGGGGCACTCCGAGCGAGGCTGTTTGTATGTCGGACTTCTTTGACTTCGAGGAGGTTGGGATAATTTTCTGCCAGCCCCTTTCCCCAGCTCATTTAATGATGAAATTACTGGGCCAGGCGCAGTGGCTCACGCCTGTAATCTCAGCACTTTGGAAGGCCGAGGCGGGCAGATCATTTGAGATGAGGAGTTCGAGATCAGCCTGGCCAACATGGTGAAACGTCGTCTCTACTAAAATATACAAAAAGTAGCCGGATATGGTGGCAGGCGACTTAGTCCGAGCTACTTGGGAGGCACAGGCAGGAGAATCATTTGAACCCGGGAGGTGGAGGTTGCAGTGAGCCAAGATCGAGCCATTGCACTCAAATCTGGGGGATAAGAGTGAGACTTCTCTTAAAAAAAAAAAAAAAAAAAAAAGATGAAATTACTGGCCGGGCTCTGTGGCTCATGGCTGTAATCCCAGCACTTTGGAAGGCGAAGGCGGGTGGATCACCTGAGATCAGGAGTTGGAGACCAGACTGGCGAACATGGTGAAACCCTGTCTCTACTAAAAATACAAAAAATTAGCCAGGGGTGGTGGCAGGTGCCTGTAATCCCAGCTACTCAGGAGGCTGAGGCAGGAGAATCGCTTGAACCCGGGAGGCGGAGGTTGTAGTGAGCCAAGACCATGCCATTACACTCTAGCCTGGGCCACAAGAGTGAGACTCAGTCTCAAAAAAAGAAAAGAAAAAAGAAAAAAAAAAGAAAGAAAGAAAAGAAAAGAAATTACTGAGGCTGGGCACAGTGGTTCATACCTGTAATCCCAGGACTTTGGCAGGCGGAGGCTTGAGCCCAGGAGTTCAAGACCAGCCTGGACAACATAGCAAGACTGTCTCTACAAAAAATAATTAGCCAGGTGTGGTGGCGTGACCTGTAGTCCCAGCTATGCAGGAGGCTGAGGTGGGAAGATAGAGGATTGCTTGAGCCCAGGAGGTCGAGGCTGCAGTGAGCTGTGATTGTGTCACTGCCCTTCAGCCTGGGGAACAGGGTGAGACCCTGTCTCAAAAAAGAAATGACTGAGATTTACTCATTCTTCATGTTAGGCAATTGACTGAACATTTGGCAGCCATCGGCAGCAGGCTTTCCATTTTGTACATGACTTCATTCCATCTCCATAAAGACTCTAGCTAGGTCTGTCCTTATTGCCCGTGGACCACAGAGAATATATATATATGTGTGTGTGTGTCTGTATGTATATATATGTGTGTATATATGTACATATATGTGTGTGTATATATATGTACATATATATGTGTGTGTGTATATATATGTACATATATATACACACACACATATGAGATGGAGTCTTGCTCTATCACCCAGACTGGAGTGCAGTAGCACGATCTTGGCTCACTGCAACCTCCACCTGCCGGGTTCAAGTGATTCTCCTGCCTCAACCTACCAAGTATCTGGGACTATAGGCACCCACCACCACACCCAGCTAAATTTTTTTTTTTGGTTTTTGTTTTTTTTTTTTTTGAGACAGAGTCTCGCTCTGTCGCCCAGGCTGGAGTGCAGTGGCCGGATCTCAGCTCACTGCAAACTCCGCCTCCCAGGTTTATGCCATTCTCCTGCCTCAGCCTCCCGGGTAGCTGGGACTACAGGCACCTGCCACCTCGCCCGGCTAGTTTTTTGTATTTTTTTTAGTAGAGACGGGGTTTCACCGTGTTAGCCAGGATGGTCTCGATCTCCTGACCTCGTGATCTGCCCGTCTCGGCCTCCCAAAGTGCTGGGATTACAGGCTTGAGCCACCGCGCCCGGCCTTTTTTTGTATTTTTAGTAGAGACGGGATTTCACCATGTTGGCCAGGCTGGTCTTGAACTCCTGACCTCAAATGATCCACCTGCCTCAGCCTCCCAATGTGCTCTGCAACTATTTATTTATTTATGTATTTGAGACAGAGTCTTGCTCTGTGGCCCAGGCTGGAGTGCAATGGTATGATCTTGGCTCGCTGCAGCCTCTGCCTCCCGGGTTCAAGCGATTCTCCTGCCTCAGCCTCCTGAGTAGCTGGGATTACAGGTGCCTGCCACCACGCCTGGCTAATTTTTTGTATTTTTAGTAGAGATGGGGTTTCACCATGTTGGCCAGGTTGGTCTCGAACTCCTGACCTCAAGTAATCTACCCGCCTTGGCCTCCCAAAGTGCTGAGATTACAGGCGTGAGCCACCGTGCCCGGCAATATTTGTATTTTTTGTAGAGACGAGATTTTGCCATGTTGCCCAGGCGGGTCTCAAACTCCTGAGCTCTAAGTGACCCGCCTGCTTCACGTTCCAAAGAGCTGGGAATACAGAGGTGAGCCATCATACCAGGCCGAAATTTTAAGTATTTTAAAATTTTAGTGGAATATTATGCTGTGTATCTGTGAGTCACATACAACTGTTAATATTTGAGAATTTTTCACCTGCAAGACCAATTTTTTGGGGAAATATCTGTCCTCTGCTTTGAGAATGCAAGATTTATTCCACTCATATTTACAGAGCATCTGCTATGTGCCAATCACTGTCCTAGGAATTGAGGCTATAGCATGAACAACAGATTTAAACGCCTGCCCTTGTGGAGCTGACAGTAGCCGACGTGCTTAACCAGCCCATCGCTGGGTATGGAAAGTTGGCGATCACTGTCTACTACGTTGGTGAAAGGCCCTGGCCCTCTGGTGCCCCTTACCCTCCTCCCTTCTCCTCCCAGGAAAAGAACCAGCGGCCTACGCACTTAGCAGGGGCCTTCCTTGCCTTCATCTTGGGTAACGCCTACTTCTGGCTGCAGCTCCTCCTGTGGAGGCTGAAGAACCTGCCCCAGCCCGGGGCTCCCTGGATCGGGCCACTCCGTCTCGGCCTCTGCAGCTTCTGCACCGTCCTCATTGTGGCCAGTATCCTCCTTGTATCGGGGGTAGGGGTTGGGGGTGGCTCTTCACCGGAATCGGTCTTCCTGTCTGGCTGTGTGTCACTGGGGACATCTCTTCCTTTCTCTGGGCTTCAACATTTGCACAGGATTATGGCTTTGTCGTCGAGAAGGCCGGCTTTGGGGTCACGTTGCCCAGGTTGGAATGCCCTGTCCTCCACACACTAGCTGGGGGACTCTTCTGCGGGCTGTTACTTCTTGGTGTCAATGATTTCCTCGTCCCTCAAATGTGGATAACGACAGGCTGACCTCAGGGTTGTGAGTGGATAGGATGATATGCACACGGTGCTTAGATCTGTGCCTGGCATATAGTGAGTGACCAGTAAATACCGGAAGAATGATATACCAAGAACAGTCCCACGCCGGGCGTAGTGGCTCACGCCTGTAATCCCAGCACTTTGGGAGGCTGAGGTGGGTGGATCACAAGGTCAGGAGTTCGAGACCATCTTGGCTAACACGGTGAAACCCCGTCTCTACTAAAAATACAAAAACTTAGCCAGGTGTGGTGGCGGACGCCTGTAATCTCAGCTACTCGGGAGGCTGAGGCAGGAGAATGGCGTGAACCCGGGAGGCGGAGCTTGCAGTGAACCGAGATCACGCCACTGCACTCCAGCCTGGGGGACAGAGCGAGACTCCCTCTCAGAAAAAAAAAAAAAGAGGGCCGGGCGCAGTGGCTCAAGCCTGTAATCCCAGCACTTTGGGAGGCCGAGACGGGCGGATCACAAGGTCAGGAGATCTAGACCATCCTGGCTAACACAGTGAAACCCCGTCTCTACTAAAAATACAAAAAATTAGCCGGGCGTGGTGGCGGCGCCTGTAGTCCCAGCTACTCGGGACGCTGAGGCAGGAGAATGGCGTGAACCCGGTAGGCAGAGCTTGCAGTGAACCGAGATCACGCCACTGCACTCCAGCCTGGGGGACAGAGCGAGACTCCCTCTCAGAAAAAAAAAAGAGACCAGGTCTTGCTCTGTTGCCCAGACTGGTCTTGACCTCCTAGCCTCAGGCAATCCTCCCACCTTGCCCTCTCACCTTGGCTGGGATTGTAGGCATGAGCCACCACTTCTCAGCCCCCTTAGAAATCCCTGAATGAATGGAATACACTGTCTGGGAGGGCTGAGGTGATGAGTGGCTCCAGTGAGAGAAGTTCCAGAAAGCAAGAGCTGTCTCTACTAGGCTGGAGCCTGGAGCCTGCAGGAGCTGGCAGAGCAGGAAAAGGTCTTAAGAAGCTGGTGGAAGGCGAGAGCCAGAGAAGGGATGGGGCAGACCAGGAGAGAAAGGTGCAAGACAGGAGGAGAGGGCTGGAGAGATGCAGGTAAGGCAGACAGGACAAGACTTGGGGTGACCAGCTGGCCAAGAGGGATGAAGAGGGGGCCGGGAGTGTCTGCTGGGGCACATGAGTGGATGGTGGAGTTGTCATGGAGGAAGGGACACTCGGAAAGAGAAATAGATTTTACAGGGAAGAGGGAAGAGATTAGACTCTGGGAGTGAGCAGGAGGTGCCTGTGGGCCTTGGGTAGCGGGGTGGATGTTCAGGAGAAAGTTGCAAAACACATTCTGAGGCTGGCGGTGGGGAGGGAGGCGTATTTAGGAAACCCTGCGTGTTTGGAGGGAGGAGCAATGGCAGCTGGGTGTCCTGGACAAGTAGGGAGGCAACCAGGCCCTTCCCTGGGTCAGGCAAGGGAGACAGAAACTTTTTGGGATACTGGGAATGCAATAGTAACACGGGGGTACATGGAAAGGAATGCGTGTGCAAGCAGCTTGAGATAGAGACAGGGGCTGGAGAGCATCGGAGTTATGGAGGAAGGTGAGAGCTGAGGATGGGGACACCCAGAGATGGCCTCCGCCCAGCGCGAGGGGGCACAGAGACCGGGCCAGGCTCCCCGTCTGTCATGGTAGCAGTGTGGCCCTTGACCCTGGGCAGTGATCGTCCTCCACGCCTGCTCGCTGCGCAGCGTCTCTGCGGCCTGCGAGTGGGCCGTGGCCATGCTGCTGTTCGCCCTCTTCGGTCTCTTCGCCGTTGACTTCTCCGTCCTGGAGAGCTGCACCCTGTGTGTTCAACCGTGGCCCAGCCTCAGCCCCCCGCCGGCCTCCCCCATCTCCCTGCCGGTCCAGCTGTAGCAGCCACCCTGACCTGGGCCTCGCCCTCACCAGTGAAGCAGGAAAGATGGGGCCAATCTCAGTGCCCCGCACGCAGCAAGATGAGCCACTGGGGATCTCTCCAACCGGCTGGGGCTGCCGCTGACTGACCTGGAGCCGGAGGACCTGTGTGCCAGCGCGGAGGGCCTCTGAACAGCTGGTGGCAGCCAGCATCCCCGTCCCCGCCTTCGGGCCCTGCCCCTGCAATTGGGCACCCAGGAAGCGAGAGGCCAAGGCCAGCCAGCTGTCCCTGATCAAGGCTATTTATTATTATTATTATCTTTTTTTTTTTTTTTTGCCGCCGGCGGAATCAGAGACACGGACGCAGGCAGGATCACGCGAAACCAGAATTCCTTCCGGAGAGCAAATCCGTACAGAAGGTCGTGAAGGGGAGGACCAGGGGAGGAGGGGCCCAGGAAGAGGGGGTTGGGGACGACACAGGGACAGAGGGCCCTGTCCGGATCTGCTAAGCCACCCCAACCAGCTCCCGTCCCTCCCCCACCCCACCCCGCAGAGAGATTGATCCATAAATAAAATAATAAATTAATCAATAAATAAAATAGAAACAGCTCCCCCGCCCCCTGTTCCCCTAGAACCACCCCCAGTTGGGCACGGCCCGCGGAGCCCCATCCCTGCAGGGCAAGGCCGGTTTTTGTGTCCACCCCCCTCCCGACATGTTCCTTGGGCCTTATTTACAGATTCACAGTTGGGGGGCAGGGAAGGGGGGTGGGGGGGTCCCCTCCCTCCCCGGCCCCCTGGGGTCAGGGCAGAGGGGTCCCGTTGGTGGCCAGGAGCTTCTTGTCCTTTGGGGGGCCTCGGCGGGGAGAGCTGCTCAGCTCTGGGTCTGGGCGGCCGGGCGGGGGTTGCAGGCTTCGGGGTGGGGCACCAGCAGGCCGGGTCTGGGCCCCATTTTTCTCATCTGCAAGGGAGGAAGAGGTTTTTCGTGGGTTCCACAGCCCAGGGTTGGGCTTCCCATTACCAGGAGATGGGGGCAGAGTCTCCTTATCAGTTGGTCTCAGTGACCCTGAGGCTCTAGCTCCAATCCCCAGTAAGACCCAGTCCCTCCACCACCTGGCTTTGAAGCCTCCAGACTTGGTTACTCAGAGGACATACCCCAAGTGACAAGGCCTGGCTCCCCTAGGATGGGGGCTGCACTCTATGCCCCCGCAACCCTGGGGCCAGGTTAGTCCAAGGGAGACCTGGGCTGGGCCTGACTTTAGGAGACTCTCAGATTCTGGTTCTGATACTATTTGTTAAGAAACAGCTCGCCAGGGCAGTGCTCAAAGTTCATAGCCAGGGGGCCCCCGACTCCTACCCTGGTTGTTAGAGAGAAATGTTCCACAGAACTGGGCTCAAGGGAGCCTCCTGGTGGCGGGGGTCTCAGGCCCCTCATGCTGGGCCAGCCTGACTCAGGTCACTCTCTCCTGGGTCCTGAGGCCACCTCCTCTTGGGGACTGGGGTGGAAACACTGGTTGCTGGGTGGTCTCTAGCAATTTCCATGGGACCCAGCATGTTACCTGAGGTCCCCTGGCAGAGACCTTGTTTTTCTTTTAAGACAAACTGAGGGGGCCGGGCGTGGTGGCTCACATCTGTAATCCCAGCACTTTGGGAGGCCAAGACGGGCGGATCACAAGGTCAGGAGATGGAGACCATCCTGGCTAACATGGTGAAACCCCGTCTCGACTAAAAATACAAAAAAAGCAGGGTGTGGTGGCGGGCGCCTGTGGTCCCAGCTACTCGAGAGGCTGAGGCAGGAGAATGATGTGAACCTGGGAGGCGGAGCTTGCAGTGACCTGAGATTGCGCCACTGCACTCCAGCCTGGGCGACGAGCGAGACTCTGTCTCAAAAAAAAACAAAAAACAAAAAAAAACCTGAGGGGGTGGCTGGGCGTGGTGGCTCACGCCTGTAATCCCAGCACTTTGGGAGGCCGAGGCGGGCAGATCATTTGAGGTCAGGAGTTTGAGACCAGCCTGGCCAACATGGTGAAACCCCATCTCTACTAAAAATACAAAAATTAGCCAGGTGTGGTGGCGGGCACCTGTAATCCCAGCTACTCGGGAGGCTGAGGTGGGAGAATCACTTGAAACCTGGGAGGTGGAAGTTGCAGTGAGCGGAGATCGCGCCACTGCACTCCAGTCTGGGCGACAGAGCGAGACTCTGTCTCAAAAAACAAAAACTGGCCGGGCGCGGTGGCTCACGCCTGTAATCCCAGCACTTTGGGAGGCCGAGGCAGGCGGATCACAAGGTCAGGAGATCGAGACCACGGTGAAACCCCGTCTCTACCAAAAATACAAAAAATTAGCCGGGCACGGTTGTGGGCGCCTGTAGTCCCAGCTACTCGGGAGGCTGAGGCAGGAGAATGGCGTGAACCCGGGAGGCGGAGCTTGCAGTGAGCGGAGATCGCGCCACTGCACTCCAGCCTGGGCGACAGAGTGAGACTCCGTCTCAAAAAAAAAAACAACTGGGGGGCTTGTCATAGCAACCACTATAACTTGGAGGCCTGGCCCCCCTGCTCCATTCTCCTTTATGAGACGGGTGGCTGAGCCCCCGGGGTGCCTGTTAGTCCTACATCTTCGAGGGTGTGCCCCTTTTGAGACCCCTGGTTGCTGAGGCCAGCTTTCCTTGGCAATGGGGTCCAGTCGGACCTAATTTGCTTTCTGGTTGCCCCTAGCAACCATGAGAGGAGGGTTTCTGCACCTCAGCATGACTGCCATTTGGGACCCAGCGGTCGTGGGGGGCCGTTCTGTGAACTGTAGGATGTTCTGCAGCATCCCTGGCCTCCACCCACAAGAGGCCACTGGCATCCCCCTGCTTTCCCCATTTGAGATGAGGAAAAGCATCTCCAGACATTGCTAAATGTCCCTGGGGGGTTGTGCTAGGCTGAGTAACGGCCCCCTCCGAAGATGTCCACATGCAAGTACCGAGAACTTGTGATATGTTCCCTGACAGAGCAGAAGAGACCTTGTGCTGTGGGGAAGGTTAGGGACCGTGAGGTGGGGAGTTATCTTGGAGGATCTGTGCAGGTCCCACCGAGTCACCTTTTCCCAGCTAAGTTCGGTCAGAGGGAAATATGGCGTCTCTGGCTTTGAAGATGGAGGAAGGGGCCTTAACCAGAGGAGTGTGGGCAGCATCAAGGAACTAGAACCCACAAGGAAACAGACTCTGCCCGAGAGCCTCCCGGAGGGAGCGCAGCCCTCCAGGCACCCTGTGTTAGCCTGCGGAGACTGGGTTGGACGTCTGACCTCCAGGACTGTACAATAATCACCACTTGTGTTGTTTCAGCTCCCGAGGCTGTGTCATTTGTTGATGGCAGCCAAAGTAAACACACAGGGGCGAAACCAGCTCCCCAAGTTGAGAAGCATGGCTGCAGAGCCAAAGACCTGACCCTGGCACTCAGAGTTTCTGGTGACAAGGCCAAAGCTGCCCTGGCCGCTGGCCTCAACACTGGGCCCTGTTTCCCTTCGACAGGGGTCCGGGGTCCAGGAAGAGGCCTGGGCCCCATAAGGCTGATGCTGCCTGACTCCCCTCAGAGCAGACGGCTGTCCACGTGCCCTGCAATGGGGCCCCGTACGCTGTTTCACCGCGTCCCCCGCGACCTTGTTCCTAGGGGAGGGACTGCCGTGGTCTCAGGAATGAGGGCTGATTTCCGGGGCTGGCGCTTTCTTCCCTCGAGAATTCTGACTACCTCTGGTTGCTTGGGTGGGCGCACCCCATGCTGTGGACTGAACACGGCATCCTCCCAAATTTGTGTGCCAAAACCCAACCCCAGGGAGATGGTATTAGGCGGTCAAGTTGGGAGGTGATTAGGTCATGAGGGTGGGGCTTTCTTTTTTTTTTTTTTTTTTGTGAGACGGAGTCTCGCTCTGTCGCCCAGGCTGGAGTGCAGTGGCCGGATCTCAGCTCACTGCAAGCTCCGCCTCCCAGGTTCCCGCCATTCTCCTGCCTCAGCCTCCCGAGTAGCTGGGACTACAGGCGCCCACAACCGCGCCCGGCTAATTTTTTTGTATTTTTAGTAGAGACGAGGTTTCACCGTGGTCTCGATCTCCTGACCTTGTGATCCGCCCGCCTCGGCCTCCCAAAGTGCTGGGATTACAGGCGTGAGCCACCGCGCCCGGCCGAGGGTGGGGCTTTCATGAATGGGATTAGTGTCCTTAGGAAGGAGGCCCCGGACACTTCCCTTGCCCCTTCTGCTATGCGAAGACACAGCACAAACGTGCTGTCTGTGACCCAGGAAGCAGCTCTCACCAGACACCAAAGCTGCTGGCGGCTTGATCTTGGACTTCCCAGCCTCCAGAATTGTCAGCAATAAATTTCTGTTGTTTGTAAGTTACCCAGTGTACGGTATTTTCTTATTGCAGCCTGAACATGCTAAGACACCTTTACAACGAACCTCTGCTGTGCCCTGATTGCTAGAGGATTTGAGTCTTTGATAACCAGGACTGGGAGCCCGGGAAGGCCGGATCCCCCAGAGCAAGATCTTGCACATTCTCGTGAACTCAGCTTAGAATTCTGATTGCTAGGGACCATTCGGCCCCAGCCCCAGACTGAGGTGATGTCTGAGACCTGCAGAGAGTGGCCAATTTGTCCTGGGTTTAGACTCAAAGCCCTGCATCCCAGAAACACCCTTCAGTCCCAAGCAAACCAGGATGGTGGGTCACCCTCCTCCCGGACAGAGGTCCAGAACCTCTGTTGGCAGGATGTTCCACGACCCCCAACACAGAGCCTGTCGTCTTCTTAGGGACCCCTGGGAGCCAGTCCTCAGGTTGCTAGGGAGACCCTCCTCAGGCCCCAGCCTCTCGGGGAACCTGCTCACAACTCAGCAGATGAGACCTCAGCTATGACAATGGTGAAGGAGCCCACTAGCTGGGCCTCCTCTGCAAACCAAACCCCAGAGCACCTGCTCATGCTGGACCTCTTCCCACCACCCACGGTCCCCACCACCCACGGCCCCCACCCCCCACGGCCCCCACCCCCCACGGCCCCCTCCACCCACGGCCCCCACCACCCACAGCCCCCGTCCCCCACCTGCCAGGGCCTGCACGGAGGGCTGGTCATGCGTGCTCAGGAGCTGTGCCTGGATGGTCTCCACCACTCGCTTGAACCGACGGCTGGGACCTGGAGGGACAGGCGGGCAGAAAAACACTGACTGGGGGTCCAGGACCGGGAAGGCCGTCCCAGCCTGCAGAACCCAGTCCCTCCACCAAGCAAACCACCCTCCCACTCTGCATCTCCATCTCCCCTGCTCCGCTGGGGCCACATCAATCCATGGTTTGCAAATGGGTCTGTGCTGCTATTTAAGGAACACAGTCAAACTCACGTACCTTCAACTTCAAATAACAGGTGTTGGTTTCTATTCAAATAGATACTATTGCTGGAGTTAAAAGTTTCTGAGGCTGCCACTGAGCTTAGCAGGAATAAGCACTGCCATCAACTGGTGATGTCTGCTCTGGGCCGACTGATATTAGACAGCAATGTGCTGTGTCTTCACGCTTTGGCTCTACCATCGTAAAGTAATAGGAAGAGCAGGGCTCTCTCCTCTGAAGTCGAGAGGCCTGGGTTGGGCTGCAGCTGTGCCACAGTGTATTGTGTGACTCTGGCCAAGTCCATTGACCTCCCTATGACTCAGTTTTCTCCTCTGTAAAATGGGTGATTACTAACACCTCAGAGGCTGCTTGGAAGCTTCAAGGAGATCATGCATTCATTATTTACACTGTAAATGCCGGGGAAATGCTGATGAGACTGGGGAAATAGAGGATGGGGTTGTGGGGGGGTCTGTGTGGGGAGGAGGAGCACAGAGAGTCAGCCCCAGCTGAACGCCATCTCCTCCTCTTGTAGCTGCGCTCCTGGGCTCCTACACTATCTGAGCTGTCATGAACGGTCCCAGCTCTGGGCTGAGGGCAGCCTAGCCAAGAGACTCACCCGAGATGAGAGTGAAGGTGACGGAGTAGATGCCGCCGCCTCCACTGCCGTCCCGTCGCGGGGAGGGCTCTGGACCCTCAGAGGAGCTGATGTCCACCTGGAAGCGGACTGGCTTTTGGAAGACAGAGGGGCCGCCACTGGCCTTGTACTCGGCCCTGAAGCTGGTCTGTGACAGCACACTGTGACTCAGGCTGGGGATCTGAGCGAGGTGGGAACACAGGAAGGGGTGAGCCCAGGGAACGGATACCCAGCCCCGCAACCAGCTGTGGCCAAGGAACTACAAGTCCCACGAGCCACTGGAGGGAAAGAAGGACAGGAAATGCACTGGGAGGCCCCACTGCCTGCAAGGACTTGTAGCTTTTTCTATCCTATCAGCGAGTAATGGAGGAATGGCTGGACAACCCAATCCTAATGTCACGAGGACTCTGATAGCCAGGTGACAGCCTCAGACTCCAAGACCACATGAAACACTGCTTGCTCCTTTTACAAATGCTTCCCATAAGCCATATCTGTCACAGAAACTCTAAGTCCCATCAGCCTCTAGGCAAAAAACCACAGACCAGCAATGGGGCAGCCTTAAAATTGCCTGGGAAGTTTCTTTCGCTAGTTTCAAAGCTCGCAGTAGGGGAATGGGAACTCAACAATCCTTGGGGACAGTGCAATTCAGGATCCTATCTCCCCAATTCCAGGCCTCTGGCCATGATAAATCTTTCCTGCCTACAGACTTCTACCCAGCTCTGGCCATAAAACTACAAATCCCAGGAGCCCCAGGAGGAAGCCAGGCCTATGCTAAGGTGGTTAACTGGGACTTGTAGTTCTGCGGTGGCCAGGATCGACGGGGACCCAGGCTCCTCACCGACAGAAAGGCATGGACGATGTCTGCTTTGATGCTGCTGAGAGGTTTGTCTTTTAGCACGAGGAATATTTGTTCTTCTTTGTCCAAGGAGATGAAGTTCCCGAACCAGGAGCGTTTTGCCAGCCTGAGTGGGAGGGGATGGTTTGGAGGAGGGTTAGGAAGGCGCCAAGGGCATGAATCTCCTGCATCCCCACTCTTTCCTTCCCTGTTAGACTCACTCCGGGGAGGACTCTGGCGTCAAGCTGGACATCTCCTCAGCGGTAGGGACTGGTAGAGGGAAGGCAGAGAACGTGGTCAACACCTGTCCACCGTCCCAGTTGCCAGCACACAGGCCTGCACTCACCCCCTCCCAGGGTTCCAGAGCCTGGAGTTGCAGCCTCAGCCAAGCCATCCCTCCTGGACGGGGCTCACAAACCACGGGCCAATGGGAGGTGATCCAGAGCCCCAGAGGGGCGTGCCCTTCAATCGGGGTCCTCCTCCAGAACTAGAGGACCCACCTCTCCCCCCAACAGGTGCACCTCTGCTCCAAACCCCCTCTTCTCTAGAACGTGGGAATCCAGGCCCCCAGGCCCTTCCTCTCTAGACATGCCAGAGGGACATCCCTGGGACCAGATTTTTAGCCCCTAGCCCTCTCCACACATTAGGACTCAGCAGTTCCTGCCCCCATACCCTGCATCTTGCGCCGGTGAAAGCGAGGGGAGCCCAGGAAGCTGTTGCGGATGGAGTTGAGACGACTCCTCCAGGCGGCTCCCCCGACGCCACCGCCGGGGCTGGGGGGTGGTGTTGTCCCCGGGGTCCCAGTGGGACTGGCCCGGGGCGTGTGCAGAGGCGAGTGCAAGGGGGTTCCGCCAGAGGAGCGCGGGGAGCCTGGGGGGCCGGGCAGGGGTGTGGAGCGGGCACTGGGGGGTGGGGGCTGCTCCCCGGCGCCCCCACCCCTGGGGCCCCGAGAAGGCAGCGTCTGCGTTTTGGAAGTCGGGGAGCCCCCGCCTCGGGCCTCATCTCCAGCCCCAGGCTCCGGTGAAAAGGAAAAGACCGGACTCTGCAGAGGAGAGGAGACTGAGATGAGCGAGGGGACCACAACTCCCAGGAGGCGCTAGGAGACACACACACACTCACGGAGGCTGGCCCGGTGCATGCTGGAACTTGTAGTCCAACTATCCTCCTTCCCAGGCACCAGTGCAAGGATGACAAAAGACTTTCTATCATGCTGTGGGCTGAAAACCCAGCCGTGCAGAAACTAGTACACAGCAGGCACTCAACTAACTTCTGTAAAATCCCTTCAGGCATGCAATCCTAAGGAGGCAGAAATGGCCAATGGACCAAAATACTTTGGAGGCCTTGGGTCTTTGGCCCTCCAGGGACAAGGAAGCAAGTCTCAAGACTGCACAGGAATTGTAGTTTCTGCTACTCAATCTTTGCTCCATGTCTCCACCCCTTTCTCCTTCTTAAATCCCACTGGGGACCTGGCCTTACCCTTGGGCTGCTTAGAGGGCTGGAGGACAGACCCGTGGAGGCTCCACTGACGCTACGGGATCTGTTTCCAGGATAGATTAAAAAAAAAAAAAATCAGATGGGAGGGTTTCAAAAACCACAGATGTTCCCTCACTTCTACAATCCTTCCAGGTGAGGAAATGAGGCCCAGAAAGGGGAGGTGAATTGTCCCAAGGACACAGCACATTTGAGGTAGAGCTGGGGTTAGAATCTTGAACTCCGAGACCCAGGGATTGTGGATCCGCCTGGAGGGACAGGGGCTCCCACCTCTGGCTGTGCTGGGCCATCTCCAAGGCCCGTCGGGTGGGTACAGGGGAGCCACCACCCCCGGCATCGGTGATGCTCAGGACTTCCATGGACTTCCGCTCTGGCCGCCGCTTCCCGTGACGGCTCAGCATGGGGGAATCCACGCGCTTCCGGGGTGGGTCTGAGGGACAACGGTTTCAACCCAATCAAGAGATGGTTTCACCCAGCTGTGCACACTTACAACTGCCTTGGAAACTGCACAGATGGTGAAACAGGCCTAGAGTGGACAGGGGTTTTGATAAATGTCAAAGAGCAAGTCAAGCAGTCTAAACCTGGAAGCTCAGAGCCTGCAGCCCCTTCTTTCCTTGGGAATCTGGGGTCCTGGTACCCAGCCTCTTCCCCTCTCGAGACCCAGGTGTCTGGTCCCCCAGCCCTGCCTTCTCACCAACATCATTCCGGGGAGGCAGGTCCTGGTCCTCACAGCTGGGATACCGCTCCTTCCGATCCAAAAGCAGATAATATATCATCTTTTCTTGGTTCTCCCTAAGGCGGGGGTGGGAAAGGTGGAAAGAGGTAGAAGAGGGCTGAGGTCGGAAATCAATGCTCAGAGGAGGTCTCCTCTGCTCCCCGTATTCCTTTTTCTAGGTGTCAGTATGGCCAGTTTCTCTGGTTTAGGGTACATCTCAGCTGTGTTTCACTCAATTATAACAACACTGTAACACCTAACATCCAGGCACGTACTATTTGTAACTACTATGTCTATGTAAGTACTATGTGGCAGCATCTATTAATACTTTCTCAGCGTGTTTCTGGGTCGTTTTCCAGCTGGTTCCATCACTCCCAGGCGGGAGCTTCAAACCACGCCCCACAAGAGGCCAGGGTGCCTTGGCCAGCGCTCTGCATGTGCGCAGGGCACTGCTGCAGCTCGCCCCACATGGGTACATGGGTGCAGGGGTCTCGGGGTCTTACTCCTCACTGCGCAGCTCGCGATGCAGCCTCTCGCGGTCCCTGAAGCAGCCCAGGGACGCCATGCTCTCCAGGACGTCGGGATCTAGCTCTCCATTGGATGGCAGGCTCCGCATGGCTACCCGGCGGCCTGGGGCTGGCTCCAGGCACGGGTCTGGCTCGTGTTTCCCGCCTCTGCGAAAGAGGAGAAACACCATTGGGAACCAGGCTTCTGAGATTCAGCATTCTTCATTCTAGACTCAAGGGTTCCAGACCCCGAAATCTGAGTCCAGGCCCCGGCCCCTTCTCTCTCATACCCAGGAATCGAGACCCCCCCTCTCAGATCCAGGAGTCCAGACCCCCAGCCCCTCCTTCAGACCCAGTAGTCCAGGCCCCCAGCCCCTCCTCCCTCGGATCCAGGAGTCCAGGCACCCAGCTCCCTCCTCCCTCAGACCGAGGGATCCAGACCCCCAGTCCCCTCCTCCCTCAGACCCAGTAGTCCAGGCCCCCAGCCCCTCTTTCAGACCCAGTAGTCCAGGCCCCCAGCCCCTCTTTCAGACCCAGTAGTCCAGGCCCCCAGCCCCTCCTCCCTCGGATCCAGGAGTCCAGACCCCAGTCCCTTTTTCCCTCAAACTCGGGAGTCCTGGACCCAAGCTTCGCCCCTCCTCCCTCTGACCTCTAGACTCCTTCTCCAGCTGTGTCTTCTTCCCCAGGGCCCATAAGTCCGAGTCCCTAGCCCCTTGCCACTCAGGAGCCCTGGCATCCCACCCCTCCCAGCCGCCTCTACTACTTTGGCCCCTACTCCTACTTCCGCCAGAGACCCAACAGCCCAGTTACCCCATACTCACAGGTACCAAGGATGTTTCTGAATTTGCTCCAGCTGTGAGGGTGGTGAGTCGTAGAGAAGCAGAAGTGAGGTCGCACGCACATGTAGGCGCGCAAAGAAAGTTGACTGGGGCGGTTTTGGGGTCCCTGATCGTCTCCCCGCCCACCCCACTGGGGGCAGGATGACATATGACGTCGCCCTCTAGTGGCGACTGAGTGCATCGTCCCGCGCACGCGCAGTCTCCGTGTACCCGGCCCGGCCGCATTACTTTGCCGCATGCGCAGTGGCATCCTGTGTCTTAGTCCTGCGCCCCCCCTGCTGCCTGGGACGCCCCGCTCCAGTCTTGCGTAGCCCCCTCCCCAGTTTGGAGCGGCACTTTGCTGGACCTTGGGTTGCGGCTCAGCTGGCGATCCCAGTCACCCTGGGGGCTGATGGGCAGGTTCCAGAAACCCAAGCTGGGTCTCCCCCATGACTTTTCTAGGGGTTCTCTCTTCATCGGCCACTGTTCCCCCCTCCGCCAGTGCCCCCACAACTCACACTGAGCCTTTTCTCGGGCTCCACTTCGATCATGCCCCTCAGGAGGCTCTGGCAGTCTGGAGGAATGAAGTGGGGCATGTGGAAGACGCCCCGTTTCACCTTCTCCAGCAGCTGGCGGAGGTTGTCGTCATCAAAGGGCAGAGCCCCCTGAGCAAGAGATAACCAGGACCCCTCATTAGCACATTTCACCCTCACCACAAGCACTGGAGGTGGGGAACTACGGTGATCTCCACCTTACGGGCAGGGAAACTGAGGCACAGAGAGGCTCAGCAATTTGCCCAAGGCCCCTAGCTCGTCCGTGGCAGAGCAGGCACTTGGCAAGGAGCAGCTTGGAGCCCCGCTTACGAGGCTAGAATTGCAGCGTGGAGGCTGTTCCTTTTAGACAGGTTTCCCCCCACAGCAGTTTCGAAGGGGTTGTCAGTCATTCACTCATTCAACAAAAGGTGAGCATCCGTTATGGGTCAGGGATTCAGCAGTGAACAGGCCTCTGGCCTTGCACAGCTCCAAACAAATAGCTATACAATGACCCGCAACTGAGTGAGGCTTCTCCCAGGAGATGTAATGGGAGCAGAGACCTGAATGAGGCTGAGCCCTAAATCAATGACTGGTGTCCTTATAAGAGGAGAGGAGGACGCAGACACAGAACAGTCATGTGATGATGCAGGCAGTGATGGGAGTGAAACAGCTGCAACTGAAGGAATGCCAAGGACACCAGAAGCTAGAAGAGGCAAGGAAGGATCCTTCCCTAGAGCCTCCAGAGGAAGCAGGGCACTGCTGACACCTTTTCTTTTCTTTCTTTCTTTTTTGAGATGGAGTTTCGCTCTTGTCGCCCAGGCTCGTGTGCAATGAGGCGATCTTGGCTGACGGCAACCTCTGCCTCTCCCAGGTTCAAGCGATCCTCCTGCCTCAACCTCCTGAGTAGCTGGGATTACAGGCACATGCCACCATGCTTGGCTAATTTTTGTATTTTTAATAGAGTCGGGGTTTCACCATGTTGGCCAGGCTGGTCTTGAACGCCCAACCTCAAGTGATCCACCTGCCTCGGCCTCCCAAAGTGCTGGGATTACAGGCGTGACCCACCATACCCAGCCTAATTTTTGTATTTTTGGCAGAGATGGGGTTTTGCCACGTTGGCCAGGCTGGTCTTGAACTCCTGACCTCAGGTGATCCACCCGCCTCAACCTCCCGAAGTGTTGGGGTTACAGGTGTGAGCCACTGCGCCCGGCCCCCTGCCTTGCTTTGAATCTTTGCTCTGGGGCTTATACCTGCATGACCTCAGGCAAGCCACTGCTCTGAAAATGGCAATAGGTTGTCACAGCAGCCACCTCACAGGCTGCAGCAGAATGAACTGACCTAGCACATGACAGTGCCGGGCCCAGTCAGGACTGTTACACGCTGGCCGCTGTGATGCATTGACCAGAGACCCCACTACATCCTGCATTTTGATGTAGCCACCAGCAATGAAGCAGGGCACTAAATCACATCCCTGCTCTCCCGGAGTTGGCCTGGCACACTGCCTGACACACACTGGATGCTCAAGTCATCAGCAAGGGCGGTGGAATGAGCAGAGAAGTTGCATTCCAGAGGGGACAGGTAACAAACAAATGAACATATCATATGGGACGGGAGGGAATGCTTCCAATTGCCAGGCCAAGGGTTGGAGGGAAGCCATGGTGACCCGCCATGGAGGAGCTGCCATTGGACAAAGAGTCATGGGAGGTGACGATGTGAGCCTTTGAGGGCTTTTCCAGGTGTCGCAAGCTCCCAGCTGCCCCTGGTATCTGAGGCCTATGGACAGAGAATGGGGAGATACAGAGAAGGCACCTCTGAATGCCGATCTTGGGGTACAGAAGCCTGGGTTTGACTTCTGGTTGCCTGATGCTCAAGCACGGAGCCTCAGTTTCCTCTGTGAAATGGACACAATGATCCTGCCAGGAGGGGTACGGTATGGATTAAATGTTGTAATAACAGGCTGGGCACAGTGGCTCACACCTGTAATCCTAGCACTTTGGGAGGCCAAGGGGGGAGGATCACTTGATATCAGGAGTTTGACACCAGCCTGGCCAACATGGTGAAACCCCATCTCTACTAAAAATACAAAAATTAGCTGGGCAAAGTGGCGGGTGCCTGTAATCCCAGCTGCTCGGGAGGCTGAGGCAGGAGAATCGCTTGAACCCGGGAGGCGGAAGCTGCAGTGAGCCGAGATCACGCCACTGCACTCCAGCCTGGGTGACAGAGAAAGGCTCCATCGCAAAAAAAAAAAAAAAAATTATAACAACAATACAATTGATTCTTGTTATTCTCGAGAGTTCTGTTCTATGAAGTCACTGCAAACTCTCAACTACTGAACAAGTCACGGCTACTGGAGGAACTATAGTTAGTTAGGTTCCTTTGATCCTCTCATCACATTTTTGTCAACCAGTCATTACATAACCTTGTTTGTATGTGTTTCTGTTTAAAGACACTTTTCTCTTTTTTTTTTTTTTTTTTTTTTTTTTTTTTTTTTTTTTTTTTTTTTTTGAGACGGAGTCTCACGCTGTCGCCCAGGCTGGAGTGCAGTGGCGCGATCTCGGCTCACTGCAAGCTCCGCCTCCCGGGTTCACGCCATTCTCCTGCCTCAGCCTCCTGAGTAGCTGGGACTACAGGCGCCCGCCACCGCGCCCAGCTAATTTTTTTGTATTTTTAGTAGAGACGGGGTTTCACCGTAGTCTCGATCTCCTGACCTTGTGATCCGCCCGCCTCGGCCTCCCAAAGTGCTGGGATTACAGGCGTGAGCCACCGCGCCCGGCCTTCTCTTTTTTTTAAGACGGAGTCTAGTGCTGTAGCCCAGAGTATAGTGGCACAATCTCGGCTCACTGCAACCTCCACCTCCTGGGTTCAAGAGATTCTCCTGCCTCAGGCTCCCGAGTAGCTGAGACTACAGGCGCCTGCCACCATGCCTGGCTAATTTTGGCTAATTTTTGTATTTTTAGTAGAGACGCGATTTCGCCATATTGGCCAGGCTGGTCTTGAACTCCTGACCTCATGATCCACCCGCCTCAGCCTCCCAAAGTGCTGGGATGACAGGCGTGAGCCACCGTGCCTGGCCTCAAGACACCTTTCACATATACTGTGTCATTGACGCCGAACTCACGGCCAGCAGCACTACAAATCATTCCTGAACAGAGCACGCCCATCACGGGGGCTTTCTCCAGAAGGGACATCACGGCCTCCCGTGCTTAGGAACACCAGAGGGTACTTCAGAAGCACTTGGCTTCACGGCCACTTTAAACAGCGAAATCGCCACCAACACCACAAAAATGCGAGAAACGTGACACAAAATAGGTGGCGACAGGGGGATTGTTTACAGGATGAGAGCTGAAACAGGGTCACTTTGACCTCAGCCAGGAACCTGCACCTTGGGTGGCGGCTCAGGTCTCCCCTGCTCTGGGCATGTCTGCCAATGACTGTAAAAGTACCTCCGGGACTGATTTTGGGTTACAGATACATTTTGACAGGTAGGCAAATTTGCAAATATGGAATCTGCAAATGATGAGTAACTACTGGAACAAGAATAAATTACTAGACCAGGCACGGTGGCTCATGCCTGTAATCCCAACACTTTGGGAGGCTGAGGTGGGCAGATCACTTGAGGTCAGGAGTTCAAGACCAGCCTGACCAACATGGTGAAACCCCGTCTCTACTAAAAATACAAAAGCTAGCCGGAAATCACTTGAACCCAGGAGGTGGAGGTTGCTGCGAACAAGATCGAGCCATTGCACTCCAGCCTGGGCTACAGAGCAACACTAAGACTTCATCTCAAAAACAAAAACAAAAAAAAAAATAAAAGAAGAAGAAGAAAAAGAAAAAAAGAATAAACTACTACTAATAATCATCCAGCATTGTGCCGGGGGCTTCACGTGCAGCATTTATTTTTATTTATTTATTTATTTTTGAGATGGAGTCTCGCTCTGTCGCCCAGGCTGGAGTGCTGTGGCCGGGTCTCAGCTCACTGCAAGCTCCGCCTCCCGGGTTCCCGCCATTCTCCTGCCTCAGCCTCCCAAGTAGCTGGGACTACAGGCGCCCGCCACCTCGCCCGGCTAGTTTTTTGTATTTTTTTAGTAGAGACGGGGTTTCACCGTGTTAGCCAGGATGGTCTCGATCTCCTGACCTCGTGATCCGCCCGTCTCGGCCTCCCAAAGTGCTGGGATTACAGGCTTGAGCCACCGCGCCCGGCCCACGTGCAGCATTTAATTTTAAACCCTCACAATGGGCCGGGCGCAGTGGCTCACACCTGTAATCCCAGCACTTTGGGAGGCCGAGGCGAGTGGATCACCTGAGGTCAGGAGTTTGAGACCAGCCTGGTCAACATGGAGAAACCCCCCCATCTCTACTAAAAATACAAAAAAAATTAGCCAGGCATGGTGGCAGGTGCCTGTAGTCCCAGCTACTAGGGGGGCTGAGGCAGGAGAATCGCTTGAACCTGGGAGGCGGAGGTTGCTGTGAGCTGAGATCACACTATTGCACACCAGCCTGGGTGACAAGAGCGAAACTCCGTCTCACAATTAAAAAAATAAATAAATAAAATAAAAATGAAAACGAAACCCTTACAATGATAGATATGATGTGTATTCCCATGCTGCAGATGAGGACACTGAGGGAAGGTGACTGGCTTGCTCAGGGAGAGGGAGCAGGGATTGGAACTCGGCTAGATGGGCTCGGGAACAGGGCTTTTAGCCACCAGGTGAAGGAGGGCTGAGTTCTGAACGTTCTGAGCTGGTCCCCAGAGCACCTCGGCTGCTCTCCCCACGCAGCGGTGAGCCCCGGGAAGGCAGCTTGGAGCTGGCCTCATTGCCCTCAGTATCCGTTATGTAGCCTGGTGGTGAAGAGACCAAGGACTGACCAACCCCAGGCCTGCCGCTTAGCTGCGTGCCCGTGGGCCAGTCACTTCCCCTCTCTGGGGCTGCTGAGATAATTATGTGAAATAACATGCTCGGAACAGTGCCTGGCATAAAAAAAAAGCTGCTTATGGCTGGGTGCGGCGGCTCACACCTGTAATCCCAGCACTCTGGGAGGCTGAGGCGGGCAGATCACCTGAGGTCGAGTTCGAGATCAACCTGGCTAAAATGGTGAAACCCCATGTCTACTAAAAATACAAAAATTATCCGGGCATGGTGGCACATGCCTGTAGTCCCTGCTACTTGGGAGGCTGCGGCAGGAGAATTGCTTGAATCCAGGAGGTGGAGGTTGCAGTGAGTTGAGATGGCGCCACTGCATTCCATCATGTGTGACAGAGCAAGAATCTGTCTCAAAGACAAACAAACAAAAAACTTATGTATTCTTTTTCTTTTCTACTTATTTTTTATTTATTTTTATTTTTTATTTTTGAGACGAGGTCTTACTCTGTCATCCAGGCTGGAGTTCGGGGGCATGATCATGGCTCACTACAGCCTTGACCTCCAGGGCTCGAGCAATCTTCCCACCTCGGCCTCCTGAGTAACTGGGACTACGGGCACGAGCCACCACACCTGGCTAATTTTTTTTTTTTTTGAGACAGAGTGTTGCTTTGTTGCCCAGGCTGGAGTGCAGTGGTGCGACCTTAGCTCACTGCAAGCTCCGCTTCCTGGGTTCACGCCATTCTCCCACCTCAGCCTTCCAAAGCGCTGGTATTACAGGCATGAGCCACCGCGCCCGGCCATGCCTGGCTAATTTTTTAACTTTCTTTTGAGATGGGGTCTTGCTTGCTATGTTGCCCAGGCTGGTCTTGAACTCCTGGGCTCGAGCAATCCTCCCACCTTGGCCTCCCAAAGTGCTGGGATTACTGGCGTGAGTCACTGCGCCCGGCCAATTCCTTATTTATTCTCGCTACAGGTGTTTATTGGGGTCTTACATGCGTCAACTTTAGGTTTGCAAAGGCCAGCCAACAAAATGAAATAAAACACACAAAGAGAAATGTCCCAGACATTGGCCCTGACCTCCGGGAGCTGATGATACAGAAAGGAAGGGAGATGCCACTCAAAGAAATAAGCAACAAAATGCACAGCAACAACACTGATCGTTGCCAGGAAAAGGGAGCCTACCACAGGGGGGTCTGACCTCACAGGAGTGGGGAGGAAGAGCGGGGGCAGGCAAAGCTTCCTGGAAATGTGACAACTGAGCAGAGAGCTTGAAGAAGTCTAGATATGAACTAGGTGAACAATAAGGCTAGTAGGTAGCAGAGTGTCCCAGGCACAAAGGCCCCTGTGGTAGGAGCAGGGCTGATAGCCTATGATCTAGCTATACATATATTTTTTTAGACAGGGTCTCACTCTGTCACCCAGGCTAGAGTGCAGTGGCACAATCTCGACTCACTGCAAACTCCACCTCCCGAGTTCAAGCGATTCTCCTGCCTCAGCCTCCTGAGTAGCTGGGACTACAGGCATGCGCCACCAAGCCCGGCTAATTTTTGTACTTTTAGTAGAGATGGGGTTTTACCATGTTGGCCAAGCTGGTCTCAAACTTCTGGCCCCAGGTGATCTGCCCCCGCTCGGCCTCCTGCAGTGCTGGGATGACAGGTGTGAGCTTCCGCGCCTGGCCTGGTTATACTTGTTGTCACAGTATCGCAATGCTCTAGAATCAGCTGGTAAACGGCCATGGTATCAAGCCCTCCAGGTGCTCCTGGATGCCTCGTTCCTTTCTGGGGTTCCTCCTGGAGACTATCCCATAGTTCTTTTATCTTTTTATCCCACAGTTCTGTGAATGAAAGGTTGGCTCTGCACAGAGTGGGGGAGCTCCAGAATCTTGGTCTGTTGGTTAATGTAATATCTTTCCCATTACCAGTGAAATATTCGAGAGATGGGCTGGGCTCGGTGGCCTCACGCATGTAATCCCAGCACTTTGGGAGACTGAGGTGGGCAGATCACTTGAGCCCAGGAGTTTGAGACCGACCAGGGAAACAAAGAGAAACCCTGTCTCTATGAAAAATGCAAATATTAGCTGGGCGTGTTGGCAAGAGCCTATAATCCCAGCTGCTCGGGAGGCTGAGGTGGGAGGATTGCTTGAACCTGGGAGACTGAGACTGCAGTGAGCTGTGATGGTGCCACTGCACTCCAGACTGGGTGACAGAAACCCTGTCTCAAAATAAATAAACAAATAAATACATACATACATAAATAAAATAAAATAAAATAAATTCAGCTGCCGGGCATGGTGGCTCATACTTGTAATCCCAGCATTCTGGGGGACTGAGGAGGGTGGATAACTTGAGGCCAGGAGTTCGAAACCAACCTGGCCAACATGGTGAAACCCTGTCTCTACTAAAGATACAAAAATTAGCCAGGTGTAGTGGCGGGTGCCTGTAGTCCCAGCTACTCGGGAAGCTGAGGCAGGAGAATAGCTTGAACTCAGGAGGCGGAGGTTGCAGTAAGCCAAGACTGCATCACTGTACTCCAGACTGGGCAACAGAGCAAGATCCTGTCTCAAAATAAATAAATAAATAGGATGGGCACGGTGGCTCACACCTGTAATCCCAGCACCTTGGGAGGCAGAGGCGGGTGGATCACCTGAGGTCAGGAGTTCGAGACCAGCCTGGCCAACATGGTGAAACCCTGTCTCTACTAAAAATTCAAAAATTATCCGGATGTGGTGGTGGGCGCCTGTAATCCCAGCTACTCAGGAGGCTGAGGCAGGAGAACTGCTTGAAGCTGGGAGGCAGAGGTTGCGGTGAGCTGAGATCGCGCCACTGCACTCCAGCCTGGGTGACAGGGCAAGACTCTGTCTCAAAATAAATAAATAAATAAATAAAATACATAAATAAGTTCAGGAGATGACCCCCGGGTGAGGATGGAAGGTACTGTCCTATGCTCCCACCAGATGGGATTGATCTAGAAATGGCAGGAGAGGTGAGGGCGCCTTACCACGAGCAGGGCGAAGAGGATGACTCCACAGCTCCACATGTCTGCCCGGCGGCCGTCATACTTTTCCCCCTGGAAGGGAGGGCCGGTTGTGACTTCATCGCTCCTCCCTGCTGCCTCCACCCCTCTCCCCTCCATCCGCCCCTCACTCACCTTAATCACCTCTGGACACGCATAATGGGGGGACCTGAGGGAGAGAGCTGATGTGAGCCTCCAGCCGGCTTCTAAGCCCCTGCCCAGGGCCTCGGGAGCCCGGCCCCCACTCACCCGCAGCTGGTCTCCAGGAGGCTGTCCCCCACCTGCAGGGACGCCATGCCGAAGTCTGCAATGCGGATGTTGTTTTTCTCATCCAAAAGCAGGTTCTCGGGCTTTAGGTCTCTGTGGCTGAGACAGCCAGGTGGGGCTCAGGCCTCTTCTTCCTCCCAGGAGGCCCAGGCCCCACTCACCGGCTCTCACAGTGGAACGCTTCTGCATACTTCTTGGTTTTTTAGGGGGTGAGAGACCATTTATTATCCTTCATTTATTTTGGTCTTAAAAAGTTTTTTTTTTTAATTGTATTTATTTATGTATTTATTTATTTTTCGAGATGGAGTCTCGCTCTGTTGCCCAGACTGGAGTGCAGTGGCACGATTTCGGCTCACTGCAACCTCCGTCTCCTCGGTCCAAGCGATTCTCCTGCCTCAGCCTCCTGAGTAGCTGGGACTACAGGCCGCACCACCACGCCTGGCTGATTTTTCTGTTTTTAGTAGAGACAGGGTTTAATTATGTTGGCCAGACTGGTCTCGAACTCCTGACCTCGTGATCCGCCCGCCTTGGCCTCTCAAAGTGCTGGGATTACAGGTGTGAGTCATAACGCCCGGCCCTATTTATTTATTTATTGAGATGGAGTCTCATTCTATCACCCAGGCTGGAGTACGGTGGCATGATCTCGGCTCACTGCAACCTCCGCATCCTGGGTTCAAGTGATTATCCTGTCTCAGCCTCCCGAGTAGCTGGGATTGCAGGCGTGTGCCACCATACCCAGCTAAGTTTTGTATTTTTATTTTTTTTTGAGACAAAGTCTCGTTCTGTTGCCTAGGCTGGAGTGCAATGGCGCAATCTCGGCTCATCACAACCTCCGCCTCCCGGGTTCAAGAAGTGCTGGGATTATAGGCATGAGCCACCGTGCCAGGCCTAATTTTTGTATTTTTAGTAGAGACAGAGTTTCACCATGTTGGCCAGACTGATCTTGAACTCCTGACCTCAGGTGATCCGCCTGCCTTGGCCTCCAGAGTGCTGGGATTACAGGTATGAGCCACTGCACATGGCCTATTTTATTTTTTATTTTTATTTTTATTTTTTTTTATTTTTATTTTTTTTATTTTTTATTTATTTTTTTTTGAGACGGAGTCTCGCTCTGTCGCCCAGACTGGAGTGCAGTGGCCGGATCTCAGCTCACTGCAAGCTCCGCCTCCCAGGTCTACGCCATTCTCCTGCCTCAGCCTTCCGTTATTTTTTGTTTTTAGAGATGGACATCGCTTCTCGGCCGTTTGGTTAGGATCAAGTGTAGTTTTAGAGATGAGGTCCCTTTCTGCTGCCCGGCCTGGAGTGCAGTAGCACGATCATAGCTCACTGCAGCCTTGACCTCCCCAGCTCAAGTGATCCTCTGGCCTCAGCCTCTTGAGTAGCTGGAACCACAGGCATGCATCACCGTGTCCGGCTTTGGAAACTCTTTTTTTTTTTTTTTTTTGAGACAGAGTCTCACTTTGTCCACCAGGCTGGGGTGCAGTGGCACAATCTCGGCTCACTGCAACCTCCGTCTCCCGAGTTCAAGTAATTCTCCTGCCTCAGCCCCCTGAGTAGCTGGGATTACAGGTGTCTGCCACCACACCTGGCTAATTTTTGTATTTTTAGTAGAGATGGGGTTTCACCATGTTGACCAGGCTGGTCTTGAACTCTTGACCTCAGGTGATCCACCTGCCTTGGCCTCCCAAAGTGCTGGGATTACAGGTGTGAGCCACCGCGCCCGGCCTGAAAACTTTTTATAACACACAATCACAAACGTGCCTAAAACTGGAGAGAAAGTAAGAGGAAGCCTCACTTATCCATCTCCCAGCTTCATCCATGATCAGCTTAGGGCCAATCTCATCTCATCTCCGTCCCTTACATACTCCTCCCCAACCCCGATTCGTTTGTAGGAGATCCCAGACGTTGTATTAGTTCATCCATAAGTATTTGAATACGTACAAAGTGAGATATTTTGAGGTAAAGCTGATATGGAGCTGGTTCTTAAAATCCTTGGTCCCTGTCTTGGGACCTTCCCACCCCGAACCAAACCCCTCAAGGTTTAAGGGTGGATGTCTGGGGAGAGAGGGAGTGTCGGATTCTGCAGTTTCCATTTGGCCTGTCCATTAACTGGGTCATACTTTTTTTTTTTAAGACAGAGTCTCGCGCTGCCACCCAGGCTGAAGGTGCAGTGGCTCGATCTCAGCTCACTGCAAACTCCGCCTCCCGGGTTCACCCCATTCTCCTGCCTCAGCCTCCTGAGTAGCTGGGACGACAGGCGCCGCCACCATGACCGGCTAATTTTTTTTTTTTCGTATTTTTAGTAGAGACGGGGTTTCACCGTGTTAGCCAGGATGGTCTCAATCTCCTGACCTCATGATCCACCCGCCTCGGCCTCCCAAAGTGCTGGGATTACAGGAGTGAGCCACCATGCCCGGCCAACTGGGTCATACTTATTAAATATGTTGAATATCTCCCCCTAGAGGCCAGGGTTTCAATATCAGGGTTTTGACAATCTTGTCAACAGGAAGGTGTCGAAAATTTAAACAGGGTCAAGTGCTGTGGCTCACACCTGTAATCCCAGTACTTCAGGAGGCAGAGGTGGGTGGATCACTTGAGGTCAGGAGTTCGAGACCAGCCTGGCCAACATGGTGAAACCCTGTCTCTACTAAAAATACAAAAAATTAGCTGGGCGTGGTGGCACGTGCCTGTAATCCCAGGTACTCAGGAGGTTGAGACAGGAGAATCGCTTGAACCTGGGAGGTGGAGGTTGCAGTGAGCTGTGATTGCACCACCGCACTCCAGCCTGGGTGACAGAGTAAGACCCTGTCTCAAAAAATAAAAAAAGACAAAACCTGAAAATTGAAATAAGTGGCCTTTTTATCAACAAGCTTTACCCCAAGTCTGAGTCCCTCTACCCTGATCCCCACCCCATCTCTAAAACACATCTTAGTGGGAGAGATGTGCAAATGAAGGAGGCTCAAAGATGAAGGCGTTCATTTTGTACCTTAACGGTTATAAAAATGTCGCACATTTAATATCTTATTTGGAGGCTAAAGTCAATTCAATGAAAAAAATAGTAACTTTTTTTTTTTTTTGAGACAGGATCTCACTCTGTTGCCTCACTGCAGCCTCAACCTCCTGGACTCAAGCAATCCTCCTACCACACCTTCCCAAGTAGCTGGGACCACAGGCACACGCCACCACACCCAGCTAATTATTTTTATTTTTTGGAGCGATGGGGGTCTCACTTTGTTGCCCAGGCTGGCCTTGAACTCCTGAGCTCAAGTGATCTGCCCATCTCGGCCTCCCAAAGTACTGGCATTACAGGCATGTGCCACCATGCTCAGCCAAAAAAAAACTGTTTGAAAGTGGACATATGGGCCAGGCGCACTGGCTCACGCCTTGAGCCCAGGAGTCTGAGACACGCCTGGGCAACATAGCAAGACCCCGTCTCAATAACTAAACTAAACTAAAAATAAATAAATAACCCTTACACAACCCTTACTTCACACGATATACAAAAATTAACTTGAAATGGATCCCAGACCTAAATGCAAGACCTAAAACTATACAACTTCTAGAAAACATACAAGAAAATGACATTTCTTTCTTTCTTTCTTTTTTTTTTTTTGAGACGGAGTCTCGCTCTGTCACCCAGGCTGTAGTGCAATGGTGTGATCTTGGCTCACTGCAAGCTCCGCCTCCCAGGTTCACACCATTCTCCTGCCTCAGTCTCCCAAGTAGCTGGGACTATAGGCGTGCGCCACCATGCCCGGGTAATTTTTTGTATTTTAAGTAGAGACAGGGTTTCACCGTGTTAGCCAGAATGGTCTTGATCTCCTGACCTCGTGATCTGCCCACCTCGGCCTCCCAAAGTGCTGGGATTACAGGCGTGAGCCACTGTGCCCAGCCAGGCAAAGATTTCTTAAATAGGACAGAAAAAGCATGAGGCATAAAATAAAAAAATCAACAAACTGAAATTTATCAAAATGAAAAATATTTTTCTTTTCGTAAGACTGTTATAAAAATGTAAAAACATGGCACAGACTTGGAGAAAAATGCTTTAAAAATGTATACTGATTAAAGACTTGCATCTAGAATAAAGAATTCCTTTTTTCTTTGTTAAATTTTCCTCCTCGTTCTTGCTGTCATCATACAGAATAATTTTTAGGAGTTATTCCTAGAGTAATCTCTTGTTCCTATAATAAAAAATTGTTACAAATCAATAATAAAAAGACTAAATCAAATTTTAAAAAATAACTGAATTAAAGATGGGCAAAGAGGCAGGGCGCGGTGGCTCATGCCTGTAATGCTAGTACTTTGGGAGGCCAAGGCGGGTGGATCACCTGAGGTCAGGAGTTCGAGACCAGCCTGGCCAACATGGTGAAACCCTGACTCTACTAAAAAAATACAAACGTAGCTGGGTGCAGTGGCATGCACCTGTAATCCCAGCTACTCGGGAGGCTGAGGCAGGAGAATCAATTGAACCTGGGAGGCAGAGTTTGCAGTGAGCCAAGAACACACCATTGCGCTCCTGCTGGGCAACAAGAGCAAAACTCCATCTCAAAAACAACACAACACAACACAATACAAAAAGGGCCACGTATTGTATGATTCCATTTATATAAAATGTCTAGAATAGGTAAATCCACACAGACAGGAAATAGGTTGCCAGGAGCTGGGAGCAGGAGGGGAATGGGGAAAGACTGTTCACTTAATGGGTGCGGGGTGATGAAAATGTTCTAAAATTCCATAGTGGCAGATGTATACCACTGCAAATATATCAAAAACATATATCACTGAATTACACACTCTAAAAGGAGGAATTTTCTGGTATACGAGTTATGTCTCAATGGGATAAAGGTTTGGGGGCCGACCACATGGCTTTTGCTCAGCCCTCCCCATGCCCCCAAGCCTGACTGCTGGGCAGCCCTCAGCCCTGCCTCCCCTTCAAGCTACCCACTCACCAGATGGAGTAGCTATGGCAGAAGTCCAGTGCAGACACAATCTGGCGGAAGAACTTCCTGGCCTCCTTGGGCGTCAGTCTCCCCTTCTTTACCAGGTAGTCGAATAGCTCACCTCCCGAGACGTGCTCCAGAACCAGGTACCTAAAGGGTATAGAGGGGGCAGAGGGCTGGAAGGGGCATGTGGAGGACCAGAGGGCCTGGTCTCCCACTTCCATTGGCCCCTGGAGGCAGAGAACTCCAATTCCCATGATCCTTGGGAGAAAGAGACTCCAATTCCCATGGGTCCCTGAGAGGCAGAGACTCCAGTTGCCATCAATTCCTGGGAGGCAGAGACTCCAGTTCCCATCAATTCCTGGGAATAAGAGACACCAGTTCCCATCAATTTCTGGGAGGATGAGACTCCAATTCCCATCACGCCCTGGGAGGAAGTGACTCCAGTTTCCACCAGCCTCTAGGAAACCAAACTCAAGTCCCATTAGCCCCGGGCAGCAGGGAGCCTCCCATGTCAGCTTCGGAGAGGAATCAACACTATGACTCCTAATGGTTTCAGGAGATAAGGCAGTTCTATTAGCACCTGAAAGACAAAGACCCCAATTCTTACAGGACCCTGGGAAGTGAAGATACCCCCACTCCTATTAGCCCCTAGAAAGCCCAGCCTCTAATTCCCTCTGGGATGAGGAAGCTCAAATTTGAATTCATTTTCAGGTATTGACGATTGCAAGGTGCACCAGTCCGAGCCAGCTTCTGTGAGGCAACAGACGACAACTCCCATCAGCGCCTAGAAGTTAAAACCCCCCACTTCTGGCCGGACGTGGTGGCTCACGCCTGTAATCCCAGCACTTTGGGAGGCCGAAGTGGGCGGATCACTTGAGGTCAAGAGTTTGAGACCAGCCTGACCAACATGGAGAAACCCCGTCTCTACTAATACAAAATTAGCCGGGTGTGGTGGTGCATGCCTGTAATCCCAGCTGCTCAGGAGGCTGAGGCAGGAGAATCACTTGAACCCAGGAGGTGGAGGTTCTGGTGAGCCGAGATCGAGCCATTGCACTCCAGCCCGGGCAACAAGAGCAAAACTCTGTCTCAAAAAAACAAAACAACCAAAAAAACCAAAAACCCACTTCCCATAAGCCTCTGGGACACGGGGTTCCAGTTTCCATCAACTATTAGGTTTTTGTTGTTGTTGTTGTTTAGTTTTTTTTTTTTTTTTTTGAGATAAGAGTCTTGCTCTGTTGCCCATGCTGGAATGCAGCGGCACGATCTTGGCTCACTGCAGCCTCTGCCTCCCAGGTTCAAGCAATTCTCCCACTTCAGCCTCCCAGGTAGCTAGGACTGCAGGTGTATGCCACCACACTCAGTTAATTTTTGTATTTTTAGTAGAGACGGGGTTTTGCCATGTTGGCCAGGCTGGTCTCGAACTCCCAACTTTTATAGTTCTTTTTTTTTTTTTTGAGATGGAGTCTCGCTCTGTCACCCAGGCTGGAGTGCAGTGGCGCGATCTCAGCTCATTGCAACCTCCACCTCCCAGGTTCAAGCAATTCTTTGCCTCAGCCTCCCACGTAGCTGAGATTACAGGTGCCTGCCACCACACCTGGCTAATTTTTTTGTATTTTTAGCAGAGACGGGGTTTCACCATCTTGGCCAGGTTGGTCTTGAACTCCTGACCTCGTGATCCACTGGCCTCGGCCTCTGAAAGTGCTGGATTACAGGCGTGAGCCACTGCGCCCAGCCTCCATCAACCATTTGGATTCTAGACTCCAAATCCCATCAGGCTCTGGGAGGTTAAAACTAATTCCCATCAGCTTCTGGGAAACAAAAGCTCAAATTTTTTTTTTTTTTTTTGAGACAGGGTCTCACTCTGTGCTGGAGTGCAGGGGCACAAAAATGGCTCACTCCAGCCTCGACCTACCAGGATCAGGCAATCCTCCCACCTCAGCCCCACTTCAGCTGGGGCTACAGGTACGCACCACCACACCGGGCTAATTTTTGTATTTTTTGAAGAGACAGGGTTTTGCGATGTTGCTCAGGCTGGTCTCGAACTCTTCAAGCAATCTGCCCATCTTGGCTTCCCGAAGTGTTGGGATCACAGGCTTGAGCCACCGTGCCTGGCCCCAAAAGCTCAATTTCTATGAGCTCTTAGATGGCTAGATTCCCGCCCAAAGCATCAGCTCCCATGGCCCTGCCACCCTACACCAAGAGTGGAGTGGGAGTGACCGCCAAGAGTGGAGAGTGCGCTGGTCCGGACAATAGCCCCTTCCTACCGCCACACCTGTGGAAGCCTGAGAGCAAGCCTCATGAGCGCCAGGCAGACAGCTCCCTGTGTGTGAAACCTGCACCAGCAGTGATGACCTGATGTCAGTTCATCCTGGGGACTGGGTGCGGGGACGGGGTGGGGCACGAGGGCTGTCCCCTCTCCAGCTTCCCAGTCCAGCTGTCCTTTGGGTCACCAGAGTTTGGACAAAGAGGCCCATTCTCTAGAGTCTGGACAGCTGGACCGCCACCCCCATCCTTCCTGGCGGGTAATTGACTTTGAGATACTGACTCAGAACTCCTAAGGCGGCCCATTGTTGGGGTGTCCTGCCACGGCACCCGCGGTTATGCCGGGGGAGGAGGGGGGCTCTCCGGTGCCTCAGAGTGGGGGTTTGAGAAGATCCTTTGGGCTTTGCTAGGCCCCTTGCCTTACATACAGGAGGCATCTGCCCATCAGCGCCTAGAAGTTAAAAACCCCCACTTCTGGCTGGACATGGTGGCTTACGCCTGTAATCCCAGCACTTTGGGAGGCCAAAGTGGGCGGATCACTTGCAAATTGGGTCTGGTCGAGGGCACCCTGCTTATCTAGCAGAGGGCATTCCATGTGTAGTGCCGCGGGCCAAGGAGCTGGCGCTGGGGACACAGTAGGAGGATGGTTGCCCTTCGCCTCAGGCCCAACACAACGTGAGAACAGTAGTTGGGAGCTTCCCTGTGCAACAGGCAAGGGACTGGGCCTTCAGCAGTCCAGCCTGGAGAGCTCCAGGTCCCCCAGGTCCCCCTAGGCCCTGTTTCTGGAGAAGTCCCACCCTGGTAACCTGGAGAGGGAGGATGGGGTAGGGCTGGGTGTCTATAAATACCTACAAATATTTCTTGTTCTCGTAGACGTCGTGGAGTTTGAGGACATGTGGGTGTTCGATGAGCTTCAGAATGGCGATCTCCCGCTCCACCTGAGGGTCAAGAGGGGCGCAGACACAGGAACAGAGGTCAGCAAGGCCCCCTGCCTGCCCTCAGCCCCACAGGCTCCCCCGCAGACACGCTAGCAGGCGTACACACCTTCATCAGCACCGACTCCGACAGCTTCTCCCGGTTCACGATCTTGATGGCGACCTTCTGACCCGTGATGCAGTGGACCCCGAGTTTAACCAGCCCTGGGGGAGCAGGGTGAAAATGTGGGGTGTTCCGCCAGGTCACCCGCATCCCCAGCACCTATGTCCTCCCTTGGCCACCCAGTTTGCGCCTTCCTCCCGGCCTGGAGGTTTAACAATGGCCTGAACACATCGGACCTGAACTCCTGGGGCTGACAGTCCGCACTCCCACAAAACCAGCCTTCCCCTCCCTCCTGCCAGTCCGTTCCTCCTGACTGTCCATCCAGCCAGGTGCCCCTGTCCTCTGCCAGTCACCCCCGGCCCTCACCCTCTCCGTCCTGGGGAGCCCGCCTGTCACGCATTCTTTCCTCACCGTGTTTCCCCGAGTCTGTCTCCTCCAAACCCCCCCGCGACTTTCTCTCTCCCCATCACTTCCTTATATTCTCTGTTTTTCAGTCTTTTGAAGACCCTATGACTCCCAAAGAATCTAATCTCACATCTGCCCCCACCCCAGACCACCCTCCGCCTCCTCCCGAACCCCCAGCCCCAACGGCCTTCCTGTGTCTTCATGGCAGCCCTAACAGGCAGCACACAGACACCAAGGGTGTGTCCTGTCTCCTAGCCCACACCTCTCCTCAGGACCCTCGACTCCAGGACCTGAGCCCCCAAAGCTAAAGACCCAGCCCTGACTAGCCCCTAAAGCCATAGGCCCAGGCGTCCAGACCTCCAGCCCCTCCTGCCTCAGACCCAGAAGTCCAGGCCCCATTCTCTCCTCCCTCAGACCCAGGAGTCCAGGCCCCCAGTCCCTCCTCCCTCAGACCCAGCAATTCAGACCCCCAGCCCTCCTCCCTCAGACCCAGCAATTCAGACCCCCAGCCCTCCTCCCTCAGACCCAGCAATTCAGACCCCCAGCCCTCCTCCCTCAGACCCAGCAATTCAGGCCCCCAGCCCCTCCTCCCTCAGACCCAGGAGTCCAGACCCCCAGCCCCTCCTGCCTCAGACCCAGGAGTCCAGGCCCCAGCCCCTCCTCCCTCAGACCCAGGAGTCCAGACCCCCAGCCCTCCTCCCTCAGACCCAGGAGTCCAGACCCCATTCCATCCTCCCTCAGACCCAGGAGTCCAGACCCCATTCCATCCTCCCTCAGATTCAGGAGTCCAGACCCCAGCCCCTCCTCCCTCAGACCCAGCACTCCAGACCCCATTCCATCCTCCCTCGGACCCAGGAGTCCAGACCCCATTCCATCCTCCCTCAGACCCAAGAATCCAGCCCCCCAGCCCCCTCCTCCCTCAGACCCAGCACTCTAGGCCCAGTCCCTCCTCCCTCAGACCCAGTCCAGGTCTGACCCCTTCTTCTCCTGTAACTCAGGAATTCAGGTCAGCAGCACCTTCACACTCTCACCACTCAGGACCTGGGGCTTTGACCTTCTCCTTTTCCCTAAGGTCTCAGCTCTCAGTCACAGCCCAGTCCCCACTCCTGTTGGCTCTGGCCCTGAGCTTCATAGAGACCCTGGGCGTTCAGCTCCCATGTCACCTCCACCCACCATCCATCCGGCAGGAAGGAGGCCGCAGCCGGTGGCCAGCGTTTAGCAACAGCAGAGGATGAACGCCCTTTCCACAGCCGCTCCGGGAGACGTGCCTGCTGCAGCCCACCTTCCCACCCTCCATCCTGTTTGCCACTCTGAGCCAGCATGCCAGAGAAGGGGAGAATGTCCCAGGCCCTACAGCCCCTGTCACCCCAACTCGCTGCCTGGAGAGCGGGAGGCCAGAGGACGGTCCGGAGGGAAGAGGCTTCCCAGGACGGATGCGCTCCACCCCAGTCCGCAGCTGTACTGCAGCAAGAACCTCGGCTCCCAGCCTGGCTCCACTCCGCAGGCCGCCTCCATCCCCTCCCCGGCCCTGGAGCCCCTCCAGCCTCTGCCCCTATGGGGGCTGGAGCATTAGGGCCCCAAACTCCCTGTCCCAACACTAAAGGTTCCGACCGCCCTCCTCCCTCAGACCCAGGAGTCCAGACCTCAGACCCTCTTCCTTCATACTCAGGAGTCCAGGCCCCCAGTCCCTCCTCCCTCAGACCCAGGAGTCCAGACTCCCAGCCCCTCCTCCCTCAGACCCAGGAGTCCAGACCTCAGACCCTCTTCCTTCATACTCAGTAGTCCAGGCCCCCAGTCCCTTCTCCCTCAGACCCAAAAGTCCAGGACCCCAGTCCCTCCTCCCTCAGACCCAGGAGTCCAGACCCCCAGCCCCTCCTCCCTCAGACCCAGGAGTCCAGGCCCCCAGCCCCTCCTCCCTCAGACCCAGGAGTCCAGGCCCCCAGCCCCTCCTCCCTCAGACCCGAGAGTCCAGGCCCCCAGCCTCTCCTCCCTCAGACCCAGGAGTCCAGGCCCCCAGGCCCTCCTCCCTCAGACCCAGGAGTCCAGCCCCCAGCCCCTCCTCCCTCAGACCCAGGAATCCAGGCCCCCAGCCCCTCTCCTCCAGGACTTCAGAGTCTGCGCCCCCAACCCCCTCCATCCTGGGACCCAGGAGTCTGAATCCCAAGTCCCTTCTCTATGAGGGGCCCAGGGGTCTGGGGAGCCAGCCCCTGCCATTTGAATACCCTGAGTCCCGCCTCTGCCGCCACCTCCACCCTGCCCCCCCCAGGTGTCCCCTTCTGCTGGACTCACCTGTCTGTCCTTTGCCCAGCGTCTTCTCCAGCCGATAGGGGCCCACATATTGGGCGTGCTGCGGTGGGTGTGGGTGGGGGTGGGGGAGGTGGTAGGCGGGAGAGCCCCCGCCTCCCTCCTTGGCCCCGGACGACATGGTGCCCTTGGTCCCGGCCCGACCGGTCCCCCGGCCGCCCCCCCTGCGGCCGGTCGCCCCGTCTCTCCGGTGGGGGCCGGCGACCGCTCCGTCCCGGCCCCCCCGGCTGCCCCCCACCTCTCCGGGGGTCCCCAGGGGGCTGGGCTGGCCCCCCCCACTCGGCGGGCCGCGGAGCTGGGGGAGGGGGGGCTGGCCCGGGGGGGTCAGGCCCCGGGAGTCAGCATGGCCCGGGGGGGCTGCGGGGCCCCCCCTCCCCAGCCCGTTTCTGGCCGGCCCCCCGCTTCCTGCGCCTCCCCCCGCCGGGGGGGTCTGAGGTGCGGGCCGGCGGATGCTGCAGGCCGAGGTCCCCCCCGCCCCCCCACGCGCCCTCTCTCCTCCGCCTCCTCCTCCTCTCCGCCTCCCCCCGCCACCTCGTCCTTTCTCTCCGGCACGCTGACATCACCATCCGGGGACTCCGGGCCCTTCCCCAAAGTTAACCCTTTCGGAGGGGGGAGGGGGAGCGCGGGGGGGGGGACAGGGGCGGGCCTTCAGCTGGAGGGATGGAGAGGAGGTGGGAGGATGCAGGAGAGAGGATGGAGGGAAGGATGGAGAGAGAGCGAGAGGACCCAACGGATGGGGCAGAGATGGAGATACACAAAGAAAGATCCTGGCTGACACAGAGAGGAGAGACAGGCAGAGACGCAAGAGGGATGGAGACCACCAGAGACAGGCTGAGGCAGAGAGGGAGGGAGGGCAGAGATGGGCAGGGACAGAAGAGAAGGAAGGTATGGCAAGCCGGGAAAACAGACAGGGAGAAGGAGAGAGAACTGCTGGAAGCCGACAGAGGGATGGAGAGACTCAGAGATTCGGAGAGACAGAGAGAGGAAGGCCAGCCAGAGAGGTGGGGGAGAGGGGGGCGCAGGTGGAGCTGCAGGGAGGGGCCAGGGGGTACACACAGGTGGAGGGACATGTGCTGGGGAGAACTGCGGACATATCGAGGGAGACAGAGACAGAGAAGGGAAAGAATTCTTGGAGTTGCTGGCCCCAAACTCATGTCTCTTTCCCCAGCCCCCTAAGCCCACCCATCCTGGGTGAGGGTAAGTCTATGTCCCCACCAGTGTCAAGGCTGCCTATCTACCCACAGCCCAGAGTGATTTAGGATTCTCTTTACTTCTACAGAGAAGCTTCCAGAACCCCCTGAGGTCCCTGTGTATGTTTTTAGACCCCCATATATTCTCTGTGCTCATGATAGGGTCCTTTATACCTTCATGTGGGCCCCAGTATAGCCCATACATCCCCACTGTAGCATGTCCACAAGCCTGTGCTCTGCCTGTGAGTGACCCACCTGCCCCCATTAGCTTTCCACATAAACCATAGATCCCTCTATGTCATGTAACCGAAAGTGTTAGACACCTATTTAATTCTCAAATCCTCTATAAAGCACACCCAGGACTGGGCAAGGTGGCTCATGCCTGTAATCCCAATACTTTGGGAGACCGAGGTGGGGAGATCAGCCTTGGCAACACAGCCAGACCCCATCCCTACAGATTTTTTTTTTTTAATTAGCCGGGTGTGGTGGCATGTGCCTGTAGTCCCAGCTACATAGGAGGCTGAGGCTTGAGCCAGTGAGTTCGAGGCTGCAGTGAGCTATGTTTGCACCACTGCACTCCCGCCTGAGCAACAGAGTGAAGCCCTGTCTCTAACAAAAATAAAATAAAATGAAGTGTACACAGGAGCCTTTTGGCTTCTGTGATATTTCCAAGTCCCCTATTCAACACCTTAAGTCCACAAATCTTTAATGAGTGCCAAATCTCAGCCAGGCACTGTTCCTGTTGGTGAGAACATGGCAGTGACCTAAATCAGCAAAAAGGCCTGTCCTGTGGAGCTTCCATGCAGGTGGATGAAACAGATGATCAACAAGGTCAATAGGCAAAATTTATGGTGTGTTAGATAATCATGTCCGTGCTGAGGAGGTGACCACAGCAGGGAAGGGGGTTAAGAGGGGCCTGTTGAGCAGGGTGCAATTTTAGGCACCCAGCTTTTTTTTTTTTTTTTTTTTTTTTTTTTTTTTTTTTTTTTTTTTTTTTTTTT
>NC_037687.1:32324733-32367322 GCF_003255815.1 Theropithecus gelada | reverse complement strand
TTTTTTTTTTTTTTTTTTTGTATTTTTGGTAGAGATGGGGTTTCACCCTGTTGGCCAGGCTGGTTCTGTAACTTTTTTTTTTTTTTTTGAGATGGAATCTTGCTCTGTCACCCAGGCTGGAGTGCAATGGCGCAATCTCAGCTCACTACAACCTCCACATCCCAGGTTCAAGCAGTTCTCCTGCCTCAGCCTCCCGAGTAGCTGGGATTACAGGCACCTGCCACCGTGCCAGGCTAATTTTTGTATTTTTAGTAGAGATGGGATTTTATCATGTTGGTCAGGCTGGTCTCGAACTCCTGACCTAGTGATCTGCCCACCTCAGCCTCCCAAAGTGCTGGGATTACAGGTGTGAGCTACCACACCTGGCCTGGCTCTGTAACTATTAACAGGAGGGATCTGCCTCCTGGTTCTGGAGGCATTAATGGGTCCCTTTTTGCTCTCAAGTGTCTTGCTGTAGATGAAAAATTATATGATTACCCTCTTTTTATTTTGTTTTGTTTTGTTTTTTTGAGACAGGGTCTTCCCCCTGTTGCCCAGGCTGGGGTGCAGTGGGGCAATCATAGGTCCCTGCAGCCTCGTCCTCCCGGGCTCAAGTGATCCTCCTGCCTCAGCCTCCTGCATAGCTGTGACTATAGGCAGATGCCATCATACATGGCTAATTCTTGTATTTTTTTGTAGGGATGCGGTCACACTATGTTGCCCAGGCTGGTCTCGAACTCTTGGGTTCAAGTGATCCTCCCACCTTGGCCTCCCAAAGTATTGAGATTATAGACCTGAGCCACTGCCCTCAGCCATGTATTATAAACTGATAGACGTGTACATAGATGTCCGCATCCTAATTCCCAGGATCTGTGCATAGGTTACCTTGCATGGCTGAAGGGACTTTGCCCATGTGACTGAGATAGGGAGATTATCCCAGTTATTTGGGTGAGCTCGATGGAATCACAAGAGTATTTGTGAGAAGGAGGCAGGAGGAGCAGTCAGTGATGGAGACGGGAAGATGGAAGCAGAGCTTGGGGTGATGGGGCCACCTGTCAAAGAACGAGTGTGGCCTCTAGAAGCTGGAAAAGGCAAGAAAAACATTCTCCCCGAGAGCCTCCAGAAGCGATGCAATCCTGCTGACAGTTCGATTTCAGTTCTGTGAAACCCATTTTGGATTTCTGCCCTCCAAAACTGCAAGATAATAAATGTGTGCTGTTTTAAGCCACCACATTTTTAGTAATTTGTTAACAGCAGCAATAGGAAACTAATATAATAGCACATCCACAGGCCCAGACGCATCTCACAACACAGTGCTGGAAACACCATACACACACACACACATACACACACACAGCCTATCTGTTGGGTCTTCCTGTTTCTGCCCAAAATATCGCCTTGCACAACCACGCCCAGCAGGTGCTCCATACGTTTGTGACTGCGTGCCTGTTTTGCGTTGAGCACAACCTTTTCCTGGGGGAAAACGCCTCCTATCCAGCACCAACATGAGACTTTCTTTAAGCCCAGTACAGGGCCAACACCTCTGCAGACTGGGGCCGCATCAGCACGTGCCCAGGCCTAAACCCCACTTCTGGAGCACGGAGGCCTCGGGCCTCCCCACCAAGCTGGCTCCTCTGGCGCTCTGAATCTTGCTGGGCTCTGGGGCACTTTGCTTTCCGGCTCCAGGTCTCAAGAATCCTCTCCTCTCCACCTGGCAGGACATGGGGAAGAGTCCATGAGCGAGAGGCTGGGTGATGAGACGGGTCCATGCCGCAGCTCCATTTGACAGAGGGAGAAACTGAGGCCGAGAGAGGGGTTGCCGGGGGCCCAAGGCTCACAGGCTAGCCATTACAGTTGGGACCCCAGGGCTCCAGTAGATGGGGTGGTGGCCCCGGTGGAGGCGAAAGTCAGATTGGGGGGCGAGGCCCCAAACCTTCTAAGGATGACCCACAGCAATGAGTGGGAGGGGTCTGGAAAGGGGGCGGGGCCTAACTGGGAGAGGCTGAAACACCTAGAACAGGGGCGGGAATAGTAGTGTGGGCGGGGTCAGACCTGGGGGCGGGGCACACGTTAGAACAGGGGTGGAGCTTGCAATAAAGATCGGGAGCGGGACTCGCTGAGGCGCGAAAACTGGGCCAGGGGCGGAGCTTTGACCAGCGACTTGAGCGTGAAGGGGCGGGGCCCGCACGAAGGTGCGTCCTAGCTTGGAGGCGGGGCCTGGATGGGAGGGGCGGGGCCGAGGGCAGTATCCGGCCAGGTGAGAAGAGAATAACAGTCTGGCAAGCAGCTTCAGTGGCATCCACGGCACGAAATTGGGTGGGTACGCCAGGCACTTCCGGGTGAAACCGTGCGTATTTCCGGTTAATATGGCGGCGCCCAGTAGAGTCAGGTGCGGACGACTTTGTCCGTAGGAGCAGCGGCGGCTTGAGGACCCGGGGAGGTGAGATCCGCCCTATTCCGGCGCCCCTCTTCGGAGAGGAGGGAGAAGACTTGTTGCTAAGGAGACCAAAGGGCGGGCTTGTTGCTACGGAGGCGGGGCAGTGAGGTTGCTAAGAGACGGGACGCACGCATTGGAGATGGGGAAGTGGGGTTGTTGCCAAGGAGAGTGGGTGGGGCGTGTTGCTAGGGAGAAAGGAGGGGCTTATGACTTTGGGGAAGGGTCCTGTGGGTATGAGGGAAGGAAAAGGGGCTGTGGTTGAGTGGGCTGGGGGCAGAGTCGTTTGGGGTCATGGGGGGGCGCCGAGCTCCCCTAAAACGCCACCTTCTCAGCAGACCCTCAAGAATCGACCCATCAGGACGCCAGAGCTGCTTCAGCGGTGACCACCTTCTCCCCCTAACACGTTCTTCCCTTCTTCACAAACGGCCCATGTCAGACGAAGGCTCAAGAGGCAGCCGCCTGCCCCTGGCGCTGCCCCCGGCCTCCCAGGGTTGCTCTTCAGGGGGCGGCGGCGGCGGCGGGGGCGGCGGCGGCGGCGGCTCCTCGGCTGGGGGCTCGGGCAATTCCCGGCCCCCACGCAACCTCCAAGGCTTGCTGCAGATGGCCATCACCGCGGGCTCTGAAGAGCCAGACCCTCCTCCAGAACCCATGAGTGAGGAGGTAAAAGATGGGGACCCAAGAAGCTGGGGTGAGGGGCCTGGAGACAGATAGAGGTGCCTTGGGAAGTGTGACTTGGGGAGCCACAAGAAGACTAGGGTCTTCTTGGGTGGGTGGCAGGAGTCCAAGTGTGGAGGCATTGTAGGCTATAATTTGTGCTAGATGGGGTCGTCGTTGACTGAAGGTCAGATCTCAAGAGAGTGGGAGAGGGGGACATATCCTCTCCAGAGCCAGACCGACCTGGATTCAGCATTGTCCAGCTGTGTGACCTTGGATATATTACTTCATCTTTCTGAGTCTCAAGTTCTTCATTTACAAATTGATAATAATAATAACTATGGTATAGGGTAGTTCTGAGGTTCTACTTTAAGTAGGGCTGCACACAGTGTCCAGCATACAGACAGTGCTTCTGAAGACAGCAGTATGTTTTCATGAAGAGCACAGGCTCTGTAGTCGGAGTGCTTGTTTTTTTTTTTTTTTTTTGGTGGGGGGTAGGGGTGGGGGACACAGTCTCGGTTGGAGTGCAGAGGCGCAATCTCACTGCAACCTCTGCCTTCCCGGTTCAAACAATTATCATGCCTCAGCCTCCCTAGTAGCTGGGATTAGAGGCATGAGCCACCATGCCTGGCTAATTTTGGTATTTTTAGTAGAGAAGGGGTTTCACTATATTGGCCAGGCTGGTCTCGAACTCCCGGCCTCAAGTGATCCATCTGCCTCAGCCTCCCAAAGTGGTGAGATTACAGATGTGAGCCGCCACGCCCAGCCTAGACTGCTTGGGTTTGATTTCAGGCTTTGTCAATTGCTGACTGTGTGACCTTGGGTAAGTCTCAACCTTTCTGTGACTCAACTTTCTCGTCTGTGAAGTGGGGATAACAATAATAAATATACCTCATAGAGTTGTTTTGTAGATTAATAGGAATAGTTATTATATATAATGTTTAATTGGCAATTACTGTATACAGAGCATTATGCTAACCCACTTATGTACATGACGTCATTGAACCTTTACGACAGTGAGGCATGAAACAGGCACAGAAACATTAAATAGCTCACTCAAATTTACTTAGAACTGTGACTAAGGAGACCTCTGCTCCCCTCCCTCACCCCCCAAAATTCCAGCAGTCACTTATTAGCGCTCATCTCCTTTTTCTTTGAGATAGAGTCTCACTCTGTTGCCCCGGCTGGAGTGCAGTGGTGTGATCTCAGCTCATGCAACCTCTGTCTCTCAGGTTCAGGCAATTCCCTTTGCCTCAGCCTCCCGAGTAGGTGGGATTACAGGCATACGCCACCATGCCTGGCTAATTTTTGTATTTTTAGTAGAGACGGGGTTTCACCATGTTAGCCAGTCTGATCTCGAACTCCTGACCTCAGGTGATCGGCCTGCCCCAGCTTCTCAAAGTGCTCGATTACAGGCGTGAGCCACCGTGCCCGGCCTCATATTGTTGTAAGGCTTTATTCTGACAAGTCTCAAATTTATATCTCTAGGCCAGTGATCCTTCACTGGGGGTGATTTTTATTCCCCAGGGGACAATTGGTGTGGAAACATTCTTGGTTGTCACAACTGGAGGAAGGGGGATACTGGCATCCAGTGTGTGAAGGCCAGGGATGCTGCTAAGCATCCTGTGGTTCATGGGACGGACCACGGAGAACTATCTAGCTCAAAGTGTCAGTAAAGCTGAAGTTGGGAAATCCTGGTCCGGGCTGCACCTCCACCTGGGCTTCAGGCAGCTTCCTCAGTCTTTTGCCTTGGGTGTGTAATAGATCCCTCAAATTTGACACATTTGAAAATGAGCTGAAATCCCTGCTCTTCTCACCCCAAACCTGCTTTTCACACCATTTCTCCATCTTTTCCTGGTTGCTCAGAACAGAGACCTCGGAGTCATCCTTGACCTCTCTTTCTGTTACACCTCGTATCTCACTAAATCAAACGGGCTCTCTTTTCAAAATAAGTGCAGGGTCTGACCGTTTCTCCCCACTCCTCTCTCCTTCCCGCTCCACACCACCTTCTCTCCTGCCTGCTCCCAGCTGTAGCCTCCTGTTTCATATTCCTGCACCTGCCGTTGCCCCTCCTCCATCTGTTCTCAATCAACAGCAATGCAGGTGTCCCCGCTCCTCTGCTTAGAGCCCTCCGGCAGCTCCCACACCTATTCAGAGGGAAATCCCAGGTTTTTACAAAAGTTTGCAAGACCTAATATCACCTGCTCCCCTCCCCGCTCCCTTTCTCCTTGCTCACTCTGCCTCCACCACACTGGCCTCCTGGTGGTTCCCTCTGCCTGCAACCACTTCTAGATGTGGCCTGGCTCAGTCCCTCACCTACTGCTTTTCTCTCAAGTCGCCTCCCTGGGACCCTCAATGACCAACCCATTTCTTTTTCTTTTCTTTTTTTTTTTTTTTTAGAGACAAGGTCTCACTCACTGCAGCCTTAAATTCCTAGGCTCCAGCCATCCTCTCCACTCAGCTTTCTGAGTAACTGGGACCACAGGCATGCACCACCATGCCCAGCTAATTTAAAACTTTTTTTTTGTGGAGATGGGGTATCGCCATGTTACCCAGGCTGCTCTTAAATTCCTGGGCTCAAGTGATCCTCCTGCCTCAGCCTCCCAAAGTGCTGGGATTACAGGTGTGAGTCATCGCACCCGGCTCCGACCTGTTTAATTCTGTAGCCACAGTTCGGCACTCCAGATCCCCCACTGTGCTTAATCTTACTTAACCCAGAACGCTTATAATCTCACCATGTCAAATGCTACACTTTTGCTTATTTTCTTTATTGACTGTTCTTCAACCTGAATGTGAGCCCCACCCCCAGGGTAGGGGTTTCTGTCTGGCCCAGGGCTGCCTTTAGTACCTAGAAAAGTGTCTGTGAAAAAAATAGATGTTCAGTTGATTCTGTCGCCCAGGCTAGAATACAATATTGCGATCTCGGTTCACCTCAACCTCTGCCTCCCAGGTTCAAGTGATTCTCGTGCCTCAGCCTCCGGAGTAGCTGTGACTACAGGCTCGGACCATCATGCCCGGCTAACTTTTTGTAGTTTAGTAGAGATGGGGTTTCACCGTGTTGCCCAGGCTGGTCTCAAACTCCTGAGCTCAGGCAGTCTGCCCACCTTGACCTCCCAAAGTGGTGGGATTACAGGCGTGAGCCACAGCGCCCAGCCAATATTTGTTGACTGAAGGAACATCAGCCCTCAGTTGGCTGTCTTTATTAATGGCTGTTCCTTTTTAATTAATGACTGATCTTCTTTCTTCCTCGCCTTGGTCCCCAGAGGCGTCAGTGGTTGCAGGAGGCCATGTCGGCTGCCTTCCGAGGCCAGCGGGAGGAGGTGGAGCAGATGAAGAGCTGCCTCCGAGTGCTGTCACAGCCCATGCCTCCCACTGCTGGGGAGGCTGAGCAGGCAGCCGACCAGCAAGAGCGAGAGGGGGCCCTGGAGCTGCTGGCCGACCTGTGTGAGAACATGGACAATGCCGCAGGTACCCCACTTCCCCCACCGGGACGTCCTGCCTCTCTGTACATGTCCTGCTGCCTCTCAGCTCTTGCCCCTACTCTTGGGGATCACACCATCAGCCTCCCTGCTGCCCTCTCACCATCAGCCTCTTTGCCTCCATTGCCATAAGGAGCAAGGCTCTTCCTCGCCCTCATGGCAGGTGGGGTCCCCCACTTCCCTGATCAGTTCTGAGATGGCTGTTTCTCTCCTAGTCCTCTGGGTGTCCACTGCCACTCCCCAGAGTACAAGAGAGAAAGTGGCATGGGTGGGGTGGCAGAGAAGGCCTCTCCGGGGCGACGTTTGATCAGAGACCTGAAGTGAGGTGCGAGTTGTGGGATGATCTCTGGGAAAAGCATTGCAGACCGCGGGAACAGCCAGTGCAAAGGCCCTGAGGCCAGAGCGCGCCTGGTGTGTTCAGGAACAGCAGCCAGGCCCTTGAGGCAGAGTAGAGTGAGTGAGGGGCCAGGCGTAGGAAACAGCGTGGGGGTGGGCAGGGCCTTGCAGACCGAGTTAAACGCTGTTTTACCGCAAGCAGCAGAGCTGACAGAAGGTTTGAGGAGAGCCCCCTTCCATTTGGAGGGGTTGTGTGGTGTAGCCATTGAGGGTGTGGATTTGGGGTGTCACTTCCTTGGTTCATAGTTCAGGCTATGCTGCTACATGGCAGTCTGGTTTGGGCAGGTCCTGGTGACTTCCTCTTGTACACAGGCTTGTGAGGATGGGCTGAGAGAAACCCCCAGGCCCGCACAACCCCAGGCACAGAGTACACGTAACATGTCAGGCATGGGAGTCAGGTGTCTTCATTTTGGACAGGGGCTGAACAGCGTTTGTGAAGCCCTCCTCTGTGAGTGCATTTAGTGCCCTGAGAACACCCGCAGTGCAGTTGCCACCCCCCAGCTTACTTCTCCCCAGTGTTTCCCAGTCTTAACCCGGCAGAGAACTCCCGCTCCAGTCCACAGGATGGCTTTTAACGACTTTGCTCTTTCATTCATTTTTTGCTTGTTCAGGAAATATCTGTTGAGCAGCTGCTGTGTGCTAAGCACTGTGCTGAGTGTCCAATCACAGCAGCAGCAATTTTACACCTTATTAGTAATCAAATGAGAACGAAAGCCAAAGATACCACTTCTTCCCTGGCCTAGGTGCCGTCTCTGTATATAAATATAAATATATATGTGTATCTTTTCTGTTTTAATGAGGATGCGCAGTGCTGATGAAGGTGGGCTGAGGGGAACATCCTCCCACATGGCCGTTTCTACCACTTACTGTCAATTCACAGTGTTGTGCAACACCACCTCTATTTCCGGAACTTTTCCATTGCCCACAAAGGAGACCCAGCACCCATTAGGCAGGCCCTCCCCCGGTCCCCTGGCAACAACTAATCGGTGTTTTGGGTCTATGAATTTGCCCATTCTGGACATTTCATATAGATGCCTATAACATGTGACCTTTTGTGTCTGGCTGATTGTGCTAAAGGCGTGCCCATGTTGTGGTGTGTGTCCGAGCTTTATTCCTTTTTTTTTTTTTTTTTAGTCAGTCTGCCAGGCTGGAGTGCAGTGGTGCAATCTCAGCTCACTGCAACTTCCACCTGCTGGGTTTCAGTGATTCTCATACCTCAGCCTCCCAAACAGCTGGGATTACAGGTGCGTGCCATCAGGCCTGGCTAATTTTTTTTTTTTCCTGAGACGGAGTCTTACCCTGTCGCCCAGGCTGGAGTGCAATGGCGCAATCTCAGCTCACTGCAACCTCTGCTTCCTGGGTTCAAACAATTCTCCTGCCTTGCCCTTCCGAGTAGCTGGGATTATAGGCGCCCGCCACCACGCCCAGCTAATTTTTCTATTTTTAGTAGAGATGGGGTTTCACCATGTTGGCTAGGCTGGTCTGGAACTCCTGACCTCATGATGCACCCGCCTCGGCCTCCCAAAGTGCTGGGATTACAGTCATGAGCCACCGTGCCTGGCCAGGCCTGGCATTTTTGTATTTTTAGTAGCAACGGGGTTTTGCTATGTTACCCAGGCTGGTCTGGAACTCCTGGACTCAAGTGATCTGCCCACCTTGTCCTCCCAAAGTGCTGGAATTATAGGCTTGAGCCACCACGCCCAGCTGCTTCATTCCTTTTTATGGCTGAGTAATACTCCATTGTATGGCTAGAGCAGTTTTTATTTATCTCTTTATCCTTTAAGGACATTTGGGTCATTTGTGAATGATGCTGCCATGAACCTGAGTGTGTAAGTATCTGAGTCCCTACTTTTGGTTCTCTTGAGTCTGTACCTTGGTGTGGAATTGCTCGGTCACGGAATCTGTGTTTCACTTTTTGAGCAACGGCTACGCTCTCCAGTGCCACTTTATTTATAAAAACCGGAGGTGGGCTGTGGTTTGCTGACCCTGGGGACATTCAGATTGTCACAAAAACCAGGATCAGTCCTGGCATTTAGTAGTCTGGAGCCTGGGGCCCTAATGCCCCAAGTGCCGATGGAATCGAGTTGTACTGGGCTTGGAGGGACCTCTGGTTGGGTGTTTGGAGAGAACCAGGTCCCTGTGGGAGCCAGCCTGGCTCTTCCGGCCTTAGCAGCTGTGGTAGTCGGCTTAGGGCCACCTTAGCCAAGCACCACAGACTACTGGCTTTAAAAACAGAAATGTATTTTCTCACGGCTTTGGAGGCTAGAAGTCTGAGATCAGGGTGTGGGCAGGGCTGGTTTCTCCTGAGCCCCTCTCTCCTTGGCTTGCAGAAGGCATTTTTTGTGTCCTCCCTCCATGTTGTCCCCCTGTGGGTGTCTGTGTTCTCATCTTCTCTTATCAGGACAGCAGTCAGATTGCAGTAGGGCCCACCCTGAGGACTTCATTTTACCTGAATTATCTCTTTGAAGATCCCATCTCCAAGAACAGTCACATTCCAAGGTCCTGGGGGTCAGAGCATCAACCCATGCATTTTGGGGGGCACAGTTCAGTCCCTAACATCTGGCCTCTCTCTGCTCCCCTCTGTGGCACAGACTTCTGCCAGCTGTCGGGCATGCACCTGCTGGTGGGCCGGTACCTGGAGGCGGGGGCTGCGGGGCTGCGGTGGCGGGCGGCACAGCTCATCGGCACGTGCAGCCAGAACGTGGCAGCCATCCAGGAGCAGGTGCTGGGCCTGGGCGCCCTGCGTAAGCTGCTGCGGCTGCTGGACCGCGACGCCTGCGACACAGTGCGCGTCAAGGCCCTCTTCGCCATCTCCTGTGAGTGTCCGGGTGGGGCTGGGGGCAGGGGTGCTGGGGGGGTGTCGGGTGGGCCCTCGGGATCTGCTGGGGCAGAGGGAGAGGCATCGCCTTCACTCGTTTATTCCCATGCTTGTTGGGCCTCTGGCCACTGAGTGCTGCAGGCAGAGTGAGTGCTGCACTCGGCCAAACCCCTGGCCAGCCACGAAGCAGACATGACCACTTTGGGAGGAGACTGCCCGGCCCTCAGCGTGAACGCTTTGCACGCAGCAGTTTTTCAGCTGGGCACTGTTCACACTGGGGCTGGTTCACTCTCTCAGGGGCCATCCTATGTACTACAGGACATTGAGCAGTATCTAGTGGGTGGCCTCCATGCCATGGAGAGATACTGTCACCCCACCTACCACAGCGCAGATGCCCCCAGATGTCATAGAAAGCCCTATGGTCAGAACCCCTGCTGTACATGAATTATTCTTATTATTTTCTTTTTTTTTTTTTTGAGACGGAGTCTCGCTCTGTCGCCCAGGCTGGAGTGCAGTGGCCGGATCTCAGCTCACTGCAAGCTCCACCTCCCGGGTTTACGCCATTCTCCTGCCTCAGCCTCCTGAGTAGCTGGGACTACAGGCGCCCGCCACCTCGCCCGGCTAAGTTTTCGCATTTTTTAGTAGAGACGGGGTTTCACCGTGTCAGCCAGGATGGTCTCGATCTCCTGACCTCGTGATCCGCCCGTCTCAGCCTCCCAAAGTGCTGGGATTACAGGCTTGAGCCACCGCGCCCGGCTTATTATTTTCTTTTAAATTTAACCTATATAGAGACAGGACTTGCTTTGTTACCCAGGCTGGTCTTGAACTCCTAGCCTCAAGGGATCCTCCCGCCTTGGCCTCTGAAAGTGTTGAGATTACAGGTGTGATCCACCATGTCCAGCCACAAATTCTTTTTATCCTAATGGCCTGTGAAGTGGGACCGTTTGCATCCTCATTTGACAGGGGAAGAAACTGAGGTGTGGGCAGAGGGACATGGCCAGGTTTGTGCAGCTCCACAGGGCAGAGCTGGCCAGGACTCCCCCATGCACTGCCTCCTGGGACACAGGGGCCAGGTCAGGGCCAGGGATGGGACAAAAACCAACATCTGTGGGGCAGTTTCTCCATGCCAGGTGTTGCTTGGCTGAATCCTTATGCACACCTGCTGAAGTTGGGCTCACTGGGGGTCTGGAGAGGACACACAGAACCAGGGTCCCAGCCCGGGGAGCTCTTCGTGTGTGCTGGATGCCTGCCTGCATGTGCTGCACTAGCGCCCCCACTGGGCTGTTTCCTTTTATTTTCCCTGACAGCTTTATTGAGATGTAATTCACAGGCCACACAATTCATCCTTTTAAAGTGTGTAACTTGGCCGGGCGCGGTGGCTCAAGCCTGTAATCCCAGCACTTTGGGAGGCCGAGATGGGTGGATCACGGGGTCAGGAGATCAAGACCATCCTGGCTAACACAGTGAAACCCCGTCTCTACTTAAAAAATACGAAAAACTAGCCGGGCGAGGTGGCGGGCGCCTGTAGTCCCAGCCACTCGGGAGGCTGAGGCAGGAGAATGGCGTAAACCTGGGAGGCGGAGCTTGCAGTGAGCTGAGATCCGGCCATTGCACTCCAGCCCCGGTGACAGAGCGAGACTCCATCTCAAAAAAAAAATAAATAAATAAAAATAAAATAAAGTGTGTAACTTAGTACTTTTGGCCAGGCATGGTGGCTCACATCTGGAATCCCCACAGTTTGGGAGGCCGAGGCAGGAGAATTGCTCAAGCCCAGGGGTTTGAGACCAGCCTGGGCAACATAGGGAAACCCCTGTCTCTACAAAAATTAAAAAATTAGCTGGATCTGGTGGTGCGTGACTGTAACTCCAGCTACTCAGGAGACTGAGGTTGTAGGATCACCTGAGCCTGGGAAGTTGAGGCTGCAGTGAGCCATGATTGCACCTCCAGCCTGCGTGACAGAGCAAGACCTGTCTGAAAACAAACAATAAAACCAAAAAACAACATAGTACTTAGTATATTCACAGTGTTGTGCAGCCATCATCACTCTCTAATTTTAGATGAGATCAGGCACGTTCGGGTGGTATGGCTGTCGGCAGTCACTAATTTCAGAACATTTTCTTTTTTTCTGTCTTTCCTTTTTTTTTTTTGAGACGGAGTCTGGCTCTGTCGCCCAGGCTGGAGTGCAGTGGCCGGATCTCAGCTCACTGCAAGCTCCGCCTCCCGGGTTCACGCCATTCTCCGGCCTCAGCCTCCCGAGTAGCTGGGACTACAGGCGCCGCCACCTCGCCTGGCTAGTTTTTTGTATTTCTTACTAGAGGCGGGGTTTCACCGTGTTAGCCAGGATGGTCTCGATCTCCCAACCTCGTGATCCGCCCGTCTCGGCCTCCCAAAGTGCTGGGATTACAGGCTTGAGCCACCGCGCCCGGCCTCCTTTTTTTTTTTTTTTTTTTGAGACAGAGTCTCACTCTTGTCACCCAGGCTGGAGTGCAATGGCGTGATCTTGGCTCACTGCAACCTCCTCCTCTCAGGTTCAAGCAATTCTCCTGCCTCAGCCTCTCAAGTAGCTGGGATTACAGGCGCCTGCCACCACGCCTGGCTAATTTTTGTATTTTTAGTAGAGACTGGGTTTCACCATGTTAGCCAGGCTGGTCTCAAACTCCTGACCTCAGGCAATCCACCTGCCTTAGCCTCCCAAAGTGCTGGGATTACAGGTGTGAGCCACTGCGCCTGGCCAAAATTTCAGAACATTTTCATCCTCTCCCCCAGGCAGAAATTCTGTACCCGTTAAGCAATCAGTCGGCATCCATCCTCTCCCCCAGCCCCTGTAACATGAATCTACTTACTGCCTCTAAGGATATCCGTCTCCGGGACATTTGTACAAATGGAATCCCACACTCTGAGGCCTTTTGTGCCCGGCTCCTTTCATACAGCGCAAGGTCCCCGAGTGGTGGCGGGTGGCAGTGCCACTGGCTCCTTTTGTACAGTGCGAGGTCCCCGAGTGGTGGCGGGGGTGGCAGTGCCACTGGCTCCTTTCATACCATGCAAGGTCCCCGAGTGGTGGCGGGGGTGGCAGTGCCACTGGCTCCTTTTGTACAGTGCGAGGTCCCCAAGTGGTGGCGGGTGGCAGTGCCACTGGCTCCTTTCATACAGTGCGAGGTCCCCGAGTGGTGGCGGGTGGCAGTGCCACTGGCTCCTTTNCCACTGGCTCCTTTCATACAGCGCGAGGTCCCCGAGTGGTGGCGGGGGTGGCAGTGCTGTGCTCTTTCTTGCGGCTGAATGTGTCCTGTTGCGTGGGTCCACCATGCCCTTCCTCTCCTTCCGCCTGTCTGCTGACAGTCCCTGGTTTCCATCTCTCTCTGGGCTCTCGTGCTCCTGTGGACATGGCTGCACAGGTCTTTTCATTGACATTTGTTTTCCGTTCTCTTGAGCGTATACCTAGCAGTGGAGCTCCTGGGTCATATTGTAACTCTGCATTTAATCTGTCCGAGGTTGGCTTTTTTCCTTTCTTTTTTTGTTTTTTGAGATGGAGTCTCGCTCTGTTGCCCAGGCTGGAGTGCAGTGGCGCAATCTCGGCTCACTGCAACCTCCACCTCCCTGGTTCAAGGGATTCCTCTGCCTCAGCCTCCCAAGTAGCTGGGTTTACAGGCACACACCACCATGCCTGGCTAATTTTTTTTTTTTTGTATTTTTAGTAGAGGTGGGGTTTCACCATGTTGGCCAGGCTGGTCTCAAACTCCTGACCTCAGATGATCCACCAGCCTCAGCCTCCCTAAGTGCTGGGATTATAGGTGTGAGCCCCCGTGCCTGGCCTGAGGTTGGCTATTTTTTTAACTCCAGCAGCCTATGTGGTCATTGAAATGGGGATTGCGAGGGGGGTCCAACACCCCCTTTCTCTCCCTCACCCCCATGTATCCTGAGCCCTGGAATCAGTGTTGTGTTCCCGGCAGATGGTGGCCCCAGCCATGCAGAGGCTGGGAGGAGAACAGGGAGGATTTGGGTAGGAGGAGATTCCGAAAGAAGGAAGCATTCTGATGAGGTGAGGAAAGGAGCTTTGGAGGAGGTGGCACTTGGAAAGTCGCAGCCAAAACCAGGGAGATAGAGGGACCGACAGACATGGGGGCAGCTTGGCCACAAAGGGCAGAGAGAAGGACATGGTGTCCCTGAGGGCCAGAGCAGGGTAGAGAGGGGCTGGCAGAGTTTTCTTCCAACAGCTTACATTAAAAAAGAAGTCTTGCCGGGCGCGGTGGCTCACGCCTGTAATCCCAGCACTTTGGTAGGCCGAGGCGGGCAGATCACGAGATCAAGAGATTAAGGCCACCCTGGCTAACACGGTGAAACCCCGTCTCTACTAAATATACAAAAAATTAGCCGGACATGGTGGCGGGTGCCTGTAGTCCCAGCNCACCTCACCATCTTTCTCCGCCTCTGCTTCTATCTTGTCTTTTCCTTGACCCAGCGTCCTGTAAGTGCAGATCACAAGGTCAGGAGATCGAGACCATCCTGGCCAACATGGTGAAACCCCATCTCTGCTAAAAATACAAAAATTAGGACATGGTGGCGGGTGCCTGTAGTCCCAGCTACTCGGGAGGCTGAGGCAGGAGAGTGACGTGTACCCAGGGGGCGGAGCTTGCAGTCAGCTGAGATCGTGTCACTGCACTCCAGTCTGGGTGACAGAGTGAGACCTTGTCTCAAAAAAAAAAAAAGTCATTACATATTTTAAAAAATCTGTGAGACAGTCACGTCATTCACCAGGTACAAAAGAGTACATAGCAAACGGTCCCTGTCCTCAAACCTGGTCCCCATTCCAGAGAAAACCACTGTCATGCCAGTTTCTGCTTCCAGAGATTTTGATAAATCTGTAAGGACAAATGTGGGTGTGTGTGGTGTGTATGTGTAGTGGGTGTGTGGTGCATGTGTAGGGTGTGTATGGTGTGTATGTGGGGTATATGGTGTGTCGTATGTATGGAGCGTGTACATGGGGTGTGTGGTTGTGTGGTATAGATGTGGAGGTGTGTGTGGTATGGGGAGTGTGTGTGTATGTGTGTGGGATGTGTGTGCTGGGGGTGTGTATGTATATGTGTGGGGCACGTGCAGTGTGTGGGGTATATGGGGTGCATTTGGGGTGTGTATGTGTGGTGCGTATGTGTGGTGTATGGATGTGCATGGGGTGTGTGGGATGTGTGTATGTGGTGGGTGTATACAGGGTGTGTGGTGTGTGCATATGTGGAGTGTGCCGTGTGTGGTATGTGCACACATAGACACACAGATTCATCTCTTTTCCTCGGATGTGCATGGCTGGGGCGGACCATCCTGACTGTTGCACACCTTGACCTGCCTCTGTCCTTTTTTCTGAAGCCACAGTAGCTTATCTTTCCCCTTCCTGTGGGTTAGGAATGCAGGAGTGGCCCCCATCAAGGAGGGCTGCTTCTGGCTTTGTGTCTTCATGAGGTTGTGGTCAGCCGTGAGCCGGGCCGCGTTACCCGAAGGTCTGACTGCACTCAGCCCTGTGCGCTGCACCTCGTTAATCCCTCACAATCCTCCTCCGAGGGAGGGGTGCCAGAGATGGGCTTCCACCGTGGCTTGCCCCGGGGCTAGCAGAGTTTTACTGGCTGTTGGCAAGAAGCTCGGGCTGCTTGAGCGACCTCAGCACATGGTGGTTGGCTTCCCCAACGAAAACTGTCCATGACGCAGGGCAAGAGCTCTGGGAGCTCGGATGCCCTTTTTTTTTTTTTTTTGCTTGGGGGTAAAATTCGCATGAAAATGTTAAAGTATACGATTCAGTGGCATCTGTCCTTTTTTTTTGGTGGCTGCAGGGTATGCCATTGTGTGGCTGTCCAGTACCATTACCGGAGTTCCGTGCTGGGAGCCACTTGCAGACTACATCCCCTCAGCTCCCGCTGCCCGAGGCGGCAGTGCCCCTGCCCTTGCCAGCAGGACAGGAGGGGATGGACTCGCTCCCCCTCTGTTGAGCCACTCCAAAGTGGTCCCTTGTTACGGTCTACCAGAATGGCACATTTATTACAATCGAAGAACCTGCATGCACACAGCATTGTCATGCAGAGTCCACAGCTGACACCGGGGCTCACTCTTGATATTGTACATACTGTGGGTTTGGACAACTGTATCATGACATGGATCCCCCCCCGTAGTATTATACAGAGGAATTTCACTGCCCTACAGATCCTCTGAGCTCCAGCTAGTCATCCCACCCCCGAGCTTTTTACTGTCTCCATAGTTTTGCCTTTTCCAGAATGTCATATACTTGGAACCATGCAATCTGCAGCCTTTTCAGACTGGCTTCTTTGGCTTAGTAATCTGCTTTTAAGGTTCCTCCATGTCTTTTCCTGGCTTGATAGCTCATTTCTTTTTAGCGCTGAATAAGCGTAACTTTTTTTAAGGGAGATGTGTGGGCTGCAGTGATGACTTTGGCTTTCTCTCCAAAAATGACGGCAGCCACACTGTGATCCCTGCCCCCAACTGCTGCACAGAGAAGAGGGTGAATGTGGCGAGGGGGGGTGGAAGGTGGGCGGTGAGCCAGGGGGTTATGGCGATAACCTAGGCAGGAGATCAAGGTTGTGGTAGGGAGCAGTGGTTCTCAAACGGGGGCAATCATGTCCTCCACAGGATATTTAGACAAATGTCTGGAGACATTTTTAGTTGTCACAGCTGGGAGAGAGGGACTATTGGCATCTACTGGGTAGAGGCCAGGGATGCTGCTCAACATCCTGCAATGCACAGGACGGGCCTCCCAATCCAGAATGATCTGGCCCCAGATACCAACCGTGCCCAGGTGGAAAAACCCTGGCGTAAAGGGGACAGGTCTCTCCTGGGTATATTTTGAAGGCAGAGCTGACAGGCCTCGCTTACAGATTGAATGAGAGAAGTCTTCGCGTTTTCCACTCCCTGCATGCCTGTTCTCTTTTCTTTCCCTAATTAAATAACATTTGGCCAGGCGCGGTGACTCACGCCTATCATCTCAGCATTTTGGGCGGCTGAGACAGGTGGATCACTTGAGGCCAGGAGCTCAAGACCAGCCTGGCCAACATAGTGACAGTCCGTCTCTACTAAAAATACCAAAAAATTAGCCAGGTGTGGTGGGGCATGCCTGTAATCCCAGCTACTCGGTAGGTTGAGGCATAAAAATTGCTTGAACCGGCCGGGCGCGGTGGCACAAGCCTGTAATCCCAGCACTTTGGGAGGCCGAGGCGGGTGGATCACGAGGTCAGGAGATCGAGACCATCCTGGCTAACACGGTGAAACCCCGTCTCTACTAAAAATACAAAAAAACTAGCCGGGCGAGGTGGCGGGCGCCTGTAGTCCCAGCTACTCGGAGGCTGAGGCGGGAGAATGGTGTGAACCCGGGAGGCGGAACTTGCAGTGAGTGCAGATCGTGCCACTGCACTCCAGCCTGGGCGACACAGCGAGAGTCCGTCTCAAAAAAAAAAAAAAAATTGCTTGAACCCAGGAGACATATGTCACAGTGAGCCAACTGCCACTGCACTCCAGCCTGGGTGACAGAGTGAGACTCTGTCTCAAAAAAATACATAAATAAAATAAAATAAAATAAAATAAAATAAATATTTAACCCAATCTGTCCAAACTATTATAATTTCAATGTGTGATTAACATGGAATATTAATGAGACACTTTATATTTTTTGCCATGCTAAGTCTTCAAAACCTAGTGTGTGCATTTTACAAATAAAGCACATCACAACTCAGATGTGAGTTTTCAGTGGTGGTGTGGAGTGTACCAGAGCAACAACGTTGTGTATGTTTTTCTTTTTGGTTTTCTCTTTTTGTGTGTGTGAGATGGAGTTTCGCTCTTTTTGCTCAGGCTGGAGTGTAATGGTGTGATCTCAGCTCACTGCAACCTCCACCTCCCAGGTTCAAATGATTCTCCTGCCTCAGCCTCCCTGGTAGCTGGGATTAGAGGCGCCTGCCACCATGCCTGGCTAATTTTTTATTTTTAGTAGAGATGGGGTTTCACCATGTTGGCTAGGCTGGTCTTGAACTCCTGACCTCAAGTGATCTGCCCACCTTGGCCTCCCAAAGTGCTGGGATTACAGGCGTGAGCCACCGCGCCTGGTCAACGTTGTGTTTACTAGAGAATATTTTACACTGTTTCAGTTTTTCATTTTAAGTTTAAATGAATTGAACTTAAATGAAATGAACAACTATTTTCCTTAGTTGCACTGGCCACATATCAGGTGTTTAGTGGCCACAAGCTACTAGTGGCTTCTGTTCTTCTTGGGCAGCCCAGACCTAGAGCTTACCAAGGAGCGAGCACCTTACTGGAGGTGCCCCCCAAAGGTCAGTTCTCATCCTGCTGGGAGGCCTTCCAGAGTTCTCATTGCCCTCTGGATAAAGGTCATGCATGCTGTGTAGCCTGGCTCTTTTGGGCCTCAGTTTCCTCATCTGTAAAATAGAATTCTGAAAGCCCACCCTCCAGGATAATTGTGAGGATTAAAAAGATGGCCGGGCGCGGTGGCTCACGCCTGTAATTCCAGCACTTTGGGAGGCCGAGGCGGGCGCATCATGAGGTCAGGAGATGGAGACCATCCTGCCTAATGCAGTGAAACCCCATCTCTACTAAAAATACAAAAAAAAAAAAAAATTAGCTGGGCGTGGTGGCGGGCACCTGTAGTCCCAGCTACTCCAGAGGCTGAGGCGGGAGAATGGCGTGAACCTGGGAGGCGAAGGTTGCAGTGAGCTGAGATCACGCCACAGCACTCAAGCCTGGGCAAAGAGTGAGACTCCGTCTCAAAAAAAAAAAAAAAAAAAAGATGATGTGGACTGGACACGGTGGCTCATACCTGTAATGCCAGCACTTTGGGAGGCTGAGGTGGGTGGATTATGAGGTCTGGAGTTCAAGACCAGCCAAGCCAATATGGTGAAACTCTGTCTTTACTCAAAATACAAAAATTAGCGGGATGTAGTGGTGCACGCCTATAATCGCAGCTCCTTGGGATTCTGAGCCAGGAGAATGGCTTGAACCCAGGAGGCGGAGGTTGCAGTGAGCCGAGATCTTGCCGTTGCACTCTAGCCTGGGCAATAGAGTGAGACTCTGTCTCAAAAAAAAAAAAAAAAAAAAAATGATGCGGCTGGGCACAGTGGCTCACGCTTGTAATCCCAGCACTTTGAGAGGCCCAGGCGGGTGGATCACTTTAGGCCAGAAGCTTGAGACCAACCTGGCCAATGTGGTGGAACCCTATCTCTACTATAAATACAAAAATTAGCTGGGTGTGGTGGCAGGTTACTGTAATCCCAGCTACTTGGGAGGCTGAGGCTGAAGAATAGCTTGAACCAGGGAGCAGAGGTTGCAGTGAGCCAGATCACTCCACTGCACACTCCAGCCTGGGCAACAGAACAAGACTGCATCTCAAAATGAATAAATAAGTAAGTAAATAAATAAAATTAAAAAATAAAAAGAGATGATGCTTCCATCAGTGGAGGAATGGATAAAACGTGGTATATCCATACAATGGAATATTATTCAGCCATGAAAAGGAATGAAGTGTCGATACCACTTATAACATGAATGGATCTGGAAAACACCATGCTGAGTGAAAGCAGTCAGACACAAAAGGTCACATATTTTATGAACACATTTCTATCAACTGTCTGGGACAGGTAAATCCACAGAGGCGGAAAGCATGTCTGTGGTTGCAGGGCCCAGGGGGAGGGGAAATTGGGAATGACTGCTCATAGGTACGGGGTTTCCTCTGGGGGTGATGAACATTTCCTAGAGTTAGTGGCGATGGTTATACAGCCCTGTGAATATCTTTAAAAGACTGAACTGTGTGGATTGTGAATTATGTCTCAAAAACATACTTCAAAAAAAGATGATGCTTGCATATGCCGGCCCTTGGCAAGTAATGATGGTGGTGGTTCGTGGTGATGATGATGGTGATGATGACTGACAATGAATATATTGTTAATGGTGGTGGTGATGGTGGTGGTGATGGTGATAGTGGTGATGATGGTGGTAGTGATGGAGGTGATGGTGAGATGGTGGTGATGGTGGTGGTGGTGATGGTGATGGTGGTGATGATGGTAGTGGTGATGGTAGTGATGGAGGTGATGGTGAGATAGTAATGGTGGTGTTGGTGATGGTGGTAGTGATGGAGGTGATGGTGAGATGGTAATGGTGGTGTTGGTGATGGTGGTAGTGATGGAGGTGATGGTGGTAATGGTGGTGATGGTGGTAATGATGGAGGCGATGGTGATGGTGGTGATAGTGATGGTGGTGGTGAGGATGGTGATAGAGATGGTGATGGTGGTGATGGTGGTGATGATGGTGATGATGGTGGTGAGGATGGTGATAGAGATGGTGGTGATGGTGGTGGTGAGGATGGTGGTGATGGTGGTGATGATGGTGGCGATGGTGGTGAGGATGGTGATAGAGATGGTGGTGATGGTGGTGGTGAGGATGGTGGTGATGGTGGTGATGATGGTGGCGATGGTGGTGAGGATGGTGATAGAGATGGTGGTGGCAATGATGGTGATGGTGGTGGTGGTGAGGATGGTGGTGGTGGTGATGATGGTGGTGATGGTGATGATGGTGGTGAGGATGATGGTGATGGTGGTGATGATGGTGATGGTGGTGAGGATCGTGATAGAGATGGTGGTGGTGATGATGGTGGTGGTGGTGAGGATGGTGGTGATGGTGGTGAGGATGGTGATGGTGATGATGGTGATGGTGGTGGTGGTGAGGATGGTGGTGATGGTGGTGATGGTGGTGGTGGTCGTGATGATAGTGGTGATGATAGTTCAGGACTCTGTCCCCCTCTCCTAGGTCTGGTCCGAGAGCAGGAGGCTGGGCTGCTGCAGTTCCTCCGCCTGGACGGCTTCTCTGTGTTGATGCGGGCCATGCAGCAGCAGGTGCAGAAGCTCAAGGTCAAATCGGCATTTCTGCTGCAGAACCTGCTGGTGGGCCACCCCGAACACAAAGGTGTGGCAGCCCTTGAGTGAGGGCAGGAGTGGGGAGCAGATGCCCTGGGGTGGGTGCAGGTGTGGGAGCAGGGGAGGAACAGGCATCCCGGGGAGGGCATAGGAGATGGGTGGGGCTGCCCCTCTGACCCCTGCAGCCCTCCCGCCAGGGACCCTGTGCTCCATGGGGATGGTCCAGCAGCTGGTGGCCCTGGTGCGGACAGAGCACAGCCCCTTCCACGAGCACGTGCTTGGAGCCCTGTGCAGGTACTTTGGCTCCTTGAGAGGATGGGGCCTGGGGTGGGTGCCCCATGGTGGGGGTGGCTCAGGAATCAGCCCGTAGGGACTCAGGAGTCAGGACCTTCCCTGTGGAGAGGAAGGGTGTGGGGCCAGAAAGAAGTAGGAGTCAGGGAGCCTCAGTTTCCTCACCAGTAGGGCTGGCACAGAGGCCTGGGGGAGGGAGAGAGGCTTTTGTACACGCCCCCACCAGTGAATTAGTGTCTAATCAGATGATGCTGGAGCTCTGAACAGCATACCAGAGTTGACACACATCAGGTCCTATGCTGAGCCCCTCAGCACCACCCTGGGCCAGGAGCAGCGTGAGGTCCGTTCTGCAGATGGGGAAACGGAGGCCCATTGTGGGGCAGCGACTTCTCTGGTCTCCTGAGTGAGCCAGGGGACGGGGCGGGCGATAGGGTGGGGTCAGTGAGGCCTCTAGAGAGAGGTCCTAAGGGTTGCTCTTATGTCCCTCACAGCCTGGTGACAGACTTCCCGCAGGGCGTGCGCGAGTGTCGGGAGCCAGAACTGGGCCTGGAGGAGCTTCTCCGCCACCGCTGTCAGCTGCTGCAGCAGCATGAGGAGTACCAGGTATATGGGGAGGGGACGGGGTGCAAGGAGGACCAGGTGTGAGGGGCAGGGGACAGGGGCTCCAGGAGGACCAGGTGTGTGGGGAGGGGATGGGGTTCAAAGAGGATCATGTGCCGGGGGAGGGGACAGCAGCTCCAGAAGGGCCGGGTGAGCTGGGGAAGGGACAGGGTGTGAGGAGGATCAGGTGTGAGGGGGAGGGGCCTGGGGGTGAGGAATTCCCCAGGTTAGACCAAGTGTGGTAGTAGGGACCCTAGTAGGGGCAGAGCCAGCCAGTCCTTGCCCTTGGGGGCTCTTGGGTCCTCTGGTTCAGGCTTTCATTTGCGTTCTTGTGCGTTTCACTCATCCTGCATTCAGCAGACATTTATTTCATGCCTAGCATTCGTCCCGTGCTGTGTCAGAGTAGGAGAGACAGCAAGGAGACAGGAGCTCTGAGACTGTTAAAGGGTTGACCAAGTCACTGAATTATTATCTAAATTACCTAATACAGTTGTTTATATTAAATAAATGTAAATTAAATATAATATCACTCAAATGTCTTAATGATTAACTATTTCCTTAAATTGACAAGATATAATTGCCATTTCTAATCAGATGATGCTGGAGCTCTGAACAGCACACCAGAGTTGACACATATCAGGCCCTGTGCTGAGCCCCTCAGCACCCACCCTGGGCCAGGGGCAGCATGAGGTCCGTTCTGCAGAGGGGAAACAGAGGCCCATTGTGGGGCAGTGACTTGCCCGGGCTCCTGAGTGAGCCAGGGGATGGGGCGGGCGATAGGGTGGGGTCAGAGAGGCCTCTAGAGGGAGGTCCTAAGGGCTGCTCTTAGGGTGACAAGATATAATTGCCATTATAATGGCAAATAATAAACAGTTATTTTAGGTAAATAACAAGTGACAAATAACAAGTCATCAGATATTTAATTAAATAGATAAGGGGCAAATAACTCATTTGATAACTAGATAAGTAACAAATGCTAAATCACAACTAATTAAAATTCAGATACTTAATTGATTAAGTAATGTATTACTTTATTGAAGCGAATGAATCAATGCTGGTGCTTCAGCAAAGCCGAGCTTAGCAAACGCACCCACCTCCTTGGGACATTCTATTCTATTGAGTTCATTCCTGTGTAGACACTGTGAAGTGTCTGTACATATTGAGAATGTACTACATGGCCGGGCATGGTGGTTCACGCCTGTAATCCCAGCACTTTGGGAGGCTGAGGTGGGCGAATCATGAGGTCAGGAGTTCGAGACCAGCCTGGCCAACATGGTAAAACCCCATCTCTACTAAAAACACAAAAAATTAGCTGGGCGTAGTGGCAGGCGCCTGTAATCCCAGCTACTCAGGAGGCTGAGGCAGGAGAATCGCTTGAACCCGGGAGGCAGAGGTTCCAGTGAGCCAAGATGTGCCACTGCACTCCAGCCTGGGCGACAGAGCGAGACTCCGTCTCAAAAAAAAAAAAAAATAGTGTACTACATAAGAAGTTTTGACTTATGTATATACCCGTGGAAACATTGAAATTAAATTTATAATAGATTTTACTAATGCTTTCTGAGTGGGTTCTGTAGTCACATGGTTGAAAATACAAGACCCACAGGAGGGTAAACAGTGAAAAGTCTCTTTCCTGCCCCTCCCTCTAGCTACCCAGTTGCTCAGGTGTCCTTCCTAAGATATTAGGTGCACACGAACAAAGGTGCATACGAATTCTCCTTTTTCTCTGTGTTATCTAAAATAAGCCCGCCACGCTGTGATGGCTGTTCTGCCCCTTGCTCTGCGGGCATTGCATGTCTCGCTTGCGGCTCTTTTATTTTGCAGCTGTACAGTGCGGATGGCCTCTTTTTTGTAGTGTGGTTATGCAGGTTGTTTCTACACTCTCACTGTGACAAACACTGCTAAAAGAATAACCTTTTGTATATGTTATTTCATATGTCTGTAGAACAATTTCTACGAGGGAAATGGCTGGGGTCAGGTATGTTAAAGGGTTAAGGGCCATTTCATTAGCTATCACGAAGCTCCTCTCCACAGAAGTTCAACCATTGACACTCCAGTCATAAGGGTGCCCAACTCCCCAAATCTTGGTCAGGATAAAGTGGCCTCGATGAACCATTTGACCTTTTTTCAAGCCGACTGTTGAAAAGTAGTACTCCAGGCCGGGCGTGGTGGCTCAAGCCTGTAATCCCAGCACTTTGGGAGGCCGAGACGGGCGGATCACAAGGTCAGGAGATCGAGACCATCCTGGCGAACACGGGGAAACCCCGTCTCTACTGAAAAATACAAAAAACTAGCCGGGCGAGGTGGTGGGCGCCTGTAGTCCCAGCTACTTGGGAGGCTGAGGCAGGAGAATGGCGTAAACCCGGGAGGCGGAGCTTGCAGTGAGCTGAGATCCGGCCACTGCACTCCAGCCTGGGCAGCAGAGCGGGACTCCGTCTCAAAAAAAAAAAAAAGAAAAGAAAAGAAAAGTAGTACTCCAGTCCAGTTTACATTTCTCCCATGAGTGAAATTTGGCATCTTTTCTCTTTCTTGTGAACTGTTTGTTCTCATCCTTTGCCCACTTATCTATTTATTGGGTGATGGTTTTTGCGAAGGATTTTTTTAAGCTCTTTAAGTGTTAAGTATATTAGCCATTTGTGCTATGAATCACAAATATTTTTCCCCAACCTCGTTTTCTTTCTGTTTTTTTTTTTTTTTTGCCCTGGGAGTATCTTTTATATTACGTAGTTTAACCTGTCAGTGCTTTCTTTCATGGTTTCTGGGGTTTGTATCTGTAGAAAGTTTTGAACAGTGGTCAATATCTGGGAGTTAGAAAGAGCCCAAGAGTGCTGATATGAGGCAGACCAATGGAGTGAGACGAGTCTGGGGGACCTCGGGTTCTAGTTCAAGTAGTTCAGACACCAGTGTGAAGACAGTGAATCATGGATCTGAGCAGTGATTAGAGAACTCTAACCTCTGGTGGCGGGGGTGGGTGGTGGCCAGGAGAGAAGAGGAGTCACCTCTGGGTGCCAAGAATGTTGGAGGCAGGGTCTGGCCTCTGCACTCAGGCCGCTTGCTCCCTGCCCCTGCCCAATCCAGGAGGAGCTGGAGTTCTGCGAAAAGCTGCTACAGACCTGTTTCTCCAGCCCGACGGACGACAGCATGGATCGGTGAAACCGGGTGGCTTCTTGCCCCTTTCTCCGTGGGAACCCCAGGCCTCTTGCCTCCCTCCCCACCTACAAGGCCCTCTCCCAAGGGATTGCACGGCCTAGGTGCCTGGACCCAGGGCGTGCCAGCCTGTCTCTGTGCAGTCCCTGGAAGGGCCGCTGAGAAAGGCACCAGCTCCTTGGATCCCACCTCCCATGCTCTCACTCTTATCCCCGTTCTCTTGTCCACACAGCTCTTCCAATAAAGGTGTTTCTCTTCCTTCTCCTCCTCCTTCACTGCCGCCTTTGTCACCTCCTTTGGAGGGTGCATGGGGGACGGGAGGAGGGGCACGAGTTTAAGGGAGTTGGGGAGCCACTGGAGGAATAATAAAAGTGTTGCTGTTTATCATCTACAGAGCCATTGTGTCATTTAATCTTCCCTGCCTTTCCTGAGCAAGAGTGCGTGGGACATCTGTCCTTTTTCGGCCACCTGGCAAACCTGAATTCTAGGTTTGAGGAATTTCCCAGGTTAGACATCTAAATCTTCCCTAGGGTAGCCGCCATTTCCCCTCCCAGCATCCTTTGCTGTAGGGTAGTCATGTGACATTAGCTCCACAAATCAGAACTCTCCCTGGGAATATGTTTCGTACACCAATCAGAATCCACTGGTGGTCTAGCTCCTCTACCAATCAGAGCCCGCCGGTCTTCGGGCCAAGAGCTGGCGGCTTAGATACCCACGCCCAGGTTCCGTTCTGAACTCTTAAGTGTGATCCACCCTCCTTGGCCTCCCGAACTGCTGGGATTACAGGCGTGAGCCACCACGCCCGGCCAATCCTCCTGTTTCTTGTGTACTGGTTTCCTAGGACAATTTGATGTCAGACTCATTACTTTTGTGTAGATTGTTCTTGTGCATCTGGGATTTTTGGATTGGTTTTTATCACCCCTCTTCCTAAATCCAGGACAAATTGAGAGGTAGATGCAGGATCTGAGATCCTGTCTCAAGAAAAAAGTTCCAATTGTACTCCCAGCTACTCAGGAGGCTGAGGCGAGAGGACTGCTTGAGCCCAGGAGTCCGAGGCTGCAGTGATCTGTGATCGTGCCATGCACTCCAGCCTGGGCGACAGAGCCAGACCCTGTCTCTTAAAAAAAAAGTTCCTGGCCGGGCGCGGTGGCTCAAGCCTGTAATCCCGGCACTTTGGGAGGCCGAGACGGGTGGATCACGAGGTCAGGAGATCGAGACCATCCTGGCTAACATGGTGAAACCCTGTCTCTACTAAAAAATACAAAAAAACTAGCAGGGCGTGGTGGCGGGTGCCTGTAGTCCCAGCTACTCAGGAGGCTGAGGCAGGAGAATGGCATGAACCCGGGAGGCAGAGCTTGCAGTGAGCCCAGATCGCACCACTGCACTCCAGCCTGGGCGACAGAGCAAGACTCCGTCTCAAAAAAAAAGAAAAAGAAAAAGAAAATAAAAAGTTCCAATTCTAATGCAAACACAGTTGTTTATCTGTGAGTTCTGCTGGGTGGAAATCCAGACTTCAGTCCTTAAAGCCCCCACAACTTCCCAGCTTCCATTTGAAGGGTAGGGACAATAGCCACATCCCTATCCCTCAGTTCCTGACCTCTGTGTTAAAACAATGTGGCAATGATGCCATCACATTGTGGAGAAAAACAAGGAAGCCAAATGCTGGTAAAAGACAAAACATCCCTATAGAAAAAAAGGAAAAGGAAATGCCTCTCTGTGATGGTTCATTTCAGGTGTTGACTGGGCTAAGGAATGTCCAGATAGCTGGTAAAACATTATGGGTGTGTTTATGAGGGTATTTCTGGAAGAGACTAGCATTTGAATCAGTGGACTGAATAAAGATCTTCCCTCACCAATGTGAACTGGCATTATCCAATCCATTGAGGATCTCAATAGAACAAAGAAGGCAAAGAAGGGGTGAATTTGCTCTCTCTTTTTTTTTTTTTTCCTCTCGAGACGGTGTCTCGCTCTGTCACTCAGGCTGGAGTGCAGTGGCACGATCTCGGCTTGCTGCAACCTCCGCCTCCCGGGTTCAAGCAATTCTCCTGCCTCAGCCTCCCGAGTAGCTAGGACTACAGGCGCCTGCCTCCGCGCCAGGCTAATTTTTGTATTTTTAGTGGAGATGGGGTTTCACCATGTTGGCCAGGCTGGTCTTAAACTCCTGACCTCATGATCCACCCACCTCAACCTCCCAAAGTGCTGCAATTGCAGGCGTGAGCCACCGAGCCTGGCCGGATTATGTGACTTTGTTTGATCAACAGACAGTAGCAGATGGGAGGCCACTGGAGACTTGAAATATGCTAACACAGTTGGGCTTCATTGATGTGTACCTGCCTTTTATTATGAGATGGTGCATGAAAGATGGGGAGCAGAACCAGTCTTACCAACCTTCATACCTGCAGCTCCGAACTGTGCACATGACACACGCTACTGAGACTGTCATGCAACAATAGGTAACACAGGGACCGAACAACACTGTGTTCAACAAAAACTCTAGAAATAGCAGAGACCGGAAGAGACATGGCTGAAAAACCAAACAGCTGACAAGTGTTCATTAGTGAATGCTGGTGAAAGTGACAAAGGTTGAAGCAATTACGGCTGGGCACGGCGGTTCATGCCTGTAATCCCAGCACTTTGAGAGGCCGAGGCAGGCGGGTCACGTGAGGTCAGGAGTTCGAGACCATCCCGGCCAACATGGAGAAACCCCATCTCTACTGAAAATACAATAATTAGGCCAGGCGCAGTGGCTTACACCTGTAATCCCAGCACTTTGGGAGGCGGAGGCAGGCGGATCACAAGGTTAGGAGTTTGAGACCAGCCCAGCCAACATAGTGAAACCCCGTCTCTACTAAAAATACAAAAATTAGCCGAGCGTGGTGGCGAGCACCTGTAGTCCCAGCTACTCAGGAGACTGAGGTGGGAGAATCACTTGAACCCAGGAGGCAGAGGTTGCAGTGAGCTGAGACCACACCATTGCACTCCAGCCTGGGTGACAGAGTGAGACTGTCTCTCAAAAAAAAAAAAAAAAAAAAAAAGCCAAGAGTGGTGGTGCATACCTGTAATCCCAGCTACTCAGGAGGCTGAGGCATGAGAATTACTTGAACACGGGAGGCAGAGGTTGCATTGAGCCAAGATCATACCACTGCACTGCAGCCTCCGCCTCAAAAAATAAATAAATAAATAAAAATAAAAGGTAACAGATGTGAAGGACAAATGGATTGGATTTTTGTTGTTGTTGTTGTTGTTGTTTTTTGAGGCAGAGTCTTGCTCTGTTGCCCAGGCTGGAGTGCTGTGGTGTGACGGCGCGATCTCGGCTCACTGCAAGCTCTGCCTCCCAGGTTCACGCCATTCTCCTGCCAGGTTCACACCATTCTCCTGCCTCAGCCTCCCGAGTAGCTGGGACTACAGGCGCCTGCCACCACGCCCGGCTAATTGTCTTGTATTTTTTAGTGGAGACGGGGTTTCACTGTGTTAGCTAGGATGGTCTCCATCTCCTGACCTTGTGATCCGCCTGCCTCAGCCTCCCAAAGTGCTGAGATTACAGGCGTGAGCCACCGCGCCCAGCCTTTTTTTTTTTACTGCAACATCTGCCTCCCGGATTCAAGCAATTCTCCTGCCTCAGCCTCCCGAGTAGCTGGGATTACAGGCGCACACCGCCACGTCCGGCTTTTTTTGTGTATTTTAGTAGAAACGGGGTTTCACCGTGTTGCCCAGGTTGGTCTCGAACTCCTGAGCTCACGCAATCCGCCCTCCTCGGCCTCCCAAAGTGCTGAGATTACAGGCGTGGAGTCTGGAACTCCTGAGCTCAGGTACACGCCTGAGCCACCGCGCCAGACCCTTTGTTTGTTTTTGAGACAGGTTCTCGCTCTGTCTCCTAGGCCGGAGTGCACTAGTGCAATCCGGCTCACTGCAGCCTGGGCTCAAGCGATTCCCCTGCCTTAGCCTCCCGAATAGCTGAGGCTACAGGCGCGGGCCACCACGCCCAACTAATTTTGTAAATTTTCTTTTGTAGAGACGGGGGTCTCCCTAGGCTGCCCAGGGTGGTCTCGAATTCCTGGGCTCATGCCATCCTTCTGCCTTGGGCCTTCCAAAGTGTTGTGATTACAGGCGTGAGCCACCGCGCCTGGCCAATTTGCAGTCTTTAAAAAAAAAAAAAAAGTTCCTCGCGCCCACACGATTTTTACAGTGGGCCTCTAACATGGGCAGGGAGGGGGGGGCTATTAAAGTTGGGGAAACTGAGGCTCAAAGCCAGATGGGGCCTTCATCAATCTAGACACAAGGTCTAGGAGGTCTCTTCCAGTTGATGCTATTAGAGGCGGCTTTGGGCGGAACTGGCAACACTAGCGACCCGGCCGGGACTATCGCCAGCAAATGGAAAGGACTGAGGGTTCCTGAGGCTCGCAGGCCGCTTAGCACGAGAGCCGGGCGGGACTAAGGCGCCTGGCCTTGGCTGGAGTGAAACCAGGTCTGGATCTCACAAGAGCCCGACCCTGGAGCCAAAGCCGGACTATGATTAGAGGAGACAGAAGAGCGAACGGATTCCCAAACGGAGCGAGTGGGAAGGGAAATCCTGGGGCGGAATATTCACGGGGACTTGGAACGGAGCCGGTGCGCAGCTCCGGCTCATTGCGCTGTCTGGGTTTATTCCGGGCCAGACCGTTGGCACCAACGGGCGCAAGCGCGTCTACGGCGGCGGGGTTCAGGAGTGGGCGGGGTCTGAAGCACGCGGGCGCACGCGCACTGCACCTCCCAGGCGTGCGGCCCCCTCCCGCACCTGCGCACCGAGACCGCCGCGGGAGGGCGGGGCCTCCTGCGTCGTCCTGCGCTAGGGGGATTGTGGGATAGTGGCGGAGGGAGCCGGGCGTCGGAGGCCCTGAGGCGGGCCGCAGAGCCCGGAGACTGAGCGGCTTTGGGGAAGGGGCGGTTAAGGAAGTAGGCCTCGGCTTCCGTCGGTCGCTGCTCGGCTCTGCGGCCCGTTTGGACCGCGGAGGAGGACGTCTTCCCCTCCCGCGGGGCGCTGGGTTGGACTGTGGAAACCGAGGCAACTTCCCCCGTCTTCCCGGCTGAGGCGCCTGCGCGGGCCTCGCGACCGGGCTCGCCCGCAACCCGCCTTGGTCGGCGCGCCCACCTCGCCTGCGGACCCCGGAGGCGCCTACGCGGACTCGTGACACCCCCAGCCCGCCGGCGACCCCACCCGGCTCTGACCCCCTCAACTCTGCAGGACCCGGCGCGCGAGGACCCCACGACCCGCGGGCGCCTGCGCGGACCCCGCGAGCCCCGGCGCCTGCGCAAGTCCCCGACGCCGCCCCCGCCCCTACTTACCGGGCCCCGCAGCAGGGGCCGGAGCCGCCGGCGGCGGGGCGGGGGGGGCGCCCCGATGAGCCCCGAGTGCGAGGAGCCGCCGCCCCCCCTCGCAGGTGAGCGGCCCGTGTCGCCCGACCCTGCCTCTCCAGGACCAGGCCCCCACGTCTTCCCCTCTCCGGACCCCCGCCGGTCTTTTCTGCTTGGGATCCTCCTTCCTTCGGGTTCCCTCTCCACGGGCCCCCGTTTCTTCTCCCTCGACCCTCTCCAGTCTCTTAATCTCTCCTCAGCTCCCCCGCCACCCACGTCTCAGTTTCTTGCCCTCGGGCTTTTCCCACCCGCTCTCTTTGCAGCTGCGCTCCCCAGTCCCTGAGCCTCAGCTCCGCTCTCTTGCCTCTCTGGCCGGTCCCCCGGCTCCCCAGGAGTCTTTCCCCCTGGTTACCCTGGACTTTGCCCGCTTACACCCATCTCTCTCGCCCCAATCTCTGCCCCACCGCCTCTTCCGCGGCGCAGCCTCCTTAGATCCGTTGCCTGTCACCCCGGAGCTCAGGACTGGGGGAGCGGGGCTTGTCTTCACCTTGACCGACCCTCTCCCGCCTCCGGTTTCTTGTGCGAGGGACCTGGGAGCGGGGCTTCTCTGGAGCAGCCACCACTCCGGCCTGCTTCAGTGAGATGAAGCCTGCTGAGGGCAGGCAGGGCGCCTGGCGCTGGGCTCCGAGGAGGGGTCATCAGTCCTAGGCCCTGCCCTGGAGGTGGGGCCGGTCCCTGGAGGGGGGGGGACAAAGGCAGAACCGGACAGTCACAATTCCTGTGTGTTGTGATGGAGGTAACTTAGGGAGCTGCAGGGGGCCACAGAGCGCAAGGCACTGGTGAGACTGGCTGGCTGGATGGCTTTTTCTGTCTAGGAAGGATGAGTAGGAGGTGACAGATGGAGAGTGGGAAGAAGGGCCTTCGGGGGGGAAGGAGCAGCACGTGCAGATATGTCAAGGAAGGAAGGTCGGAGTCCTGAGTGGAGATGTGTTGGGAGGGTGAGGGGCAGAGTAGCTCGGCCCGGGCTGCTTGTCCAGGCCTTGAATGGGACCTCTGGTTGGGGTCTTTCTTGCTCACTCTTTGTACACACAGACATGACCATAAACATCCGCCTGAAAAGCAAGATGTTTCAGTAAAGGCAGCTGCGTAGACTGTCAGGCGCGGTACTGGGTTCACAGTTGTAGAGAAACTGCAGTGGGATTTCATCCAACCCCAGGGCGAGGATCTAACCATCACCGTGCCCTGCAAATGCAGCAAGGACTGGAGATTGCCTGAGTAACCCGCGATGAGGACTTGGTTTACATCCATGCACAACACACGTGGAAATGCTCACGGCACCCGGCCACGTGTACTTACTAGTGGTGGAACGGCTGTTGGAGCTGCTTGTGCTGTTTAAAATGTTATGCTTTTTTTTTTTTTTTTTTTTTAAACTTTTGCCCAACATGTATCATTTTGCATAAGTTACATGAGACCACCTAACTCTAGTTCTGGGATTGGGATCATGAGAAGGCAGTCCAGCTAATTGTTAGAGGACCTTTTGTCAGACAGACCTAGGCCGAGTCTGGCTTCTGCTTTTCCAAGTGGTGAGACCTTGGACAAGTTGTTCTTCATCTGTAAGTGGGGATAGCAGACTGCTCTCCTCAGAGGGTAGTTCTAGGGATTAAGTGCAAGGTTTGTAGAAGCCTGGGGCAGAATGCAAGGTACATTGTGCTCTGCAATCAGTAGCTCTTTGGATGATGGTGATGATTTTGAGACTGAGTTTTGCTCCTTTGCCCAGCCTGGAGTGCAGTGGTCATCTAATCATTGCTCACTGCAGCCTTGAACTGCTGGACTCAAGTGATCTTCCCACCTCAGCCTCCTGAGTAGCTGGGACTACAGGCACGTGCTGCAATGCTTGCTCAATTTTTGTATTTTTTTGTACACGCCCGGCTAATGTTTGTATTTTTTGTAAAGACTGGGTCTTGCTCTGGTGCCCTGCCATGGTGCCCAGGCTGATTTCAAACTCGTGAGCTCAAGCAGTCCTCCTGCCTAGCCTCCCAGAGAGCTGGGATTATAGGTGTGGGACACCATATCTGGCCGTTCTTTCGATTGTTATTTGATTTGGGAGTGTCTGTTGCAGTGGTTCTCAGCTGGGGACAGTTGGCGATATCTGGAGATGTTTTTGGTTGTTCCAACTGCGGGGAGTGCTGCCAGTATCTGGTGAGTGGAGGTGGAGGCCAGGGATGTTGCTAAGTGTCCTCCAATGCACGGGCAGTCCCAGCACCAAAAAGAACTGTCCAGCCCAAATGTGGGCAGCGCAGAGGAGGAGAGCTTTGCTCCACTGCTGGGGTGCTGTGTGTCGTTGTGGCTCATTTGCTCTGTTGTGACTCCTGAGCTGTGTGTTGGTGAGTTGTGTATTGCGAGTTGCCACCATCTTTGTGGCCGTTACTTTTGTTGGTTAATCTACTGTTTCTTTCCGTTCGAGGAGAACCTGCTTGTCTGGTGCCCCTCCCCATTTTTTTTTTCTGGGATGTGTGGCCCAGTGATCTTAACAGAACGCCTTTCTCCGGCTTCAGTTTTCATTAATTCAACAAGTAGCTTTAGTTGGGTCTGGCCTTACGCTAGATCCTGGGAAGGCAGCATGTTTCAGGGGGAGGCAGATGACTGAACAGGTACCTCCTGTCACAGAGCCGAGGCTCACGTGCTGTCCTAGGGTGACTGTGGGATGCTGTGGAAGCAGTGTGGAGCAGGCCCCTGACACAGATGCAGTGGGGAGGCTCCCTGGAGGAAGTGGTGTCTGTGTGGGGGCCTGAAGGACCCAGGAGGAGCTAGTCAGGCTCGAAGAGCTCAGGGAAGGAGGAGGGAGTAGCCCAGTCTGGGCCGAGGGCAGTCAGGTGTGGCACCCACGGGGAGATAGCAAGAGATGAGGTGAGAGAGGCCTGGGAGCTTTGGTGAGAGTGAGGGGCCTTCCCAGAGTAGGAATCACTCGGCACCCGGCTTGGTGGGGCTCACCCGCCTTTCCATGCCAAACCGTGGTTTTTCCTTTGCACGCCAGTTTTGTGGGTCTTTCTCCACAGGATGCTGCCTTACAGTAGCCCCATCTGTGAGGTATTTCCCGGATAAGGAAACTGGGGCTCTGTGGGTGAGATCCTTGGTCTGGGCCACAGAGATTTCAGTTTGGGGAGGTAAAATGGGAATGCACGCTTTTCTGACTTCGGATCCCAGTGTAACGCTAACTCTGCCCCATTCTGTTTTTCCAAAGAGCTATTTCAAAATCTGTTTGTTGATCTTTTCCTTTTTTTCCTTTAAACCTGTGGCTAGTTCAGGAGACGATCTGAATGTGGGCGTTCAAGTCCCCGTCCCAGTCCTCGGCCAGTGTTTCTAGACTCTTCTGTTTCCCAGTTATTCCATTCCCTGGGGTTGGACCAGGGCTACCAGCTCCCTTGGCAGGGTGTGCTTCAGGGGCCAGAGGGGGAGCCACTGAGGGTCCTCTTTAAGTGGGGACCCTCCCCAAGGCTTTCCCAAGCCACAGGAAAGCCCGCACTCATCATCTTGTTGGGTCTTGGACAGGTCCCCTTCTACCAAATTGGTGTCCCTGATTCCTGCTTGCTGAGTGGGTGGTGCTGGGTTCTGCAGCTGGCACACCCCGTAGGTCCTGCTCAGAGATGGTGGGGTGGCCATTACTGTCGCTGCGTCCCTGGAATTGGGTGTTCCCAAACCCCTTTCAGATTTGGCTGAGAGCTGATGGAGGCTTGGGAGATATTAGAGGGAGATGGTCTTGCTGTCCTTGGGACTCTGGGCCCTTTAAGGAGCTGGGTGCTGGCCAACCTGCTGCTGGTAGCAGGCTCTTTCTCTTCCTGGGGTACTGGCCAGGGGGCCAGGCGTTGGAGCTTCCGCTGAGCATGGGGGCAGCTCAGGCGGCTGTCTCTGGAGGTCCCCGGGACCTTTGTGCCCTGGCCTCCATTTCTGGGTGCTCATGGGTCAGCGCGGGTTGAGGAGGGGTGACAGATGAAGCGTGGGCCCGTCAGTCCCCTGGCGGCAGAGCTGTGTTTGGACGGATGCCTGCAGCAGTGGGGATGGCTTTGTGGGAGCCGCCGTTAGTGCCTGTCCAAGCAGGGGAAGGAAGGGGCTGTTAGGCCCTTGAGGGGTGGCTGGTGTTGAAGGCCCTAGAACACCACAGCAAAATAAGAAACCAGAGGCAATAGTGCAGAGCTGGTGGAGGGAGAACGGCAGAGGTAGTTTTCGTTTTTAATGGCTTCCTTTCTCATTTACAATTTCCCCTTCTTCCGTTTGCAGCCAGACTCTTGGTTTTCAAACGGTAGCTAAAAACTAGTGGTAGTCACTTCCGCTTTCTTGAAGTTGCTAAAAGTTGCAAAGAATGGGGGTGGCGGGGTGCACAGTGCCTGCAGTAGTATCCGAATGGTCTGAGAAAAAGTGCTTGAGTCACTTAGGCAAATGGGTAGAGTCTGTCTCCTGCTCCTCTGTGTTTAGCACCATCACCTTTGGGGTAGTGACGGTCCCTACCTGTCCTGCCAGGAAGCGTCTGGACGTGGCCTCAGGGTTGGACCGAAAGGGACTTGCACCTGCCAAGCTCCTGCTGTGTCAGGGCCACCTGCTTTAGCTCTGTGCCTTTCCACAGCAGCCCGCCCTGGTGGGCTGTGTCTCGTTTTCACGGATGAGGAAATGAGACTCAGAGAAGTCCAGTGTCTGCCCAGGTTCACCTAGTTAGAGAGTGAGCGTGAAACCCACCTCTCCTGCCCCATTCCCAGGGGTTCTAGCAGGCTTCATTAAGTTGGGAGAGGGGACTGAGAGGGCTTCAGGCCATAGTGCATTCAGAGTTTGCGGTGGAAGAAAGTTTTTTTTTTTCTCTTTTTTTCTGTTCTTCCGTATTTGCATCTTCATTCTGTTTAGAGCCTGAGAATTGAAGTTTGTAGTGTCGACCACCCGATTGCGTTTGAGCCTTTCAGTCTACTCTGGTTTTCAGAGGAGCCACTTGAGGGGGAGAGTTCAAGGGACTGTCTGGGTTCTCGGGGCCAAGGTTCTTGGATGCCACGCACCAGCAAGCACCCTCCTGTCTCGTTCTGGCAGCCCCTGCCCCAGTTCTCTGGGGAGCTGGGTTTGGAGGGGAAGCCTGATGCTTAACCATCCCCGAAGCAGAGGGTTAGTCTGTAGCAGGGGTAGGGGGTTTGGGGGCCGAGGGCTATGGCCTGTGCCCTTTAATCAGGTATCTTAGAAGTGAACGGTGGGCCTCAGTATGAGAATTTCTGCCTCTTGTTTAGAGACTAGGGCATACTGGAAGCCCCTTGCTAGCCATGTGGCTCCGCCACTCTGGGCCCCTTTTCAACATGAAACTGTCGGAATAATAAGAATTCTTCACTTGGTCTTGCTGTGGAGCTGAGACAAGTGTCTGCAAGTGCGGGTCCATGGATTTTCTACAGATGTGGGCTTGGTGCTGCTCCTATCCTGCCCCCGTGGTGGAGGGGCTCACCTAGCTTAGGGCTGTTGGTGGTGAGGGATGGGGAAGGGGTAACCTGGGTGAGTGCCCCAGGGCGGAGCCTTGGCAGCTTCAGCTCTGCCAGGCTGGCCGGCATCTCGTCAGCTCTGTGGACGCTGGGGCATAGTACAAGGCCTGAGCCTGGCCCGGACTCTGGCCCTGCCATGGCCGATGGCCTGAGGCAGTTTTTTTTTTTTTTTTTTTGCAACAGTTTTTATTGAGGTATTCCATACAGTTCATCCATTTAGAGTGCACAGCCAGGAGTGGTGGCTCACGCCTATAAGCCTAGCACTTTGGGAGGCCGAGGCAGGCGGATCACTTGAGGTCAGGCATTCAAGACCAGCCTGGCCAACATGGTGAAACCCCATCTTTACTAAAAAAAAAAAAAAATACAAAAAAAAAATTAGCTGTGCGTGGTGGCGCATACCTGTAATCCCAGGTACTCAGGAGGCTGAGGCAGGAGAATTGCTTGAACCCGGGAAGCGGAGGTTGCAGTGAGCCGAGATTGCGCCACTGCACTCCAGCCTTGGTGACAGCGCGAGACTCTGTCCCAAAAAAAAAATTAGCCAAGCACCGTGTTGCGCACTTGTAGTCCCCACTACTCGGGAGGCTGAGGCAGGAGAATTGCTTGAACCCGGGAACTGGAGGTTACAGTGAGCCCAGATGGCGCCATTGCACTCTATCCTGGGCAACAGAGCGAGACTCTGTCTCAAGAAAAACAATAATAAATAAAGTATACAATTCAGTGGTTCTTAGTATATTCACAACATTGTGGAAACATCACCATAATTGATTTTGGAACTTTTTCAATCACCCTTTCCTTTCAGGAACTTCCCCCAATCCGCTCCAGCTCCTGAAAGCCTATAATCTCCTTTCTGTCTCTATGGATTTGCCTGTTCTGGACGCTTCACATAGGTGGAAGTCTGTGGCGTGTGGTTCCTTGGGACTGGCTTTGCTGGCATGGCGCGGTCAGCCTTTCGGCCCGCCTGGTCTCCCACGGAGAAAGAGCCTCTGTGTGTGTGCTTGCCACGTCTCGGTGCTTCGCTCGCCACAGCCTTAGGCCGGAAATTGGCAGAGTCATGATGAATGTGGCGGTTGCCCCTTGAGATTATTCTGGTCCCAGGTACACCCAGATCAGGAAATCCATGCCCCCGCTGCCGTCAGCACGCTGGTGAGTCACCTTTGCTGAGCCTGAGTTTTCTCCTCTGTGACATGGACACTCGGTGGTCGGCCCGTCGCATTCCTTGTCAAGTGGGATGGGAAGTAGGGGATGGTCCCTCGAGGAGGTCTAGCATCTGGGCAGAAGTGGCGGTGAGGAGTTACCGCTGTGCACACAGAGGTTCTCAGAGCAAGGAAAGGACATAGTTATATTTCCTTGTGAGGTGGTGGTGCCTTCGTCACGGGAAAATACACACCCATTGCCTGCCTGGGTCGGCCCTGAGGGCCAGCCCCAGCCTCCCCAGCCTGCCCAGGGCGGTCTTGCACTTTCCCCCACCTCCTGATTCAGGCACCCTGTAGGAGTGGCTGGGAGGGGCCAGGGTGGGAGTGATTTCACTTTGTCCACGCCCTGAGAGGTGCGGCAGCCTCCTTGCCTGGGAGGAGCTAGGGCCTTGTGAAAATGAGGTTTGCTTTTCAGCTAATATTTCTGAGCATTTATTGCCAGGGCCAGGTTCCGTGCTAGGTGCCGCCCTCAGGTGCCCATGGTAACCTAGGAGGAAGGTTCTAGAGGAAGCCTTGTAGAGCCACGAGTGTGCACCTCCAGCGCTTCATTGCTGTGTCATAGAGATGCTTCCAGGCGGCAGGTCAGAGTGCATAGCTCGGGGAGACGGAGACAGTGGTGACAAAGGCGGGGCTCGCTGCTTGAGCCAGGCAGGCCAGGGAAGGCCCTTCTGTGAGGTGAATGCTTGGTAAGAGATCCGAAGATGAGAAGAAATGAGACAAAAAGAAGACAGAGTCGCTGAGGTAGACCCAAGCTTAGTGTGTTCTGGAAACAGAAGGCCAGCGTGGCCAGGGCGAGTAGGAAGTGGGAGGCCATTGAGAGTCCCAGGCGCTGACCTGACGAGAGGGCGAGTCTGATTTTCCCGTCAGCAAGCTCTGCATGGCTGTGGGGAGGGGGATGAGCAGGGGGCACCTGCGGTCGAGTGGGGGGGGGCCTGCTGTCACCTGGTGGTCATGCAGGCAGAAGGGGTGGAATGGTTATTTTTGGGGAGGTCAGTGGTGCCTGGGTCGGGGTGGGAGGCCTGAGAAGTCCCTAGATTTCTGGTGGTGCCTGGTTGGAGGAGAACTCAGGTCTCTGGCCGAGCTGTGCTGTCACAGCTGGTCTGGGAGGGACCTGAGGACCACAGCCCTCCACCCTGAATCCAGGGGTGTCTGTTGAGTAAGCACTAGGAGCTGGGACAAGGCGGACAGGGAGCTTACCATCCAGACAGGTCCCTCCAGGGTGGGCCTGGAAATGACAGGTTCCTCCCTGAGATGAGAGTTGGGGTCACTGTGGCCAGGGCTAGTCCCTCAGGCAGAGCGAGTGCTGGAGCCGGCCCAGCCGGAACTCGCTCATTCATCCCATAAGTGTCCACTACACAGGCCCTGTGCTGGGGCTCTGCACCCTGAGAATTCAACTTCTAAAGGCTGAGAGTGCCGGCTTCACTGCCCACCAACCCCTAGATCAGGGCATGGGCGTTTACTTTGGTGTGCCTCAGTTTCCTCTCCTGTAAAATGAGGCCATTCCCTGGAGGGTGGTTGTGAGAGTTGGTGGAGGTAATGGCTGTGAAGTCCTGTTTAGAGCAGTCAGCACAGTGCAGGTGCCGGAGCGCCCCGGCCGATACCATTGACATCATTGCCTGGAGTGGCCGGGATGCCCCCATCCACCCAGACCTGCAGGGCCTTCTGGACATCCATCCAGCACTGTGCCTCAGGCAGCCACGGGCTGTGCAGGAAACACCTGAAGTGGCAGCCCCAGGAGCACTGGCGAGGTGGTGTGGGGCACGGCCTCCCCAGGGCACTGGGGTCACCGTGGGCACGGAGGTCAGTCGGTGAGCTAGCTGGGCAGGGACATCGGAGCCTGGATGCAGGCTTGGTGGAGTGCACATCACTGAGCAGGTGGAGATACTCATGGTTGTGCTTTAAAAGAATTTTTTTTTTCCCGAGACTGAGTGTTGCTCTGTCACCCAGGCTGGAGTGCAGTGGCGCAATCTTGGTTCACTGCAACCTCCACTCCCGGATTCAGGCGATTCTCCTGCCTCAGCCTCCCAAGTAGCTGGGACTACAGGCACCCAACACCACACTTGGCTAATTTTTGTATTTTTAGTAGAAATGGAGTTTCACCATGTTGGCCAGGCTTGTGTCAAACTCCTGACCTCGGGTGATCTGTCCGCCGGGGCTTCCCAAAGTTCTGGGATTATAGGTGTGAGCCACTGCGCCCGACCTTAGAAGGAATATTGGGAGTCTGGGCGTGGTGGCTTACGCCTGTAATCCCAACACTTTGGGAGGCCCAGGTGGGCGGATCACCCACGGTTAGGAGTTCGAAACCAGCCCGGCCAACATGGTGAAACCCCATTTCTACTAAAATACAAAAATTAGCCGGGCGTGGTGGCGGATGCATGTAGTACAGCTACTGGGGAGGCGGAGGCAGGAGAATCGCCTGAACCCGGGAGGCAAAGGTTGCGGTGAACCTAGATTGTGCCACTGCACTCCAGCCTGGGCGACAGAGTGAGACTCCGTCTCAAAGAAAAAGGATTATTGGGAAAAGTGGACTGGTGAGGGGTAAGAGGTGAGTCACTGGGTGCTGCGGACTGGGACCTGGCAGACCCCCCAGAGGAGCAGGGGTTCAAATGCCTGGAGGCTGCTGCTGTCTCCCCCAGTCCTCCCGCTGCCGCCATGACTGTCGTTGGTCACAGAGCTCTTCCCTCTGCTCCACTCTCAAATGTCATTGGCCAGGTTTAGGGACCAGGTTTAGGGACCTATAGTGTCATATCAAGGTTGTTGCCAGCCTGGAGTCACCGAGGCAGACCGGCAGCCTGGGAGCGAGGTCTGGACTGCAGCCTCCCGAGCTGAGCCCAGCCTTAGGGTGGTCAGGGTGGATGAGCGAGGAGATCCTGGCCCCAGGCTGGCCTGGCTTCAAGTTAGGTGGGAAGGAGAGGAAAGGAGGCCCAGGCGGCGTTTGACCTGCCTGAGGCCATGTGTGGGATTCTGTCCTGCCCGTTGTCAGTCTGGACTGCTCGCCTAAGCTTGGATGAAGTCTCTTCTCTGGGCCTGGTGCAACATGTCTCCCTGTCTCTTCCCTGGGGTCTGGGACTGAGTCAGGCCTGGCGGCTGATGGGCACTGAGGTGACAGGTCAGAGGGGCTCGAGGACATGGTGGAGGCCTGTGCTAAGGGAATGACGGAACTGGAAGAAGCTGCACAAAGGCGTTGAAGGAAAGGGACTAACATCTGTGCCTGGGAGTGACGGCGGTGAAGGGCTGTGGGAGAGGCACCCCGGCCTCCCGTGCCGGCTGTGCTCTGTTCCCAGCATGCTTTGTGGTGAGTTGGGGGCAGCAGTGGCCTTAGCTGGTGATATGGTTGTCAGGAGGCCGGTGACGAGCCTGAGCTCTGGTCAGTGCCTTTTTTTTTTTTTTTTTTTTTTTTGAGACGGAGTCTCGCTCTGTCGCCCAGGCTGGAGTGCAGTGGCCGGATCTCAGCTCACTGCAAGCTCCGCCTCCCGGGTTCACGCCATTCTCCTGCCTCAGCCTCCCGAGCAGCTGGGACTACAGGCGCCCGCCACCTCGCCCGGCTAGTTTTTTGTATTTTTAGTAGAGACGGGGTTTCACCATGTTAGCCAGGATGGTCTCGATCTCCTGACCTAGTGATCCGCCCGTCTCGGCCTCCCAAAGTGCTGGGATTACAGGCTTGAGCCACCGCGCCCGGCCTCTGGTCAGTGTCTTAACTGATGAGAACTCCACAAAGGCTGTCTGCTGGGACCAGATGGCCTTTGAGATGCCAGGATGCTGCCTGATTTACCGGGCTTTGGTTGCCCCTTGTCCTCTGTGGCGGGGTGATGGCAGCTTGCTTGGGGGCTGCTGGTGGCTTGGACATCGTGTGTACAGCACACATGCAGAGCCAGGACCATTGTCACCAGGTGCCGAGAGCACACGTCGCAGGTGAGCTCTGCAGTGGACGGTCTGTGTGGAGGCTTTGTAGGGCCCTGCAGAGCAGTGACATAGTACAGGGCAGGGGCTCAGAATGGGGTTGCCTGGCATCTTGTTAATGCTCTGTGTATGTGTCCTTATTGCCAGTGAGTTCCTGTGCAGGAGTGTTTAGGGGCTGGAACCAGGCCGAGGAACCAGACGCTGTCCTCCAGAAGGCGGGAGCCAGCTCCAGATGGGGACAGGGTCAGGGCTGGGTGTTGCTGGCTTTGTTCTTCCTCTGCAGAATTTGTCTATCCCACCCTGGGTTCCTTCAGGTCCTGGTCAGTGACTGTTCTGGGAGCCCCTCCCTTCCAACTTTTCCTCTTCCTCGTTCCAGCCCAGGTGCTGGGTGAGAGGATGGTTGGGGTGTGTTTGTGTGTGAGTGGTGTCCAGGCAACGGCCACAGCCTGGAGACGCACAGACTTCCTCTCTTCCCCCTGCCACCGCCCCATGCCTCCCACGCAGCCTCGGGTGATTTGCTGGGCCAAGCAGCAGCCGTGTGCTGAAAGTCATCGGGCGTTTGAGTTTGTTGAACAAATACAGGTTGAAGCAAATTTGAAGACAGAGGTTCAGGCCCCGCCCCTGCAGTGTCCCACCCAAAAGTAGGGATAGTGGACCCAGACCCTCATGGGGAGACAGGGCCTGAGGCCTCTCAGTGCACAGTGTCCAGCCTCTACTCGCATGCCCTGCACACAGTCCACACTGGGGACTTCACCAGGCCTGAGGCCTCGGGTGTGAAGTGACCCCCCGGACCTCAGGCGAGGCAGCCTGGAGGCTGGAGGTGGGGAAGAGGGGTGGGCTCGAGGGCAGCTGTAGGAGCCTGGTACTCAGTGGGAGCCTTATTAAGCATGAGTGATGGAGGCACTGAGCCTGCGGGCAGTCCCAGGGTGGGGCTGGGCTCAGTGTGAGGGAGAGGGCTGGGTCTTGGGGAGAGGCTGTGCCCAAGGTGGGCACTCAGTGCCTGTGGTCAGTCCCTCGTCTAGCAGGGACTCCCCTGGGGCGTCTGACGCAGCGCTGGTTGTGTCCATGCCTGTAGGGCGCCATGTTTTGGAAGTTTGACCTGCACACAAGCTCACACCTGGACACACTGCTGGAGCGGGAGGACCTGAGCCTGCCGGAGCTGCTGGACGAGGAAGACGTGCTGCAGGAGTGCAAGGTGGTCAACCGCAAGCTGCTGGACTTCCTGCTGCAGCCACCCCACCTGCAGGCCATGGTGGCCTGGGTCACCCAGGAGCCGCCCGCTAGCGGTGAGGAGCGGCTTCGCTACAAGTGAGTTCCCTAGCTCCTGGCCAGCCCGTCCCTATCAGCATCACACATACCTTCACTACGCAAGCCTCACAGCTACCCTGAAATGCGTCAGTATCAGTAAACTCCGGTTTGGGGATCAGGAAAGCGAGGCAGGGAGCAGCCAGGCCCCTGCACAAGGCCTCACAGCTCACTGGGTGCAGACCAAGGAAGGCAGTGGCATAGTCACAGGAGCCACAAAGTCATGGGCCCAAGCGATCCTCCCGCCTCAATCTCCTGAGTAGCTGGGACCACAAGTGTGTGACAACATCCCTGGCTGGTTTTTCTCTTTATTCGACGCTTTTTATTTTATTTATTTTTTATTAAAAAAATTTTTTGTGTGTTTGTGAAACATTTGTCTGCTATTGAAGACACTTTAAGATTATTTTTTGGCCAGGCGCGGTGGCTCAAGCCTGTAATCCCAGCACTTTGGGAGGCCGAGACGGGCGGATCATGAGGTCAGGCGATCGAGACCATCCTGGCTAACACGGTGAAACCCCATCTCTACTAAAAAAATACAAAAAACTAGCCGGGCGAGGTGGCGGGCGCCTGTAGTCCCAGCTACTCGGGAGGCTGAGGCAGGAGAATGGCGTAAACCCGGGAGGCGGAGCTTGCAGTGAGCTGAGATCCGGCCACTGC
>NC_037687.1:32296586-32319736 GCF_003255815.1 Theropithecus gelada | reverse complement strand
GGGGCTGGGGTGGGGACCGGACTGAGCTAGGGGCTCGGGGGCTGGGGGTTAAGGGGCTGGGGTGGGGACCGGACTGAGCTAGGGGCTCAGGGGCTGGGGGTTAAGGGGCTGGGGTGGGGACTGGACTGAGCTAGGGGCTCGGGGGCTGAGGGCTTAGGGGCTGGGGTGGGGACCGGACTGAGCTAGGGGCTCGGGGGCTGGGGGCTCAGGGGCTGGGGTGGGGACCGGACTGGGCTGGGGGCTCGGGGGCTGGGGTGGGGACTGGTCTGGGTGGGGGCTCAGGGGCTGGGGTGGGGACCAGACTGGGCTGGGGGCTCGGGCGCTGGGGGCTCAGGGGCTGGGGCAGGGCCTCTCTGGTACCAACCCTGTGTCCTCCCATAGGACCTCTTCTTCCACTATGTCTTCAACAACTTCCTGCATGCCCAAGTGGAGGGCTGCGTGAGCACCATGCTGAGCTTGGGGCCGCCTCCTGACAGCAGCCCTGAGACGCCCGTCCAAAACCCTGTTGTGAAACATGTGAGCTGGGACTCCCTGATCCCCTCCTTCTGGGCCCATCCCCTGTGGGCGCACCCTCTCCAGAGGCCTGTCCCTCACGTCTTCCTCCCACAAGTGTTCGTTGGGTAGTGTTAGGTGCCAGCACCCAGATGGGATGTGGGAGGCATGGCCAGGGAGAAACGGGGATGAAACATGCAGGTGCAGGGAGCAGTGGGCCCCTGACTTGAACTGAAGAGCTAGGGGTGGGCGGGAGCAGACCTTCGAGCGGCTGTGTGTGCATGAGTGTGCACACATGAGTGTGTGTGTGAGAGCACGTGTCTGTTAGTGCATGCATGTGTGTGAGCATGTGTGTGCGTGTGCACGCATGAGTGTGTGAGCATGTATGCATGTGTGTGCATGCGTATGAGTGTCTGTTAGTGCATGCATGCGTGTGTGAACACGTGTGAGTCTGCATGCATGAGTGTGTGTGAGCATGTATGCATGTGTGGGCACGTGTGTGTGAGCATGAGTGTGTCAGTGCATGCATGCGTGTGTGAGCATGTGTGAGTCTGCATGCATGAGTGTGTGTGAGCATGTATGCATGTGTGTGCACACGTGAGTGTGTGTGCATGCACCACATACTCTTCGTAGAAAGACCAGAGAGACTTGGCTGGATGCCAGGGTCCCAAGCCCCAGCTTCCACCCCTCCTTCCCACTCCCGTGTGGATGAGCTGGGGCCTGGTGAAGCGTCTGCTGAGGAAGGGACCCCTGCCGCAGTGCAGAGCTCCCCATACGTGTGCAGACCCCCCCAGGCCATCCTGTCCTGCTGTCCCACAGCTGCTGCAGCAGTGCCGCCTGGTGGAGCGGATCCTGGCTTCCTGGGAGGAGAACGACCGTGTACAGTGAGCACCTGCTGCCCTTTGTGTCTCCAGGGGCTGGAACTGTCTGGGTGGGGGGCTGGGTCGGGACTGGGACTGTCTGGGTGGGGGACTGGGTCGGGACTGGGACTGTCTGGGTGGGGGGCTGGGTCAGGCTGGAACTGCCTGGGTTGGGGGATGGGTTGGGGCTGGGCATCGTTGGGTCCAGTCCTGGCTTCTAGCCATGGCCTTCACTCTTGCCAGGTCTGCGGGAGGCCCTCGGAAAGGCTACATGGGCCACCTGACGAGAATGGCCAACGCCCTGGTGCAGAGCACAGAGAAGGGGCCCAATGCAGAGCAGCTGGGGCAGCTGCTGAAGGGTGAGGGTCCCCAGGCCAGCCTGAGGGGTACGTGGGGGGCTTGAAGCCAGGGGATGCCTCACGTCTTCACCCCTCTCACCTACGCAGAGCTGCCCAGCGAGCAGCAGGAGCAGTGGGAAGCCTTTGTATCGGGGCCCCTGGCGGAGACCAACAAGAAGAACATGGTGGACCTGGTGAGGCCCGGATTCTCCTACCGCTTCTCTCTCGGGCCAGTCTTAGCCTCCCCGTCCTCATAGCTGCCTGCCCACCCTCGTCTGGGGGCTCCAGCAGGCCCTGACGCCCCGTCCTCTCCCCAGGTGAACACCCACCACCTACACTCCTCCAGTGACGATGAGGACGACCGGCTCAAGGAGTTCAACTTCCCTGAGGAGGCCGTGCTGCAGCAGGTGGGCCTGGGGCTGTGCGGGGCTGTGCTGGAGTGGGGTCCCGTCCAGCTCCCTCCAGCCCCAACCTCCGCACCCCCACAGGCCTTCATGGACTTCCAGATGCAGCGCATGACCTCCGCCTTTATTGACCACTTTGGCTTCAATGATGAGGAGTTTGGGGAGCAGGAGGAGAGTGTGAAGTGAGTGTCTCTTGCGCAGGGTCAGAGCCCTGTCCTGCCTCTGCAGCAGCAGGCGCGCCTACTTGTGTCTGTCCCCCACACCCACCTGCATGCCCTGTGAGGCTCAGCCTGCAGCTATGGCTGCTGCTGGGCACACATTGGCCATGGCCTTGTGTGCGTGTCTGCAGCCTCGTGTGTCTGCCTCCTCTTACATGAGTTCCGGCTCTGCAGTCTCTTCTCTCCGAGGGGCAGGCCATGAGGGTGGGGCACAAACATCTTCTGTGCTGGGGACACAGAGCAGGTCCCTCCCACTCCTGGAGCTAGCCTTAGGGGTCCCAGGCGGGAGGGGCTCAGGGTAGTGGGGACCAGCAGGTCCTGGCGCAGGGACTGTGAGGCAAAACTGCGCCTGCACGAATGCCCTCTGGGTCACGAGTCCGCCAGACACGAGGGTCCACTTCTCCCCTCCACAGGCCTCAAGGTGACTAAACATTTTTTTCCAGTTACCAATTCTGCTTGTTTTGATTTGTGGGGCAACATCATCTTAACATCAGTCACCTCTGGGTGTTGTGATCATAAACTTTTCTGAGTTTCTTGCCACAAGCGTGTGTTGCTTCTAGAGTCAGAAAAAAGTGACTGGACGGAGTGGCTCATGCCTGTAATCCCAGTACTTTGGGAGACTGAGGCAGGCGGATCACCTGAGGTCAGGAGTTCAAGACCAGCCTGGCCAATATGGTGAAACTCCGTCTCTACAAAAAATACAAAAATTAGCCGGGCATGGTGGCATGTGCCTGTAGTCCCAGCTACTTGGGAGGCTGAGTTAGGACAATCGCTTGGACCCGGGAAGCAGAGGTTGCAGTGAGCTGAGATTGCGCCACTGCACTCCAGCCTGGGCAACAGAGCGAGACTCCATCTCGCTCTCCACAATGAGCTCATTTACGGCCAGGGAGACTGAGTCCCCAGGACATAGCCGGTTAGTGTGTGGGAGCTGGATGGCTGCCTATGGCTGCCCCGGGGTTCCCGTACAGCACAGCGTGAGGGGCACCGTGATGAGGGATAGTCAGCTGTGCCTCGCTTAGTCCACAGCTGGACAGAGGTCCTCTCAGGTGCAGACATGAGACCCCGTGTGTGCTGCCTCTGTGCCCAGCATGGAGACTTGCAGAGTGAGTGTTGGTCTTTGTGGGTCAGTGGCCTGTGCCGAGACCCCTGGAGAAGATGCTTAAGTGAAAACTGGGCTGGGCACAGTGGCTCACATCTTAATCCCAGCACTTAGGGAGGCCGAAGCAGGAGGATCGCTTGAGTTCAGGAATTTCAGCCCAGCCTGGGCAATGTTGTGAGACCATCTCTGCTTTTTTAATTAAAAGAAAAAAAAAAAAAAAAAAAACCCATCCTGGCATGAGGATGAAGGGACTGACTGGTAGATGGCATTAGTATCACCAGCTGCCCTTTTGGGATGAAACTATTAGCACTTCGTCTACCAAGAAAATTCCAGAGAGGTTAAAAAGTTAAGCGAACAAAACAAAACCTAGGAAGAGTTCCGGAATGGAAAGTGGATGACTGGTTTGAGCACCTCAGGGCTGAAGATGCTGCCCTGCAGAGCTCCTGTGGCAGGAGAAGCCAGGTCAGCTGAGGCTGCCAGTGCCGCGGGGACATGGGCTGCCCCGCCCTAGATCCCCTGCGTGCCCAGCGTGATCTCTGCTCCTCTGCTTCTCAGTGTCTAGGAGGGACTAAGGACACTTGCCTTGGAAGGTGGTTGGGAGAATGAAGTGCGTGAGTGATGTCTGTCACATGCCTAGTGTCCTTTATTAATAATTAACTGCCCTTTATCCGTTGATCTTTGTGGCACAATTTTTCATGAATTTGAGACAAATGATCCCTTGAAGTGTCCCTAACACGTGGGAAGAATGTGGACCCTCATGTTGAGGGAGGTGGGGTCCTGGCAGGCTCAGTTCAAGTTCTGATGTGATTCTTTTGCCCATAACTTAGAATTTCAGCCACAGACCATAGACATCTTGAGGTTAGGGGATGTGCTTTACTGGGCTGTAGCCTCACATGCTGCTTGTGCCTGGCTGGTGTGAGTGTTAGCCTCCTACAGATGCCCCAAGGATGGGGACAAGGGCATGGGTCTGAATCCCTCTCTGGCACCTGTCCTTGGAGAAGCCTGAGGAGAGTCACTTAACATTTCTGAGCCCCATTTTCTCACTTCTAGAGCCAAGGGAAACAATTTACCTCAATGAGTGGTTTTAAGGATTTAAAGTGATCATCTATGTGAGATGTTGATATTCATATATACATTGCTCCTTAGGACCAGTGGCTTGGGTTGTGCGTGAATTTGCAGATACTGACTCTGCAAGTAGTGAGGGTCAGCTCTACGTTGAGTGAAGAAAGGAATGTGGCCTTGTCCTGTGCTGCCCCCACCCCCAGGTGTACCCTCTCACCATGCCTCACCTTCTCTCCTAGCGCACCTTTTGACAAGACAGCCAACATCACCTTCTCCCTCAACGCCGACGATGACAACGTGAGTACTGCCCTGTCCCCTGGTTGTGGCGAGTGGAGGGGTGTGGGTCTGTGTGCAGTGTGGCCCATCCTCCTACCCCTGTGCCCTGCAGCCCAACGCCAACCTACTTGAGATATGCTACAAGGACCGCATCCAGCAGTTTGATGATGATGAGGAAGAGGAGGACGAGGAAGAGGCCCAGGGCTCAGGGGAGTCTGATGGAGAAGATGGCGCCTGGCAGGGCAGCCAGTTGGCCAGGGGGGCCCGTCTGAGCCAGCCCCCTGGTGTCCGGTGAGTCCCCCTCCAGTTTCCCTTCTCCAAGCTTCCACCACACAGCAGGGCCAAGGGGTCTACCAATACATTTGGACTGAGGCTGAAGTGAATGAAAAAAATAAGGAAGCTGCATTGGTGTGTGTATTAGTTGGGGGCACTTCCACTTTTGTGGTGATATAAATCTAATTCAAGGCCAAGCATGGTGGGCTCATGTAATTCGTGAGTGCCTGTAATCCCAGCACTTTGGGAAGCCAGGGCAGATGGATTCCTTGAGCTCAGGAGTTTGAAACCAGCCTTGGGCAACATAGGGAGATCCTGTCTCTACAAAAATGAAAGTTAGATGGGCTTGGTGGTGTGCACCTGTAGTACTGGCTACTCGGGAGGTTGAGGTGGGAGGATGGCTCGAGCCAGGGAGGCAGAGGTTGCAGTGAGCCGAGATCATACCACTGCACCCCAGTCTGGGCAACAGAGCCAGACCTGTCTCAAAAAAAAAGGTTAGATGATGCATTAAGAAATCAACAAATTAACCAGGCACAGTGGCTCAAGCTTGTAATCCCAGCACTTTGGGAGGAGGCCAAGGTGGATGGATCACTTGAGCTCAGGAGTTTGAGACCTAGCCTGTGCAACATAGCAAAACCCTGTGTCTACAAAAAAAATACAAAAATCACCTGGATTGGTGACATGCGCCTATAGTCCCAGCTACTTGAGAGGCTGAGGTGGAAGGATCGCTTTAGCCTGGGAGGCGGAGGTTGCAGTGAGTTGAGATCGCACCACTGCACTCCAGTCTGGGTGACAGAGCAAGACCTGGTCTCAAAAAAAAAAAAAAAAAAGAATCAACAAATTAAAAGAAATCTAATTCAAATGAGTTTAAGTTATAAATAGAAAGGGATAATCTCTGTGGCTGAAAAAATAGGCAGGTCCTTGAGATATGGCTTGGTCTGTGTGCGTCTCTCTCCCCGCCTCCCCTTCTCCTTCCTTCATCCCTTAACTTCACTTCCTCTTGTTAGCTCTCATGCATGTTTTCCTAGAAAGGGGGGTAAGATGGTCCCAGGCAGCTTCTCTTTCCTCTAATTCCAGTAAAATGAGAGCTGATGACGTCCTTCTCCAGTGAGGCTGTGATCAGTTTTTAGTGCAAATGTTACATTGTTTTTTTTCTCTTATTACTGGCCGGCCCCAGAATTGCTGTGATGAAATGGGTTCATGCCATGTAGATTTGACAGCATGAACACTAAGTCACCATCTGCAACTGAGTTTTTGCCTTATGACTTTTGATTTGGGAATTAGGCTGTTTTCACTTTTTATTGACATGTAACGTGAGTATAGATGACTGTACAGATCCTGAGTGTGTGGCCAATGGACATCCTTCCTCAGTGCCCAGACCCAGGAGCAGGACCTTCCCAGTACCCACATCCCCTCTGCTAGCCAGTATCCTCCCTCCTGAGGGTCAAGTTCTCCTGGCTTCTAACCCTGTAGATGAGTTTTGTCTCTGTTTTCACTTGATACAGCATGTAGCATCTCCTTTTGTGTCTGACCTGTTTTGCTCAGCACTCCACTTGTGAGCTCCTTCCCTATTGTGTGTTTGGGTGCCCCTTGCTCTCGTGTAGTGGGGCCATGCTGTACGTGATGAGCTTGAATTGCTTGTTCTGCAGTTGATAGGCCTTTGGGCAGGTTCCTGTTGATCACTGCTGTGAGTGCAGCTGCTATGAATACTCCTGAACGTGTTGTTGGTGCACAAGTGTGTCATTGCTTGAGCCAGGGAGGCAGAGGTTACAGTGAGCCGAGATCATACCACTGCACTCCAGTCTGGGCAACAGAGCCAGACCTGTCTCAAAAAAAAGGTTAGATGATGTGTTAAGAAATCAACAAATTAACCAGGCACAGTGGCTCAAGCTTGTAATCCCAGCACTTTGGGAGGAGCACTTTGGGAGGATCCAGCATCTTGACTTAGCCCTTTGTTTTCTTCTAAGAGTTTTATAGCATTATTTCTATGGTTTTCGATTCATTTTGAGCTAAATTTTGTATATGGTGTGAGGTGGGGGTTCAGTCCAGCTTCATCTCTTTACATGTAGATAACCAGTTTTCCTTGCACCAGTTGTTGAAGACACTGTCCTTTCTCCACTGAATCATCTTGGCACCTGTGTAAAAAAGAAATATTTGACCATATGTGTGAGAGAGTGTTTCTTCCCTCTCTGTTCTGTTCCATCAGTCTGTCTTTATGCAGTACCACACTGCCCTGGTTGCTGTTGCTTTATAGTAAGTTTTGAAAATGGGAGGTTTGTTGGGCACGGTGGCTTGCACCTGCAATCCCAGCACTCTGGGAGGCCAATCAGGTGGATCACCTGAGGTCAGGAGTTTGAGACCAGCCTGGCCAACATGGCGAAACCCTGTCTCTACTAAAAATACAAAAATTAGCCGGGTGTGGTGGTGGTTTCCTGTATGTAATCCCAGCTACTCAGGATGCTGAGGCAGGAATATCGCTTGAACCTGGGAGGCAGAGGTTGCAGTGAGCTGAGACTGCACCATTGCCCTCCAGCCTGGGTGACAAGAAGGAAACTCCCATCTCCCAAAAAAAAGAAAATGGAAGGTTTTAGTCTACCAACCTTGTTCTTCTTTTTCAAGATTGTTTTGACCTATTTGGGATTTCTTGAGATTCCATATGAATTTTAGGATCAGCTTATTAATTTCAAAGAAGAAACCAGCATTTCTTTTAAGTTTATTCCTGTTTTCTTCTTTCTGATACTATTGTAATTGGAATTTTCTTGGAATTGTTTTCAGATTGTTACAAGTGTATGAAAATACAATAGGTTTTTGTATGTTGATCTATTATCCTGCAACCTTGCTGAAGTAATTTATGAATTCTTATAGTTTTAGTGGATTCCTTAGGATTTTCTAGGTACAGAATCATGTCATGTGAATAGAGATCATTTTCCTTCCTTTCAAATTTGGATGCTTTAATTTCCTTTTCTTGCCTGGTTGCCTAGCTAGCCTCCAGTACAATGTTGAACAAAAGTGGCAAGAACAGGCCTCCTTGTTTTGTTCCTGATCTTAGGGGAAGCATGCAGCCTTTCACCGTTTAAGTGTGCTGTTAGTCGTGGGGTTGGATAGATGCCTTGTATTAGGTTGAGGGGCTTCCTTTATACTCCTTGGTCATTGAGTGTTTTCGTTTACTTTTAACTATATGCAGATATATTACTTTCCAGTTAAAGTAGTCAGTTACTCTGTTAAGACAAAAATATTTAGTCAGCATTTTAGACATAGTATATAGTCCCATACTGCATCTTTGGGTCAACAATGGACCATATATGAGACAGTGGTCCTGTAAGATTATAATACTCTGTTTTTACTGTTTCTTTCCTATGTTTAGATACACAAACATTTACCATTGTGTTATAATTGCCTATAGTATTCAGTACCATAACATGCTGTACGGGACTGTAGTCTAGGAGCAATAGGGCTATACCATAGAGCCTAGGTGTGTAGTAGGCGCTCCCATCCAGGTGTGTGTAAGTGCACTCTAGAATGTTCACACGATAGTAAAATCTCCTAATGCTGCATTTTCCAGCATGCACTCTCCCTGTTAAAGCTTAGTTTTAATGTGACTTTGCTTACCCCTTTCCTGGTTGATCAGCACATAGATTGCTTGGATTTCTTCATGTTCACAGGTGTGTGTTAGTCAACATTCAGCCAGTATTTTTGGAGCAGCTATGGGTGCCTGGTGGTTTCTCAGGGCTGAGGATACAGCAGTGGCAAAAGTCAGCCATCTCTGCCTTCTTGGAGTTTCTAGTTGGAGGGAGAGAGAGTAGTGTGAAGCCTTCCGTCCAGAGGGTGGGTCTGCTGGTGGGAAGGCCTGTCACTGTGGTGACAGTGTGAGGTGACAGCTGGGAGGTGACTTGAGAGCTGGTGAGTGGGTCTGTCTGCTCTGGCTGCCATGGCTGAGTCTCAGCCCACTTCCTAGGGCCTACTCTGCATGGATGATTGGGGACGAATGGTCTCCTTACGGCTTCATTCTGTCCCTGCCCGCTTGTGTTCTCACCTTTGGCTCAGAACTCTCCCAGCCTCTCCTGGTGTCATCACACCCCAAACTCCCTGACCCCTTCTGTGACCTGCCGGTCATCCCAGCCCACTCTCCTTGGGCTGACCCTGGGCTGCAGGGAACGGGATGGGTGTCGGCTGGTCTGTCCCACACAGCTAGCTGACCAGGCGGTTTCTGGGGCAGGAGTGGAGGCAGCACAGACAGTGAGGATGAAGAAGAGGAGGACGAGGAGGAGGAGGAAGACGAGGAGGGCATTGGCTGTGCAGCCCGTGGAGGGGCCACCCCCATGTCCTACCCCAGCCCTGGCCCTCAGCCTCCAGGTGAATGAATGGGCGGTGTGGTCAGGTGTACACAGGGCTGTCTGCCTGTTACCGAGTTCACCGTCTATGCCGCTCCCCCAACTCCATCCCAGGCCCCAGCTGGACAGCCACCTTTGACCCAGTGCCTACAGATGCCCCGACCAGCCCCCGAGTCTCCAGGGAGGAAGAGCTGCACACTGGGCCTCCAGCCCCACAGGGACCCCTCAGTGTGTCCCAGGACCTCCCCACCGAGGACCTGGCCAGCCCTCCTGCCCCTGATGCCCTGCAGCTCAGGTGAGAACCAGATGGGACGGGCTGGATGGCGCTGGTATCCCGAGACCAGGAGGTGGCCATGGGGTCCCAGTCCTCTCATAGGCTCGAGTGCTAACCCTAGCTGCCCCCTTGGGCTCCCTCTCATCTGCCAGGTCTCAGGACCCCACACCCCCCTCAGCACCTCAGGAAGCCACAGAAGGCAGCAAAGTCATAGAGCCCTCAGGTGAGCCCCAGTTTGCCCTGCCCACCTGTGGCCCTGGGCAGAGAGAGCAGCCTGGCCAGCTCTGAGCTTGCTGGGAGGCTGCAGCTGAGATCTCTCATCCCCCACAGCCCCCTGCCAGGCCTTGGTTAGCATCGGGGACCTTCAGGCCACCTTCCACGGGATCCGTTCTGCCCCCAACTCCTCGGACAGGTGAGCGGCGAGGTGGGGCTTGCTAAGGTGAGGGCCGGGTGTCAGGAGAAGTCTTTTCTCCTCTGCGGTGAGGTGGGCTCTGGGTTCATCTTGTCCCTGAGCTGCTCCAGGTCTCCTTTGCAGGACCCCCAGGCCTAGCCTCCTGTTGTGCCCCGGCCCCCTGCACTCTGTAGGCTGGTTCTTCTCTTAGTAGCCTGGGATGCTTGGGGCCCTTGAGCCCCAGGGTTGGGAAAGGCTCGTTGGAGGGTGTGAAGGATTGGGAGGGTGAGAGCATGCAGAAGGCCCCTTGGGGCTGTCTCAGCTGGCCTCGAGTGCCTCTTCCACAGGGACAGGAGGCGGGAAGAGGGTTGCTTGTCTTCCTGCCCAGGGCCATGCCGTCCCTCCACGCTGAGCCAGCTGAGTCCTTGGGAGGCCCCTCCTGGTGGGGCAGGTGGCAGACACACACCCAGTGAGCCGACTTCAGTCGTCTGGGGTGTGAGGGTGTCAGCAGGTGACAGTGGGGGCCACGCTGACAGCCGCACTTTCCTCACCCACAGTGCAACCAGAGACCCCGCTACCTCTGTCCCAGCCTCCGGGGCCCACCAGCGCCCCCAGACCACAGATGGGGAGAAGAGCCCAGAGCCCTTGGGGCTTCCCCAAAGCCAGAGGTGAGCACCAGGGCAGCGGGGCGCGGCAGGGCTGGTGGGGCAGGAAGTGACCTCTGCACATCCCCTCTCTCCCGTGACAGTGCCCAGGCCCTCACGCCTCCTCCGATACCCAATGGCTCTGCCCCGGAAGGGCCTGCATCCCCAGGCTCCCAGTGAGTGTGGCTGCAGCCTGGGGCTGGGTAGCTGGGGCTGGGCCTGCTGGACCCTCACACGACGTCTCCCTCTGTTTCCAGATAGCTGCCTGGTGCGGCAGCGGCGGCCAAATCTTCCGTCCTTCCGTGGATCTCCCAGGGTGGGGGCAGGGCGGGTCCCATGATGGCCCCCAGTGCCCTCATCACCCTGAACCCCCCACATTCTCTCCTCTGGACCCCCAGGAGGCGGGTGTCAGGGAGACAGGCCCAACCCACCCCCATTTGCACTGAGAAGAGAAGTTTTGGAGCATTGCCTCCTAGAATAAAGATAAAGAGAGTCAAATAGAATGGAGAGAGAGAAACGTATATTATATATTATATATAGAGAGAGGGAGGAGAGCGAGAGAAAGTGAGGACACCAAGCTGGGCTGGCGGCTCCAAAGCACAGCCTTCCCGTTCCGTCCCAGTGGGGGCTGGTGTTAGGGGTCCCAAGGTTGCCGCCCACATGCCCAGCCGTCCCATGCTCCAGCGCAGATGGCCACGCCCACACCCGGCCTTTCAGCTCAGGTCCACCATGGGGGAACGGCCCAGCGCAGGTGGGGGTGCCAGAGGATCCCGAGTGGGGGCCGTGCCTTTGCCCAGACCCTGCACTTTCAACCAGGCCAGTCCGGCTCTGGGGAGCAGGGGCCTCCCCGGCAACACCCCTAGGGGCCTTGAGGGTCTGGGGTCCCAGCCCTGTTGCCAAGTGGCCTTGTCCCCAGCTCCCTCCTCCAGGCTGGTGTGAGTGTGCGTGCGTTCGTGCCGAGCTTCTATTTCATATTGCAAATATAAATAAAGGAAGACAGTTTACGATTCTGCTGGTCAGACCTTACGTTCTGGGATGCGGGGTGGGGAGCCTGTGTTATCCCTGCACCTCAGAGGCTGGGGGTGCTTCTGACCCAGTCTGTCCCAACACTGTGTCCTGCCAGGGGGAGGCCTGAGGGTGCAGAGGCCCCAGGCTGGGCCAGGCGCTGGCTGTGAGGGCTCCTACCAGGCCTACCCCACCTGTGGGCAGGCCTGTGGGCAGAGAATAGAAGCCACCGACGTGCTCACATCCCTGCTCCTGCCCGCACTTACTCCCAGTAACCAAGCCCAGCATTGAGGCTGGGCTCTGGCACCCAGTAGGTATGAGTCTTTCAGGTAGAAGGTGGAAATGTAGGCTGGGTGTGCAGCGAGTGGCACGGGTGAGCGGCGCTGGGAAACCGGAGCGTGTGGACTGGGCCATGAGGACAGTGTCCTCACTTGGATGGCAGTCGGCTTGCAGGTCACCCGGGGCTCACTCAGCTAACAGGAGAGGGTGCTTATTTGCCGCATTCATGGTGGTCCCACCTCGTCACCCATTGAAGCAGTGTTTGTGGTGGAGCCCATGAGGGCTTGGTGGGGTTGAGCAGAATGAGGGAAGGTTTCATGGAGCAGGGAGGGAGATGGCTAGGGCAGCAAGTGAAGGGCGGACTCACCTTCCCATCCCTCCAGGGGTGCTCCTGCCAGCCAGCCCCTCCCCCGCTTTCATGAAGGGGTGGCCGTTGGAATTCTGCACTCCATCTCTGCTGATTGGGCCCAGGACAAGGGGACGGGCATTTGTGGGCCTCACCCCCCCCGAGGCAGACAGGAGGAAGGAAACCATGTCCCAGCAGGCAGGGCAGAGGGACCCCCGATGCCAACAGTGCTTTATCAGCGGGTGCCAGGCAAGGCCGTCCCCAGGGTGAGGACAACATCTCTCTGGGCCCTGTTATCAGTCACAGAGTCCACAGGACGCTCCTTGGGTTAACGTGTAACCATGAGCCGTCCCCTCCACCCCCTGAAGCCACTCGCTCCCAGATTAGGTCGCTCTGGGGGTATCAGGCCAGCATGGACGCTGGCAAAGCGGGGCAGACCCTGAAGACTCACTGCTCAGCCCAGGTGAGAGCCTTCCGTGGTGTGCCTGGGGCTGGGGGCCAGGCCCCTGGAACCCCAGCAGCCGGTGGGTCTGGGAGCTGCTGTCCTTGCGTTGGTTGGGACCCTGGGAAGCTGGGTTCTGGCAGCCTGGTCCCTGAATGGGTACCGCCAGTACAGCTGGGGTCCCGGGTAGGGGTGGGACAGGAGCCACAAGATCTCAGTCCCAAGAACGGGGGCTGGGCTGGGTTTCGGCTCAGCAGCTCCCCATTCCCCAAAGCGCCCAGATGTCTGCAGGTGGCTGAGCCCCTTCATCCTCTCCTGCTGCGTGTACTTCTGCCTCTGGATTCCCGAGGACCAGCCGTCCTGGGTCGCTGCCCTGGTCAAGTGCCTGCCCATCCTCAGCCTGGCCGGGTTCCTGTGGGTCGTGTGCCCTTGCGGAGGCTACAGCCGGCTCCTCCAGGGAGCCCTCTTGTGCTCGGCAGTGGGGGACGCCTGCCTCATCTGGCCTGGAGCCTTCCTCCCTGGTGAGCGGAAGCTGCCGTGACGCCTTCCGGATACCCGTGTGAGCGAGGCCTCAGCACTTGGATGGGAGCCTGGGGTGCAGAGGGCTCCTGTGAGAGCTCCGGTGGTCAGAGGCACGGTGGGGGGCGCAGCCGTGACCGAGGCAGCTCACACTCCAGCGAGGGATGGGGACTGGCGGTGTAGGGCAGTAGCTGGGGGTGGCAAGGGCAGTGAGGACCCGCTGGGGGTGCTGCAGTTTGAAGCAGGGTTGCTGAGGAAGGTGTCGCTGAGGAAGTCACATTTGGGCAGAGCAGAAGGTGCTGTGTGCCTGTGTGGGGGAAGGGCAAGTGCAAAGGCTCCGGGACAGGGGTGTGCCAGGTGCTTGTGGCCGGGCAGGCCAGGGTGACTGGGCAGAGTGGCTGGTGAGCCGGAGGGCATGGGGCTTTGGAGGCCAAGAGAAGATGGGGCCTCCTGGCGGTTCTGAGCAGAGCAAGGATGGACGCTGCATGTGGGGAGGCCTGCAAGGAGGCTTGGCCAGGGTGGGGCCTGGTGCTTTGGGACGGCCCTTATTTTAGGCCCTGAGGGGTGACCTCGGGGCCATTCCCAGGATGGGCCTTCCTCACTGGCACCCCACCCCTCTCCCACCAGGCATGGCCGCCTTCGCCACCACCCACCTTCTCTACGTCTGGGCCTTCGGCTTCTCTCCCGTGCAGCCTGGCCTGCTGCTGCTCATCATCCTGGCCTCTGGCCCCTACCTCAGCCTTGTGCTCCAGCACCTTGAGCCAGATATGGGCCTGCCTGTGGCAGCCTATGGACTGATCCTGATGGCCATGCTGTGGCGCGGCCTGGCCCGGGGCGGGAGTGCCGGCTGGGGCGCGCTGCTCTTCACACTCTCTGATGGCATGCTGGCCTGGGACACCTTCGTCCAGCCCCTGCCCCATGCCCGCCTGGTGGTCATGACCACCTACTACGCTGCCCAGCTCCTCATCACACTGTCGGCCCTCAGGAGCCAGATGGCCAAGACCGACTGACTAGAGAGCTTGAAGGGCCGGTATTCAGGCGCTCTCCTCTTGCAAAGACCTGGGCCTCCCAGATCAGCCCAGCCTGAGAAATACCCTCAGCAGCGAAGCTTCCTCACGCCTGTCTGCAGGCGCCGCCGCCGCCGCCGCCGCTTCCAGCTGAAGACGTTTGAGGACCATTTGCGGAATTCCAAGTCCACTGCTGGGTTCCAGCTGCCTTCTCCAGGTTCTGACTCCAGATCCCTGGCTCCTCAGCCAGGCCCACATGTGGCCCTCCCAGCCACCAGCCCGCCTCCGTGTTCTGTGTCGGCCCCACAGTCTGCCCGCCCCCAGCTCCTGCTCTGAATCCGTTTTCCTTGTCTTAGTAAAGTGGGTGTGGAACCACTGATGTTGCTGTTACCGTGGGAGAGGCCTCGGGGAAGATCATTGTGATTAACCATCGTGGTTAATGACAGCAAACGGTTCTTGGTCACTCCCCATGGACCAGGCCTGGTGCCCAGTGGGACCCTCCCTGGCCGTCGGGTGGGAGTGGATTTGAGGAGATAAAGTGAGGATTGTGCAGAACTGAGCCAAGAGAACTGTTTGGTCTGTGTTAGTTTCCTGGGGCTGCCGTCACAAATTACCCCGAACCAGATGCTTTGAAACAAGATAAATGGACTCTCCTGCAGTTCTGGAGACCCAAAGTCCAAAATCAGGGTGTTTTCCTGCCCATGCTCCCTCTTAAGGCTCTCGGGAAGAATCCATCCTTGCCCTCTTGGCTTCTGGAGGCTCCCAGGAATCCCTGGCTTCCCTTGGCCTGTGGCTGTGTCTCTCCATCTTCACGTGACTGGCTTCACCGGGCAGCCTCCCTCTGTGTCTGCAGCCTTCTAGGGACACAGGCCATTGGATTTAGGGCCCACCGTAAACCCAGGGTGATTCCATCTCAAGATCCTTAAGTATGTGTGCAAAGACCCTGTTTGTAAGTAGTGTCACCTGCATAGGTACCTGGGGTTAGGACTTGGACATATCTTTTTAGGGGACAGAACCCGCTGCAGTCACATGCAGTATCGGGAGAAGGGTAGGAGGCTTGAGGATGAGGAGGGAGGGTGGCAAGGGGGTAGGAATCAAATGGGAAGGAGGAACCCAGCTGTGCTCCTTGTCAAGGCTGTGTGACCTTGGCAAGCTGCTGTCCCTCTCTGGTCCTCAGATTCTGCATCTGAATACTTGACAGGGTCCAAGCTGCTCTCCAAGACCCTATTTGACTTCTGCATCCATGATGTGCTTTTAGTGACTCATAGCAGAGAGGCAACTTCTCCATCCATGGTCAGCATTTAGAGACTCTTACAGCAGAGAGACGACTTCTCCATCCATGGTCAGCGTTTAGAGACTCTTACAGCAGAGAGGCGACTTCTCCATCCATGGTCAGCGTTTAGAGACTCTTACAGCAGAGAGGTGACTTCTCCATCCAGGACCTGCATTTCGGGACTCTCGGATGTGAGAGTACAGAGGTGGGAAGGGAAGGTGGGGATCCTGGAGGACAGGGACCAGGAAGGAAAGTGAGGACAGGAGTCCACAGTTGGAGTGAGGAGAAGTGGAAGCTGAGGGATTTCCCTCAGTAAGAGTCAGGCGTGAGGAGGATCTGAAGAATTGCACTCAGGCTTGAAACCTCCACTTCCTCCTCATCTCCTACCCTCCTCTCCACTCAGACCTGATGAAAGGCGGGGAAAGAGGAAATTCCACAGGAAAGTGCAGCTGGAGGGACGGGGCTCTGGGTGTGCAGATTCCAGGGATGCATGGGGCCTGCAGACATGGCTGTCCAAAGCGACAGGACGCTGCCCTCCTGTCAGCATCCCGCAGCCCCAGCGTCCTGTCCCTCCTCCCTGATTCTGGCCCCCCGACGACCTTTCGTCTGACTTTTCAAAGGTCTGCTTTCTCACAGTCTGATTCGTGTTTCTCTAAAGCAGAGCTCTCTCAGAGGTGCTGTGCACATCCCCCTCAGGCTCCTTCCAGCCCTGCCAGGACCCAGACCTGGGGCAAGGGGCAAAACGCCGTCTCCTCTTCCCTCTCAAGTCAGGGTGGCTGGTGGGGATGAGGTGGGGTGGGACTCAGCAGCCTTCATTCTGATCCTGCAGGTCAGACCACCCCTGGGTCTGATTCCCTGTCTGGTCCCTCCCCAGACCCTCTGGACGACAGAGGCTACAGCAGCAGGTTAGTGACCCCATCAGCCTCCATCCTGCACGTCTAGGAAGGGCCGTGGGATTCCCTCTTCTGTTCACCACAGAGCCTTCTCCCCACGTCTCAGCCCCCAAGACAGTCAGAATCCTGAGTGCGGAGGCTCGGACCTCCAGCTCCATCACCCTGAGCTGGGCAGCCCCAAGGACCCAGACCTGCAGACTTCCATCTACTGGGTCCGGGGGCGGGCATGGCCAGCAGGAACACAAGCACGTCAGACTGCTGGCTAGGGGTGGAGGGACTTCAGCCTGAGACCCTCTACACCTTCTCTGTGTGGGCCGAGAATAAAGGAATTGGCGGCCCCAGGGACGTCCTGAGCACGTCCACAGGTCAGAGTGGCCACCTGTCCACTGCCCAGCAACATGTGCGTGTGTGTGCCTGTGTGTGCACGTGTGTGTGTGTGTTTGCACATTTGTAAAAAGTGCCAGGCTGTGCACTTTATTCTCATGATTAGAGCCACAAACAAACTTCATCAAATGACTCTTCTTCCACATTCCCAAACTAGTCCCTGGCCTGGTCACGCAGGCTCAGACCACCAGCTCCCTCACCCTGAGGCCCCTACAGGCCCAGACCCCAAGACCTGCCCCTACTGGCTCCACTGGGCCAGTGACTCCTCAGACATCAGGGTGCCTGTGGAGGGCCTGACTGCAGGGACCAGCATGTGGGCGCAGTAGCATGAGGTCAACAGCCCCGGCCAGATGCTCACAGAGACCACAGGTGAGAGGGGCGAGAGCACCCCGGGCTTGGGGAGTAGGAGGCCTCTGGCTTCTGGGCTTCACTGATAGGGTGCATGCCTCCATAACAAGAAGGGCTGTGGGAAGGAGGGGATGCTTCCCTTGGCTCTGGAGGCCCGGGGACTATGGCGTGTGGTCTGTGAAGCAGGTTCCCTGTGCACTGGTTACCAACTTACCAGAGCCCGATGAGACAGAACGCCACACATGCAAAAAGTTACATGAAGTGGGCTTGTTCCTCACAGATGGGCAGCAAGGGACAGGATCCATTGTGAGCTGATCCCCCAAGGCTTAGGAAAGTGGCCTAGGCAGGATAGGGTCACAATTGTGTGTGTCTCACTTGTATGGCAGTTGAGGGACCCCAAAAAGTACCCAGCCCTGGGTTTTCTACTCTGGGTGAAACCTGAGTCACTGGGCTCAAGCATTGAGGGGCATTCTGTCTCTAGGGTAGGCAGGAATGGAGCCCAGGCTGCCTGGCCGGTCCCTCCATATCTCGGGATGTTGCATTCCCAGCACATTCTACAGTTACTTTTGAGAACTACAAGTAAGAGACAACTGGGTCTGTTTAAGGCCACTCAGAGAACCTTCCTGCAGGAACCCTGACCCCCTTGCCTTCCTTTCCTTGCCCGGTCAGGTCGTGGATCTGAGGATACAGGCTTAGACCCCGAGTTCTGTGACACTATGGTGTATATCCCCGCTGGGCCCAGACCCCTACACCTACACCTACTGGGTCCAGTGGGCAGGGACCACAGTCCCCAGTGGGACCAGAAATGTGGCAGAGAGGGAGTCGTGGTGGAGGCCCTGGAATCTGGGGCTTCATAAACCTTCATTGTGTGGGCTGAAAGGTGCGGTGGCTCACGCCTGTAATCCCTGCACTTTGGGAGGCCAAGGTGGGCAGATGACCTGAGGTCAGGAGCTCAAGACCAGCCTGGCCAACATGATGAAACCCTGTCTCTACTAAAAATACAAGAAAATTAGCTGGATGTGGTGGTGCATGCCTGTAATCACAGCTACTCAGGAGACTGAGGCAGGAGAATCGCTTGAACACGGGAGGTGGAGGTTGCAGTGAGCCAAGATCGCGCCACTGCACTCCAGCCTGGGTGACCAGAGCAAAACTCCGTCTCCAAAAATAAATAGCCAGGCATGGTGGCTCACGCCTGTAATCCCAGCACTTTGGGAGGCCAAGGCAGGCAGATCACCAGGTCAGGAGTTCAAGACCAGCCTGGACAACATGATGCAACCCCATCTCTACTAAAAATACAAAAATTAGCCAGGCATGGTGGCACACGACTGTAATCTCAGCTACTCGAGAGCCTGAGGCAGGAGAATCACTTCAATTCGGGAACTAGAGGTTTCAGTGAGCCTAGATCGTGCCATTGCACTCTAGCCTGGGTGACAAAGTGAGACTCTGTCTCAAATAGCCTGGTGTGGTGGCTCACGCCTGCAATCCCAGCACTTTGGGAGGCCACGGCGGGCGGATCACCTGAGGTAGGGAGTTGGAGACCAGCCTGACCAACATGGAGAAACCCCGTCTCTACTAAAAATATATAACTAGCTGGGTGTGGTGGCACATGCCTGTAGAATCACTTGAACCCAGGAGGCGGAGGTTGTGGTGAGCCGAGATCTCACCACTGCACTCCAGCCTGGGCAACAAGAGCAAAACTCCGTCTCAAAAATAAATTTTCTGCATCTTAGCAGGTTCTCCTGCCTCCTCTCCAGTTTGTACCCGCCTTCCCCAAGAGTGGGCCGGGCGCGGTGGCTCACGGCTGTAATCCCAGCACTTTGGGAGGCCGAGGCGGGTGGATCACAAGGTCAGGAGATTGAGACCATCCCTGGCTGACATGGTGAAACCCCGTCTCTACCAAAAATACAAAAAAAAATTAGCTGGGTGTGGTGCCACATGCCTGTAGTCCCAGCTACTCAGGAGGCTGAGGCAGGAGAATAGCTTGAACCTGGGAGATGGAGGTTGCAGTGAGCCAAGATCATGTCACTGCACTCCAGTCTGGGCAACAGAGCGAGACTCTGTCTCAAAAAAAAAAAAAAAAAAAAAAAGAGTGGCCAGTCTCCTGATCTTTATCACCATAAATTAGTGTAGTCTGTCCTTGAACCTTCTCTAAGGGGAATTATACAGTATATAGTTATTTGATCCTGGCTTTCTTCACTCAACACTGTGGATGAAGTGTGGGTCCATGCTGTGTGTTTTTATTTTTATTACTGTGTAGTATTTATCATATGAATGTATTGCAATGTATTGTTTCATCCCTCTCTTCATGAACATTTTGTATTTCTAGTTTTGGGCTCCTATAAATAAAGCTACCATGAACATTTCTGTCCATGTCTTTTGGAGCACACGGAAAGTTCTTTCTCTCAGGTGTCTGCCTAGCAGTGGAATTGCTCAGTGATGATATATGTACCTTTAGCTTTCATAGTTACTGACAAACCATTTCTCAAAGCAGCTTCCCAGGTTACCATCCTGCCAGCAATGTGAGGAAGCTTCATTTGCCCCATATACTTGCAAATAGTTGGTTGTTCGTCTTTTCCATTTTAGTTCTGCTGCTGCAGTGTTTTGATACTTCCTTGTGGTTTAATTTCCATAATGACTCATGAAGTTGAACACCTTCCCATTTGTGTGTGTGTGTGTGTGTGTGTGTGTGTGTGGCCATTTGGATATCATTCTTGGTAAAATGTCTCTTCAAGTCCATTGCCCATTAAATGGGTCTTCTGCCTCCCTTAATTTGTAGGAAGCCTTTGAAAATATAAAGGGTACAGCTCTTTTATCAGATGTTTGTGTCACTAAGTGTCATCATGGCCTAGTTTTTTTTTTTTTTTTTTGAGATGGAGTCTCGCTCTGTCACCCAGGCTGGAGTGCAGTGGCGCCATCTTGGCTCACTGCAAGTTCCGCCTCCTGGGTTTATGCCATTCTCCTGCCTCAGCCTTCCCAGCAGCTGGGACTACAGGTGCCCACCGCCACACCCGGCTAATTTTTTGTATTTTTAGTAGAGACGGGGTTTCACGGTATTAGCCAGGATGGTCTCGATCTTCTGACCTTGTGATCTGCCCACCTCGGCCTTCCAAAGTACTGGGATTACAGGCGTGAGCCACCACACCCAGCAATGGCCTAGTTTTAACCCAGGGCTCTGCTAAATCGCATGGGATCACAGGTGTGGAAGGGTTTGCTTTCCGAGAGGACTGCAGAGATTTCCCCCAGTCCCTGCTCCAGCCTTCCCTTCTCTCATAGAAACAAATGTAGGGAGTCTCTCTGTTCTCCTGCAGAGTCCAGGGTTGCTGGAGAACTGAGAAGGGCTGTGCCATGGTTTCTTCTCAGCGCCAAGAGACTGGGTTTCCCTGAGAATGACAAACTTGTCAGATGCGCCCCTAACAAACGTGTATTCAGCACCGAGGACAGCGATCCCAGGAGCCGCCAGAGCCTAGAGGCCCAGAAAAGGCTACAAATGGGCGGAACCATGCTCTCTGTCCACCTCTTCCTCCGTGATCTGGGGTTGAGCCTTTCTTGCTTTCTGCTGTGGTTTCACCCCTCAGCTTCGACTTTAACAATAGCATAAGATGATCAGTAAATACCTAAAATGGAGACCTGATCAAGGAAGGGAGAGGTGGGGACACGTGTGTGTGAGTTCTGGGAAGCCTTTAGGACAACTTCACCCGTCACCTGGGTACCCTGATGAGCATGGTAGGGAGGAGCCCCACGGTCTGCCTTCCTTCACTTCCTTATTCCAGGACACTGGCAAAAATGATGTGGTCCAGTGTGCCCCGCAGAAGCTGGCCTCTGTTGGATGTTTCTTGCCTGTGAGATGACTAAGAGCTGTGGCTCCTGGTCTTTCTACCTCCTCACTTCTGACCAGGAACACAGAAAGGTCTCTAGCACCCTTGGATCCTGGAAGGGGAAAGGCAGGAACTCCACAGTCCTTTCCCCTGAGCTACCAAAGCATTCTTCCCCTGCCCCAAGTCAGCGTCATTTGGGGAATGGAGCTGAGAAAACTTACTCTGGGTGTGGAAGAAGGAATTAACCAAACCCAGTGCTCCCTGGGTTCTGAGCAGTGGGGTGGGATTGTGCCATAGTTTTGAATTAAGACTTTGAAAGCACTTTGGGGCCAGGCGTGGTGGCTCACGCCGGTAATCCCAGCACTTTGGGAGGCTGAGGCGGGAGGACCACGAGGTCAGGAGATTGAGACCATCCTGGCTAACATGGTGAAACCCCGTTTCTACTAAAAACACAAAAAATCAAAAAATTAGCCGGGCCTGGTGGAGGGGGCCTGTAGTTCCAGCTACTTGGGAGGCTGAGGCAGGAGAATGGCGTGAACCTGGGAGGTGGAGCTTGCAGTGAGCTGAGATGGCACCACTGCACTACAGCCTGGGTGATAGAGCGAGTCCTGTCTCAAAAAAAAAAAAAAAAAAAAACCACTTTGGGAGACCAAGTGAGGTCAGGAGTTCCAGACCAGACTGGCCAATATGGCGATATATATCTCTACTGAACCTGGCCAATATATCTCTACTGAAAACACAAAAATCAGCCGGGCATGGTGGTGGGTGCCAGTAATCCCAGCTACTCGGGAGGGTGAGGCAGGATAATTGCTTGAACCCGGGAGGTGGAGGTTACAGTGAGCCAAGATCATGCCACTGCACTGCAGCCTGGGAGACAGAGTGAGACTTTGTCTCAGAACAAACAAACAAAACCACCAAGAGATGAATCCACCTGGGGAAGTATGTCTTTTTCAGAAGCCATAAAGCTCATCACTGCTATTATGAACTGAACTACATCCTCCTTCAAAAATTTGTAAGTTGGCGTCCTAACCTCTGGTACCTCAGAATGTGATTGTATTTGGAGATAGGGTCTTTGAAGAAGTGATTAAGTTAAAATGAGGTCAGTTTGGGATTGTGAGGCAGATGGATCGCTTGAGCCCAGGAGTTTGAAATCTACCTAGGCAGCATGGTGAGAACCCCATCTCCAAAAAAAAAAAAAAAAAAAAAAGCCAGGCTGGGTACGGTGGCTGACATTTGTAATCCCAGCACTTTGGGAGGCAGAGGCAGGTGGATCGCTTGAGGTTAGGAGTTCAAGACCAGCCTGGCCAACATGGTGAAACCCTGTCTCTACTTAAAAATACAAAAATTAGGCCAGGCGCAGTGGCTCACGCCTGTAATCCCAGCACTTTGAGAAGCTGAGGCGGGTGGATCACCTGAGGTCAAGAGTTCAAGACCAGCCTGGCCACCATGGTGAAACCCCATCTCAACTAAAAATACAAAAAAGTTAGCTGGGTGTGGTGGTGGGTGCCTGTAATCCCAGCTACTCAGGAGGCTGAGGCAAGAGAATCTCTTGAATACTGGAGGCAGAAGTTGCAGTGAGCCGAGATCACGGCATTGCACTCCAGCCTGGGCGACAGAGCGAGACTCCATCTCAAAAATAAATAAATTTAAAAAGTCACTAGGGTGGGCCATAATCCAACCTGACTGGTGTCCTTATTAGAAGAGGAGGTTAGAGCACAGACACATGGAGGACAAGGGAGAAGGTGGCCATCTGCAAGCCAAGGAGAGGCCTTAGGAGGAACCAAACCTGCCCACATCTTCATCTTGGACCTCCAGCCTCCAGAACGGTGAGAAAACAAATCTCTGCTGTTTGGGTCACCTAGTCAATGCTCTTTGTTGCAGTAGCCCTAGCAAACGAATATACCAGTTTTTATGAAAAACCCAACAGTGCCCAGATTCCTGGGTTCTGAACAATTGGGGGATGGAATTTTCTCATAGTCTTTCTTTCTTTCTTCTTCTTTCTTTCTTTCTTTTCTTTCTTTCTTTCTTTCTTTCTTTCTTTCTTTCTTTCTTTCTTTTTCTTTCTTTCTTTCCTTCCTTCCTCTCCTTTATTTCTTTTTCTTTCTTTCTCCCCTTCCTTCCTTCCTTCCTTCCTTCCTTCCTTCCTTCCTTCCTTCCTTCCTTCCTTCCTTCCTTCC
>NC_037687.1:32222703-32286586 GCF_003255815.1 Theropithecus gelada | reverse complement strand
GCAGTGGCGCGATCTCGGCTCACTGCAAGCTCCGCCTCCCAGGTTCACGCCATTCTCCTGCCTCAGCCTCCGAGTAGCTGGGACTACAGGCGCCCGCCACCACGCCCGGCTAGTTTTTTGTATTTTTAGTAGAGACGGGGTTTCACCATGTTAGCCAGGATGGTCTCGATCTCCTGACCTCGTGATCCACCCGCCTTGGCCTCCCAAAGTGCTGGGATTACAGGCTTGAGCCACCGCGCCCGGCCTGTTTTTTGTATTTTTAGTAGAGACGGGGTTTCACCATGTTAGCCAGGATGGTCTCGATCTCCTGACCTCGTGATCCACCTGCCTCAGCCTCCGAGTAGCTGGGACTACAGGCGCCCGCCACCACGCCCGGCTAGTTTTTTGTATTTTTAGTAGAGACGGGGTTTCACCATGTTAGCCAGGATGGTCTCGATCTCCTGACCTCGTGATCCACCCGCCTCGGCCTCCCAAAGTGCTGGGATTACAGGCTTGAGCCACCGCGCCCGGCCTTTTCTTTCTTTTCTTTGTTTCTTTTCTTTTCTTTTCTTTTTTTCATCTTTTTTATTTTTGAGATGGGAGTTTCCCTATGTTGCCCAGGCTGGAGTGCAGTGGCGCGATCTCGGCTCACTGCAAGCTCTGCCTCCCGGGTTCACACCATTCTCCTGCCTCAGCCTCCCGAGTAGCTGGGACTACAGGCGCCCCCACCACACCTGGCTAATTTTTTGTATTTTTAGTAGAGAGGGGGTTTCACCGTGTTAGCCAGGATGGTCTCGATCTCCTGACCTCGTGATCTGCTCACCTCGGCCTCCCAAAGTGCTGGGATTACAGGCGTGAGCCACCGTGCCCGGCTGGTATCACCATTTCTTACTTCTGTCTTCCAAGATCCATCAGCTCCCGCACAGATTAATCTTGTGAATCAAAGGATAATGTTCTAGGAATCACCCTCCCATCCACCCCCCCGTGTCTTCCAAGGCTTGATGCTGGCGTTAATCTCTGTGATTCCCTGGGTTGACTATCTGGGAAGGATGATACTATAGTTTGGATCTGTGTCCCCGCCAAATCTCATGTTGAAATGGAATCCCCAGTGTTGGAGGCGGGACTTGGTGGAAGGTGTTTGGATCTTGGGGGTGGACCCCTCGTGAATGATTTAGTACTAAGGAAGGAGACCACTACTCCTGCTGTCCTCCTCCCCCGACCTTGCCTCGTTCACAAGACAGGAGGAAAGAGAGAAAGAAACAAAAGTAAGATAAATAGCCAGACAACCTTGGCACCACCACCCGGCCCTAGGAGTTAAAAAAAGTAATAATAATAACATCAACCCCTGGCCTAAACTACTTGTGTTATCTGTAAATTCCAGACACTGTATGAAAAAAGCATTGTAAAAACTTTTTGTTCTGTTAGCTGATGCACGTAGCCCCCAGCCACATTTCCCACGCTTGCTCGATTTATCACGACCCTTTCACGTGGACCCTTTAAAGTTGTAAGCCTTTAAAAAGGCCAAGAACTTCTTTTTCTGGGAGCTCGGCTCTTAAGACGCGAGTCTGCCAACACTCCCGGCGGAATAAAAAACCTCTTCCTTCTTTAATCTAGTGTCTGAGGAGTTTTGTCCACGGCTGGTCCTGCTACCTTTCTTGGTTCCCTGACCGGGAAGCGAGATGATTAAAGGACGGTGGAGGCAGCCCCTTAGGCAGCTTATGCCTGCCCTGTAGAGCATCCCTGCGGGAGACTCTGGCCAGCTTGAGCGATGCGGATCCTGAGAGCGCTCCAGGGTAGGCACTTGCCCTGGTGGAACGTCTCCTCAGAGCAGTGCACAGCAGGCCCCTGTGGGCGATCAACACAGTGGCTGAACACCGGGAACGAACTGGCACTTTAAGTCCGGACATCTGAAACTTGGTAAGACTGGTCTTTGGAACTCGCCCACTCCATTTGAGTGGAAGCGTGGCCTGATCACCCACGGCGTGCCTGTACCGGCACTTTGGTTTTTGTTTTTGATTTGACTTGAATTAATTGCTTGATACTTTGGTTTTAGTTTTTATTTTGACTTGACTTGAATGACTTGATAAACAGGCGTGCCTTTATTGGTGTGCCTTTATTTTGACTTGGCTTAAATTGCTTGACGAACAGGTGTGCCTTTAACAACATTTGGTTTTCGTTTTGGTTTTGATTTCGTGTGAATGAGATGAGTGAGTGACCTTTTACCCTTTCCTTCTTGTAGTGTGAATGTTGTTTTGTCTCGAGAGAAAAATAGGTCGCACACACAGTAAGCCCACTCCGCTAGGAACTGTGTTAAAACATTTCAAAAAAAAAAAAAAAAAAAAAGGAAAGTCATCAAATCATCAAAACTTACTCTATTAAAATGCAGGTTACAGAACCTTAAGAAAGGTTTTGCAGGCCGGGCGCGGTGGCTCACGCCTGTAATCCCAGCACTTTGGGAGGCCGAGGCGGGCGGATCACGAGGTCAGGAGATCGAGACCATCCTGGCTAACACGGTGAAACCCCGTCTCTACTAAAAATGCAAAAAATTAGCCGGGCGAGGCGGCGGGCGCCTGTAGTCCCAGCTACTCGGGAGGCTGAGGCAGGAGAATGGCGTGAACCCGGGAGGCGGAGCTTGCAGTGAGCCGAGATCGCGCCACTGCACTCCAGCCTGGGCGACTAAGCGAGACTCTGTCTCAAAAAAAAAAAAAAAAAAAGAAAGGTTTTGCAGGAAATTATAGAGTTAAGTTAACCCCTTAGAGGTTAAGATCTCTGTGTGAATTAGAACTGCCCTCTGTTGGTGTTGGATGGCCCACCGAAGGAACTATAGACAAGGAACAATTGGCCTTGTATTCAAGGTGGTGACAGGGGTTGGAGGGAAGCCAAGTGTCCTTAGACCAAGTCTTTTTTTTATTTTTTTGAGACGGAGTCTCGCTCTGTCGCCCAGGCTGGAGTGCAGTGGCCGGATCTCGGCTCACTACAAGCTCCGCCTCCCGGGTTTACGCCATTCTCCTGCCTCAGCCTCCCGAGTAGCTGGGACTACAGGCGCCCGCCACCTTGCCCGGCTAGTTTTTTGTATTTTTTAGTAGAGATGGGGTTTCACCGTGTTAGTCAGGATGGTCTCGATCTCCTGACCTCGTGATCCGCCCACCTCGGCCTCCCAAAGTGCTGGGATTACAGGCTTGAGCCACCGCGCCCGGCCAACCAAGTTCTTTTATATTGACTCATGGTTAAATATAACACAGACAAAACCAGCATAAATTTAGCCCTGTTTAACAGCTTATTGCAGAAAAGCCAAAAGTAAAAGTAAGAACAGCTTCACCAGCAGACACAGAGTTACAAAAGACAGTCCCAGAAACAGCAAGAGAAGCCAGTTTTGCAGGAGCCGTCAGAGATAACAGAAATTCTTTCTCCATGTGTCCCAGCCTACCCCGCTTTACCGAGGCCAACAGCCCCTCAGAAACAACATTCAGGAGCTAACACGCCCCAGGTCTCACCTGGAAGGGGAGGATCAGAGTCTCGAGAGACCAAGGAAGGAAGTCAAGATAGCCAGGTGGGCCGTCTCAGATCTGGTCTTGCTCGAGCTATGCAAATGCGTCTCAGGGAGACGCGAGGACCTGTCTATTATAATGACCAGACCCACACCCATAGGGGCAACAGGCTTTCATCTCTCAGCCCTTTTCAACCATTGATCTACTAAACTGGAAACACCCTGAACCCGCCACCTTGCTCTCCGCAGCTAGAGCCCTGTCGAGCATGCCTGTGTAGAGGTGTTGGACTCAAGTTTACTCCAGCAGACCTGACCTACGGGACCAGCCTTGGGCATCGTAGACTAGGAGCTATACGTGGACGGGAACAGCTTCGTCAACCCACAAGGAGAGAGATGTGCAGAGTATGCGGTGGTAACCCTGGACACTGTCGTTAAGCTGAGCCCATTGCTTTAATTCGGGCCTTAGAACTCAGTGAAGGTAAGACCGTAAACATTTACACTGACTCTCAGTATGCCTGTTTCACCCTCCAAGTGAATGAAAAATTATATAAAAGAAAAGAGCCTGTTAAGCTCTAGGAAAAAGGAGAAAAACACCCAGAAAATGCAATTCAGCTTGAACGTTTGCAGAGGTACTGAGAAGCACTTCTGCAGAGGTTAAGAGCTGGTAGAAAAAAGACTAAGAGTGAGTACAAAAAAGAAAAATTAGCAATGTGAGAGGACATGAACGTGGATGTAAGTGTAAAAAAAGTCAAGTTAGGCAAGGATTCAAGAGCCGGACAAGGCTAGAGAGAGATTAATATGCGAGATGCAGAAAGAAAGGACACTAGAAGGGTAAATGTTCACAAGGCAATAAAGAAAATGGCCAAGGCCGCAAGACAAAGAGGCCATTGGCCAAGGGCTGCCTCACCTTGGAGGAACCAGGTACTGATCTGATCAGACTGACAGGAGCTGAAGAATGTAAAGACTAGGGCAGAATATACACCTTCTCATTAGGCTCCCGGGAGCTCATGGTCACATTAGAAGTTAAAAACAGCAAGATTCTGCCGTATCTGGATTCCAATTTCTCGCTGAAGGCTAAGCCACTAAATAGAGTTACAAATGGGGGGAGAAGAATCCCTCCTCTAAGAAACTTAGACAGGAAAAAGAGCCATACCTTGTGAAAACTTGTTTGTAGACTTCACAGAAGTGCCCCGTGCTGGAGGTTATCGGTACAAGCTAGTGCTTGTTTGCTCATTTAAGATAAAATCAGGTTTCTGCCTATGGTCCTCCTCCGAGTCAGGTGCACCCCCACCAAACAAACTAGGCATTTGCCCTATAAGATTTTGTTCAGTCGGCCATCTCCAAATCATAAGTTAAATTAAAGGTGACCTCCAGAAACTAAAGAAATTAACCTTAACAAAAGCAAATGCAGGCTTTAAAAATAGCCATACAACGTGCTCATAATTAAATAAATGAAAATAAAAAACGTCTTCCTTCTTTTTTTTTTTTTTTTATTGAGAGGGAGTCTCGCTCTGTCGCCCAGGCTGGAGTGCAGTGGCGCGATCTCGGCTCACTGCAAGCTCCGCCTCCCGAGTTCACACCATTCTCCTGCCTCAGCCTCCTGAGTAGCTGGGACTACAGGCGCCCGCCACCACGCCCGGCTAATTTTTTGTATTTTTAGAGATAGGGTTTCACCGTGGTCTCGATCTCCTGACCTTGTGATCCGCCTGCCTCGGCCTCCCAAAGTGCTGGGATTACAGGCGTGAGCCACCGTGCTCGGCCAACCTCTTCCGTCTTTAATCCAGTGTCTGAGGAGTTTTGTCTGCGGCTCGTCCTGCTACAGTACCATCCCCATGGTGAAGAGTGAGCTCACAAGACATCTGGTTATTTTAAACTGCGTGGCAAGGCCTGGCGTGGTGACTCACACCTGTCATCTCAGCACTTTGGGAGGCCGAGGTGTGTGGATCGCCTGAGGTCAGGAGTTTGAGACCAGCCCGGGCAACATGGTGAAACCTTATCTCTACTAAAAATACAAAAATTAGCTGGGAGTTGAACCCAGGAGTTGGAGGTTGCAGTGAGCCAAGATGGTGCCACTGCACTCCAGCCTGGGTGACATCTCAACATTTTAATAATAATAAAATGTAAAAAGTATGTGGCACCTCCCGTCCTCGCTCTCTTGCTTCTGTTTTCGACGTGTTATGTGCCTGCTCCCCCTTCACCTTCTGCTATGAGTGGAAAAACTTCCTGACGCCTCCCCAGAAGCTGGACAGATGCCAGCACCGTGCTTCCTGCACAGCCTGTGGAACCGAACCGCGAGCCAGTTAAATCTCTTTTCTCTATAAATTACCCCGTCTCAGGTATTTCTTTTTTTTTTTTTTTTTTTTTTTTTTTTTTTTTTTTTTTTTTTTTTTTGAGACGGAGTCTCGCGCTGTGTCACCCAGGCTGGAGTGCAGTGGCGCGATCTCGGCTCACTGCAAGCTCCGCCTCCCAGGTTCAGGCCATTCTCCTGCCTCAGCCTCCGAGTAGCTGGGACTACAGGCGCCCGCCACCACGCCCGGCTAGTTTTTTGTATTTTTAGTAGAGACGGGGTTTCACCATGTTAGCCAGGATGGTCTCGATCTCCTGACCTCGTGATCCGCCCGCCTCGGCCTCCCAAAGTGCTGGGATTACAGGCTTGAGCCACCGCGCCCGGCCAATTTTTTTTTTTTTTTTTTTTTTTTTAGAGCCAGAGTCTCGCTTTGTCACCCAGGCTGGAGTGCAGTGGCAGGATCGTAGCTCACTGCAGCCTGAAATTCCTGGGCTGAAGCCATCCGCCCACCTCAGCCTCCCAAGTAGCAGGGACTACAGACGTGGGCCACCACACCTGACTAATGTATTTTTTTTAGAGATGAGGTCTTGCTATGTGGTCCAGGCTGGTCTCTAACTCCTGGCCTCAAGCAATCTCCCAACCTCCGCCCCTCAAATTGCTGAGATTACAGGCATGAGCAATTGTGCTGGGCCATGGGGCCTCTCTTAGGCAGTGACTCCAGGCATAAAGGCTTCACCTTATGATATAATCTTGCAAGGGCCCGACCTCTTAATGCTATTCCATTGGAGATTAGGTTTCAGCTTATGGATTTGTGGAAGGGGACACACATATGGAGGCTATAGTGCTACTCAAATTATGACCTACATGTGAGCTGCTTCAGTGTTCCAGGGAGCTGACTGGAAATGAGTCGGCGCCACCCCAGACCTACTGCTCAGAACCCGCATTCAACGAGATCCCCCGTGAGATGTGCACACATTAAAGTTTTTTCTTTTTTCTTTTCTTTCCTGTTTTTCTTTTCTTTTCTTTCTTTTTTTTTTTTTTTTTTTGAGATAGAGTCTTGCTCTGTTGCCCAGGCTGGAGTGCAGTGGCATGATCTCAGCTCACTGCAACCTCTGCCTCCTGGGTTCAAGCGATTCTCATGCCTCAGCTTCCCGAGTAGCTGGAATTACAGGCACACGCCACACCATGCCTGGCTAACTTTTGTATTTTTAGTAGAGACAGCGGTTTTGTGTTTTGTTTTTTTTTTTGAGATGAAGTCTCACTCTTGTCCCCCAGGCTGGAGTGCAGTGGTGCGATCTTGGCTCACTGCAATCTCTGCCTCCTGGGTTCAAGCGATTCTCCTGCCTCAGCCTCCCGAGTCGCTGGGATTACAGGCACCCGCCACCACGCCTGGCTAATTTTTGTATTTTTAGTAGAGAAGGGGTTTCACCATGTTGACCAGGTTGGTCTCGAACTCCCGACCTCAGGTGATCCACCCGCCTCGGCCTCCCAAAGTGCTGGGATTACAGGCGTGAACCACTGCGCCCGGCCGAGACAGCGTTTTTACTAAACCCCGTTGACCATGTTGCCCGGGCTGGTCTTGAACTCCTGACCTCAGGTGATCCACTTGCCTCAGCCTCCCAAAGTGCTGGGATTACAGGCACGACCCACTGCGCCCGACACATTAAAGTTTGAGAAACACGGTCTAGAACATACGCCCTGCGTCTGCTGGCACCAGCAGTTGAACAAGAGCTAAGACCATGGAGGGCAGTGAGGGGCCCACTCCTGCCCCGTTTTGTTCTGTATCTCTGCCCACATAGGATCTTCTTCCTAATTTCTCAGCCCCCAACCCAGTGACCAACCTCCATATGAAGACTCAGACCAACAGCTCCATCACCCTGAGCTGGGACGTCCCCAGTGGCCCAGACCTTCAGGACTACACCTACTGGGTAGAGTACACTGGAGACGGTGGTGGAACTGAGACCCGAAACACAGCAAAGGCCAGTGTGACAGCTGAGGGACTCGAACCCGGAACCTTGTACACATTCTCTGTACGGGCAGAAAAAAATGGAGCATATGGCTCCAGGCAGAATCTCAGTGTCTCCACAGGTAGGAACCCTCAGTGCCCGCTCCCTGTGTTGGCGAGAGGTTCAGACCCGGCAGCAGCGGCGTGGCACCTCCTCTGGGCTCTGGCTCTGTAGTCCGTAGGCTCTTCAGCCTCACTGAGCTCAGACACCCCCCTCTCCAAGTTCACAGGTAGATGTAATCACAGCTGGGAGCTGGCTCTGCGCTGAAGAAGAAGACAGCCCGTGCCACGTCTCCTGCCGCTGAGCGTGGGGCTTCGGGGGCACAGGCCTTTTCTTTCTTCCCCTTCCCCTTCCTCTTTCTTTCTTTCCTTTCCTTCCTTCTTCCTTCCTTCCTTCTTTCTTTTCTTTTCTTTTCTTTTCTTTCTTTCTTTCTTTTTTCTTTTTTTTTTTGAGACGGAGTCTGGCTCTGTCGCCCAGGCTGGAGTGCAGTGGCCGGATCTCAGCTCACTGCAAGCTCCGCCTCCCGGGTTCCCGCCATTCTCCTGCCTCAGCCTCCCGAGTAGCTGGGACTACAGGCGCCCGCCACCTCGCCGGGCTAGTTTTTTGTAATTTTTAGTAGAGATGGGGTTTCACCGTGTTAGCCAGGATGGTCTCGATCTCCTGACCTCGTGATCCGCCCGTCTTGGCCTCCCAAAGTGCTGGGATTACAGGCTTGAGCCACCGCGCCCGGCCTCTTTCTTTCTTTCATTTTTTCCTTCCTTCCTTTCTTTCTTCTTCTTTCTTTCTCTCTTTCTCTTTTCTTTCTTCCTTCCTTCCTCCCTCCCTCCCTCCCTGCCTTCCTTTTCCTCCTTTCCCTCCTTCCTTCCTTCCTTCCTTTCTTTCTTTTTCTTTCTCTCTCTTTCTTTCTTTCTTTCTTTCTTTCTTTCTTTCTTTCTTTCTTTCTTTCTTTCTTTCTTTCTTTCTTTCTTTCTTTCTTTTCTTTCTCTGTCTCTCTCTCTCCCTTCCTTCCTTCCTTCCTTCCTTCCTTCCTTCCTTCCTTCCTTCCTTCCTTTCTTTCTTTCCTCTTTTTTTTTTTTTGAGACAGGATTTCTCTCTGTTACCTAGGCTGGAGTACAATGGCACAATCTCAGCTCGCTGCAACTCAGCCTCCTGGGCTCAAGCAATTCTCCTGCCTCCGCCTTCCAAGTAGCTGTGACTGCAGGCACGCACCACCATACCCAGCTAATTTGTGTATTTTTAGTAGAGACAGGGTTTTGCCATGTTGGCCAGACTTGTCTTGAATTCCTGGCCTCAAGTGATCCACCCACCTTGGCCTCCCAAATTGTTGGGATTACAGGCGAGAGTCACTGCGCCTGGTCTCTCTTTCTCTCTCTCTCTCTCTCTCTCGCTCTCTCTCTCTCTCTCTCTCTCTCGATGATCCTGCTCTGTCTCCCAGGCTGGAGTGCAGAGGCACAGTCATAGCTCACTGTAGCCTGAACCTCCCAAGCTCAAGCGATCCTCCCACCTCAGTCTCCCTAGTAGCTGGGACTACAGGCATGTGCTACTGTGCCCAGCTAATTTGTTTTAATTTTCAGTAGAGCTAGGGTCTCACTATGTTGCTCAGGCTGGTCTCAAATTCCCAGGCTCAGGCAGTCCTCCAGGTTTAGCTTCCCAAAGTGCTGAGATTACAGGCCTGAACCACCGTGCCCTGCCAGGAAGTATTTCTTAATGAGCTGGGCTACACAAGGACAGGGCATATCACTGTGTTCTGGACTCTTGGGGACTAGGGGACGTGGAAATCCTGACTCTGCTCCCTCTCCCAGTCCCCAACGCAGTGAGAAGCCTCAGCAGGCAGGACGGGACCAACAGCTCTATCACGTTGCGCTGGACAGCTCCCCAGGGCCCAGGCCAGGCTTCCTACACCTACTGGGTCTCATTAATCGGGGAGGGCATGACTGACCCCAGGACGCAAAACACCTCAGATACTGAACTCATCCTAAAAGAACTGGAAGCTGGCCTCCTGTACCACCTCACCGTCTGGGCCGAGAGGAATGAGGTCAGAGGCTATAACAGCACCCTCACTGCAGCCACTGGTGAGACACAGTCAGTTCTCAATACAACTCTATTAGGATGGGGGAAGGGAAAATGTGAAGGGACTTTGGGAGCTCCTTGGGAGATGAAGAGTTCCCATGGGCCCCTCCAGCCTCACCGGCCGGAGCTTAAACCTATAGGCCCCGTTCCTAGTGGGTGTCATTTCTTAGCAGACAGGGCTTTCCAAGCTATGGGACCTGTTTCTTCTCCCTTTCGGAAATGGGCTCTTTGGGGTCAGGGAGAGCCCTCAGTTGTCCAGAACCACCTCTCAGGAGCTGACAGTCACTGGCTGGACAATAGCCAACAGCTGGTCCCAGGGAATTAGATGAACCAAGAGGCCCCCATCTCTCAGCCTAGGCACAGTGGGTCCCACTCATGAGAAAATTCAAAATCACTCTGGAGACTAGCTTCATTCTTTTTTTTTTTTTTTTTTTTTTTTTGAGACAGAGTCTTGCTCTGTTGCCCAGGCTGGAGTGCAGTGGTGTGATCATGGCTCACTGCAGCCTCGACCTCCTGGGCTCAAGTGATCCTCCCATCTCAACCTCCTGAGTAGCTGGGACCACAAGCGTGAGCCACCATGCCCAGCTCATTTAAAACATTATTTTTTGTAGAGACAGGGTCTCATTATGTTGCCCAAGCTGGTCTCGAACTCTTGGGCTCAAGTGATCTTCCTGCCTTGGCCTCCCTAGGCACTGAGATTATAGGAGTGAGCCACCATGCCTAGCCTGAACCTGGAACTCTTCAATCCTTGGTCATTTGGGCTAAAAAGATGAAATTTGTCAGCTCCCTCTAGAAAGGTGGTGTGTCTAGAGTGAGAAGGCACCCTACCTGGGGTTCCCGTGGAAAAGAAAATACAGAGATCAGATCTCAAGGGCCCTGAGAGGTGGTGGACTACAAATCCCATCACACCATGGAGCCATGACTTCATAAGCTTCAGCGATACAGAGAGTCTGTGGCCTCATGGGAGTTATAGTTTCAGTGGGTGGGATTGGTGTGCATTTGGGAAGAACAAAAAGATGACAGGGTGGGACCCAGGGCTGTAGCCAGGGGACGGAGAGGGCTAGGAGATTCTGGTCCCCACAATCTTTGGGTGTCTAGGCTCTTTCCTGTGGTTCATTCAGCCTCCTTAGTCACTGGAGCCATCAATAATAGGTATCTCAGCTTTGCTGTGGGAGAGAGGCAGGGAGGCTAGGGTAGGAGGGTCTTTGAGGATACCCCCTTAGGCCTCTGTTCTCACTTCTCAGCTCCCAGTGAGGTAACAGATCTCCAGAATAAAACTCAGACTAAGAACTCAGTCACGCTGTGGTGGAAGGCCCCTGGAGACCCCCACTTTCAGCTGTACATATACTGGGTCCAGTGGGCCAGCGAGGGACATCCCCAGAGGGGGCAATATCCCCGAGCGAATTGGGCCAACCAGACCCGCAGGACCAATGAGACACAGTACAAGGTGGAGGCGCTGGAACCCGGGACTCTGTACAACTTCACCGTGTGGGCAGAGAGGAATGACGTAGCCAGTTCCATGCAGAGCCTCCGTGCGTCCACATGTGAGACTCCCCTTCCTGCCTTCATGTGGTGAACTGGGCTTAGCTCAGGCCTTGAGGGCTGAGAGATGAATGGAATACAAATCCCATCAGGCCACGGGCCATGACTTCATGAGCTGCAGTGATGGAGGAGCCCAAGGCCTCATGGGAGTTGTAGTTTGGAGGGACTTGTGTCCATTTGGGGAGGACAGAAAAGGAGGGAAGATGAGGAATTTGGATTTGGGGAGGAAGGGATGGGCTCCTCTCAGAAAACTGGCCTCAGTAGTGGGGATAGGGGTGGAGGGGGTGGAAAACCACTTTGGATGGCGCTGCTGACCTCTTGCTTCCTTCACCCAGACCCAGACGCAGTCACCATCACTTCCTGCATCAGCACCTCAGGGGGCTATGGAGTCATCTTGACCTGGTCCTGCCCCCAGGGAGGCTACGAGGCCTTTGAGTTGGAGGTGGGAGGACAGCGGGGCTCCCAGGACAGATCTTCATGTGGGAAGGGTGTGTCTGTGTCAGGTCTTGGGCCGGCTCAGTCCTACCCAGCCACCATCACGACCATCTGGGATGGAATGAGGGTTGCGTCTCCCTCTGTGACCTGCCACACTGAGAGTGCAGGTGAGCGGAGCCTTGTGGGCCAGGCAGCTACGATGAAATGCTCAGTAGACCCCATCATGCCCCGTTGTGAGGAAATCAATGGGACTCTTCTGTTTCTCATTTCCTTTGAAACATCGTTTTTATTTTATATTTCGAGATGGAGTTTTGCACTTGTTGCCCAGGCTGGAATGCAGTGGCATGATCTTGGCTCACTGCAACCTCTGCCTCCCGGGTTCAAGCGATTCTCCTGCCTCAGCCTCCTGAGTAGCTGGGATTACAGGCACGTGCCACCATGCCCAGCTAATTTTTGGATTTTTAGTAGAGATGGAGTTTCACCATGTTGGCCAGGCTGGTCTCGAACTCCTGACTTCAGGTAATCCACTCGCCTCAGGCTCCCAAAGTGCTGGGATTACAGGTGTGAGCCACCACCCCCATCTACAACTCACCACTTAAAGGTACAATTCAATGACTCTTCTTATATTCACAACGTGGTGCAACCATCATCACTATCAGTTTTAGAACATTTTCATTACCCCCAACAGAAAGCTCACCCCGCTGAACCATCACCCCCTAGTTCTCCCATTCCCCAGCCCCCAGCCCTCGGAAATCTCTCATCCACTTTCAATCTCTATAGATTTGCCTCTCCAGGGCGTTTCATTAAAATGCAATCATAGAACGGGCACAGTGGCTCATGTCTGGAATCCCAGCACTTTGGGAGGCTGAGGTGGAAGGATCACTTGACCTCAGGAGTTCGAGACCAGTCTGGGCAACAGAGTGAGACCCTGTCTCTACATTTTAAAAAATTAGCCAGCCGTGGTGGTGTGCGCCTGAAGTCCTAGCTACAAGGGAGGCTGAGTCAGAAGGATCACTTGAGCCTAGGAGTTTGAGACTGTAGTGAACTATAATCGGGGCCACTGCACTCCAGCCTGGGTGAAGGAACGAGACCCTGTTTCAAAAACAAAACAAAAAAAATGCCGTCATAATTATGTGTTTCTTTGTGACTGGCCACTTTCACTGAGCGTAATTTGTTTTGTTTTTGTTTTGAGACTCACTCCGTCACCCAGGCTGGAGTGCAATGGTGCAATCTCTGCCCGCTGCAACCTCTGCCTCCAGGGTTCAAGCAATTCTTGTGCCTCAGCCACCCAAGTATCTGGGATTACAGGCATATGCCACCATGCTTGGCTAACTTTTTATTTTTTATTTATTTTTTATTTTTGAGGCAGAGTTTCACTCTTGTCGCCCAGGCTGGAATGCAGTGGTGTGATCTTGTCTCACTGCAACCTCCACCTCCCGGGTTCAAGTGATTCTCCTGCCTCAGCCTCCTGAGTAGCTGGGATTATAGGTGCCTGCCACCACACCCAGCGAATTTTTATACTTTTAGTAGAGATGGGGTGTCGCCATGTTGGCCAGGCTGGTCTCGAACTCCTGACCTCAAGTGATCCTCCTGCCTCTGCCTCCCAAAGTGTTGGGATTATAGGCGTGAGCCAAGGCACCTGGTCCATCCATTCATTTTTATCCATTCCCTGATCCAGTTGATGGATCAGTTGAGTAGTTTCCACTTTTGACTGTTACGGGTAATGCCACTAGGAATGTTTGTGGACAGGTTTTGTGTGGACGTATGTTTGTATTTCTCTTGGGTCTATACCCGGTAGTGGTACTGAGGGATCACATGGGAACTATATGTCTAACTGCCCCCTTCCTTTTTTTTTTTTCCTAATGTGGTTGTATCATCTTGCATTAATCAATGGGATACTTGAAGAAGTTTGGAGTTTAGACTTTGGAAAGACCTGGCCATGTGCCAAGACCGTGGCCATAAGCCTCACTCTGCCCCATCGATCACTCCCTAGGAATGGGGTTACTTATGAGATTGGGTCTCCAATCTGGAGAGAGACTGGGGGTTGACGCGGCGATCAATGGATGCTGTTTGAACTGGGCTTTGCCAGACTCCATTGTCTGGAAAGTTCTCTACCTTAGTAACAAGGATCCCTGAGAGAACAGGTCCTCTAGTCCAATTCTGTGAGCCCACGTCCATGAACAAGTCTCCCCTATAGGTTGTAAGACTCTGCAGTTCCCTGTCAACAAGCACGCTCTTCCCAGGATTGTTGAGAAGCTGCAGCTTGGCGGCCTTCAAGGCTGATAGAGATGGGCCATAGGCTTGAGTCTACCCTAAGACCAGACATTTAATGACAGGTCTTGGAAGAGCCGTGCCATCAGCCTGAGAGCAGCCACAGACACCACACCACAGATCAGCCGGGCGCGGTGGCTCACGCCTGTAATCCCAGCACTTTGGGAGGCTGAGGCGGGCGGATCACCTGAGGTTGGGAGTTCGAGACCAGGCTGACCAACATGGAGAAACCCTGTCTGTACTAAAAATGCAAAAAATTAGCCGGGCGTAGCGACGTGTGCCTGTAATCCCAGCTATTCAGGAGGCTGAGGCAGGAGAATCACTAGAACCCAGGAGGTGGAGGTTGCAGTGAGCCAGGATCGTGCCATTGTGCTCCAGCCTGGGCAACAGGGCAAAACTGTCTCAAAAAACAAACCAAAAAAAAAAAAAAAAAAGACACCACCAGATCTCGGTAGGCTTCGCTGCTGGGGAGCCCTTCTGCAGCCAGCAGGACCTCTGAGAAGATGAAGCCTCAATTCTGGGGAGAACAGAAGCCGTCCATGCTGGGGACGATTTCACAACCGGCGAAGTGTTTCCTCCGCCTCAGCACTACAGATGTTTCAGGCTAGATCCTTCTTTGTTGCGGGGGGGTGGTAGGGGGCATCCTGTGCACTGTAGGATATTGAGCCGCACGTCTGGTTCCCACCAACTAGATGCCAGTAGCACTCCCACTTCCCAGCTGTGACAACCAAAAATGTCTCCAGACATTGCCCAGTGCCTCTTTGGGAACAAAATCACTCTTGTTGAGAACCACAAGTCTAAGCTAAGGAAGGTGAGAGTCACTTTTTGAGACATGATTTCACTCTGTTGCCCAGGCTGGAGTGCAGCAATACGATCATGGCTCACTGCAGCCTCTACCTCCCAGGCTCAAGTGATCCTCCTGCCTCAGTCCCCTGAGTAGCTGGGACTATAGGCATGTACTACCATGCCCAGCTGTTTTGTTGGGGTCTTTTTTTTCTGAGAAGAGTCTCACTGTGTCGCCCAGGCTGGAGTGCAGTGGTGCAGTCTCAGCTCACTGCAACCTCCACCTCCCGAGTTCAAGTGATTCTCATGCTCAGCCTCCTTAGTAGCTGGGATGACAGGTGTGCACCACCATACCCAGCTAACTTCTGTATTTTTAGTAGAGGCAGGGTTTTGTTATGTTGCCCAGGCTGATCTCAAACTCCTGGGCTCAAGTGATCCACCCACCTCAGCCTCCCAAAGCGTTGGGATTACAGGCGTGAGCCATCGCACCTGGCCAGGAGTCATTCTTCAGCACCCAGGTCACCTCTGAAAATGAAGGACAGTTGACTTTTGAACAATGGTCCCCTACACAGTAGAAAATCTGCATATAACACCTGGGCGCAGGAGCTCACGCCTGTAATCCCAGCACTTTGGGAGGCCAAGGCAGGCGGATCATGAGGTCAGGAGATCAAGACCATCCTGGCTAACATGGTGAAACCCCATCTGTACTAAAAATACAAAAAATTAGCCGGGTGTGGTGGCGGGCGTCTGTAGTGCCAGCTACTCGGGGGGCTGAGGCAGGAGAATGGCATGAACCAGGGAGGCGGAGGTTGCAGTGAGCTGAGATCGCGCCACTGCACTCCAGCCTGGGCGACAGAACGAGACTCCATCTCAAAAAAAGAAAAAGAAAAAAAATCTGCATATAACATTTGACTCCCCCAAAATTTAACTACTACTACCTACTCTTGATTGGAAGCCTTACCAATAACATAACATATATTTTGTCTGTCATATGTACTACATATTGTATTATTTTTGTTTGTTTGCTTTTGAGACGGAGTCTCGCTCTGTCACCCAGGCTGGAGTGCACTGGCGCGATCTCTGCTCACTGCAAGACCCGCTTCCCGGGTTCACACCATTCTCCTGCCTCAGCCTCCCGAGTAGCTGGGACTACAGGCGCCCGCCACCACGCCCGGCTAATTTTTTTTGTATTTTTAGTAGAGACAGGGTTTCATCGTATTAGCCAGGATGGTCTCAATCTCCTGACCTCGTGATCTACCTGCCTGGGCCTCCCAAAGTGCTGGGATTACAGGCGTGAACCACCCCGCCTGGCTCTACTATATACTGTATTCTTATAATCAAGTAGCTAGAGAAAAAAAGTTCTTAAGAACATCCTAAGGAAGAAAAAATGTATTCACTATTTATGAAGTGGATCATCATAAAGGTCTTCATCCCTGTGGTCTTCGCGTTGAGTAGGCAGAGGACGAGGAGGAAGGAGGGGGGCTGGTCTTGCTGTCTCAGGGGTAGAGGAAAATCCATGGGTAACTGTGTAAGTATAACTGGACCCACGCAGTTCACACCCGTGATGTTCAAAGGGTCAGCTGTAGTTGGACCAGGCTCCTGGGGAAGAGGAAAGGCTGGGGAAGAGGAAAGGCTGGGCAAGGTTGGAGACAGATGACCAGATAAGACCTGCGCTCTAAGAGCTCCCAACGCCTCCTCCCTACAGGGGTCATTGCCGGAGCCATCGTGGGCATCCTCCTATTTCTCATCCTGGTGGGTCTGCTGTTTTTCTTCCTGAAGAGGAGGTGAGACTCCGCACAGGGCTGACCGCCTGGAGGGTGGGGGCTGGAGAAGAAGGAGGAGGATCCCTGGTTGCAGCCTCACCCCTGAGCCTTTCATCCTAATGTCCTTTTCCCAGGAATAAGAAGAACCCGCAGAAACCAGAACTCAGGGACCTGGTCTTCAGGTGAGCAGAAGGTCTCGGGGGCGCGTCGGAAAGAATCTGGTCAAATCAAGGGGTGTTTGCTGGCTAGGTCAGAGGGCTTTCCTTGAATATCCTGCCTAAAATATTCCCGCGGGGTGTGGCGGCTCACGCCTGTAATGCTAACACTTTGGGAGGCCGAGGTGGAAGCATTGCTTGAGGCCAGGAGTTCGAGACCAGCCTGGGCAACCTAGTAAGACTGCCAGAGGGTGGATCAGTGCATCTACCCACAAAGGTCTCAGAAGGGACCCATGCCCCTGCGACTTCTGCGACAGGGACCACAGCCCTTCCATCTCGACTCACTCCCCAAGCAGCCTGGGCCAGTGAATTCAGTTCTGGTCTCAACTCCTGGACTTTCATTCATTCATTCAGCAGAATTCATTCATTCATTCAGCAAATATCAGCTGAGCACCAGCATGTATCAGGCACTGTTCTAGGTGCCAAACAAACAGCTAATTAAACCAAGATTCCTGCCCGCCAGGGGCTTATATCCTGGTTCAGGAGATATCAATAAACAAGATCGCTGGGCATGGTGGCTCACGCCTATAATCCCAGCACTTTGGGAGGCCAAGGTGGGCAGATCACGAGGTCAGGAGATCGAGACCATCCTGGCTAACACGGTGAAACTCCATCTCTACTAAAAATACAAAAAATTAGCTGGGCGTGGTGGTGGCGCCTGTAGTCCCAGCTACTTGGGAGGCTGAGGAGGAGAATGGCGTGAACCTGGGAGGCGGAGCTTGCAGTGAGCCAAGATCGCGCCACTACACTCCAGCCTGGGCCACAGAGTGAGACTCCATCTGAAAAAATAAAAAATAAAAATAAATGAATAAATAAACAAGGTCGTTAAAAATATGATATAAACTTTCAGACGGGGCCAGGCACGGTGGCGCACACCTGTAATCCCAGCTACTCAGGAGGCTGGGGCAGGAGAATCACTTGAATCCAGGAACAGAGGTTGCAATGAGCCGAGATTGTACCATATATATATAGAATAAAGTCAGAGACAAAGCAAGAGGAGGGGATAGGAAGGGTAGAGGAATATTTTGATATTCTTTTTTTTTTTTTTTTTTTTTTTTTTTTTGAGGTGGAGTCTTGCTCTGTTGCACAGGCTGAAGTGCAGTGGCACAATCTTGGCTCACCGCAACCTCCGCCTCCCGGGTTCAAGCAGCCTCCTGAGTAGCTGGGACCACAGGCATGCACCACCACACCCGGCTAATTTTTGTGTTTTTTAGTAGAGACGGGGTTTCACTATGTTGGCCAGGCTGGTCTCAAACTCCTGACCTTGTGATCCACCCACCTTGGCTTCCCAAAGTTCTGGGATTACACGTGTGAGCCATGGCCCCTGGCCTATTTTGATATTCTTCCAATGTGAAAATTAGAAGAAATTAGAGAGAAAATCAGAAGAATTATTTTATTTTATTTTATTTATTAATTTGTCAAGAGAGGGTCTCACTCTGTGGCCCAGGCTGGAGTGCAGTGGCCCTATCATAGCTCACCACAGCCTCGACCTCCTGGGCTCCAGTGGCCCTCCCACCTCAGCCTCCCCTGTAGCTGGGACCACAGGCATGCACCACAATGCCTGGCTAATTTTTAAATTTTTTGTAGAGAAGGGGGTGGGAGGGGGCAGTCTTACTAGGTTGCCCAGGCTGGTCTCGAGCTCCTGGCCTCAAGCAATCCTTCCACTTCGGCCTCCCAAAGTGTTAGCATTACAGGCGTGAGCCGCCACACCCCGCAGGAATATTTTAGGCAGGATATTCAAGGAAAGCCTTGCTAATGAGATGACTAAGAGGAAGTCATCTGAGTACAAACCTACGCAAGTGGGAGAGGAGCAGTGCATGCATCTGGGAAGGGCGTTCCAAGGACAGGGAGGGCGAGTGGAGGGCCCGAGGCAGCAGCACACGTGAGGTTCAGAGAACATCGTGCATCTCCCGCTGAGCAGAGCGAGGAAAGGGAGGGAGGTGGGAAATGAGATCAGAGCGACATCAGTGGGGCCAGAGCAGGCACAGGCTTGTAGATAAAAGTTAGGGCCGGGCGCGGTGGCTCAAGCCTGTAATCCCAGCACTTTGGGAGGCCGAGATGGGCGGATCACGAGGTCAGGAGATCGAGACCATCCTGGCGAACACAGTGAAACCCCGTCTCTACTAAGAAATACAAAAAATAGCCGGGCGAGATGGCGGGCGCCTGTAGTCCCAGCTACTCGGGAGGCTGAGGCCGGAGAATGGCGTGAACCCGGGAGGCGGAGCTTGCAGTGAGCAGAGATCCGGCCACTGCACTCCAGCCTGGGCTACAGAGCGAGACTCCGTCTCAAAAAAAAAAAAAAAAAAAAATAAAAGTTAGGACTTTGGATTTATCGTGAGATGGGAGTTCTGAAAAGATTTTGAATAGATTAGTGACACAGTCTAACAGGTGTAAGAAGCAAAGGGAAGAGATTTGTAATAATCCAGACAAGAGGCCAGGCGCGGTGGCTCACACCTGTAATCCCAGCACTTTGGGAGGCTGAGGCAGGAGGATCACTTGAGGTCAGGAGTCCGACCTCTGTATTTTTGTATTCTACTAAAAATACAAAAATTAGCCGGGCATGGTGGTGGGCACCTGTAATCCCAGCTGCTCAGGAGGCGGAGGCAGGAGAATCGCTTGAGCTTCGGAGGCTGAGGTGGCAGTGAGCCGAGATCACACCATTGCACTGCAGCCTGGGCGACAGAATGAGACTCTGTCTCAAAAAAAAAAAAAGAGAGAAAAAGAAAGAAAGTGAAACTACAAGAATGGGCCAAACCCTGTAAGAAGTGTGTGTCCAGTGAGAAAAGTGGCTTGGGGCTGGACACTGGGGAACAGTTACCTTTTAAGACGGACAGAGGAGGAGGGGCCTGCCCAGGAAATGGACGAGCAGCAGCTGGGCAGGTGGGGGCCAAGCCAGGACCAGTGTTCAGGAACAGTGCAGATCCAGGAAACAAGCAGGCACAGGCGGTGGTGCTACACGATGCTGAGCAGTCAGGCCGGTGGGGGCTGAAACGTGGCCTTTGCAATTACAGACAGGGAGGTCATGACGATTTTGGAGAAAGGTGGTCCCTGGAGTGGTAGATACAGACTCCAGGCCATGGTGATGGGATAACAGGAAGGAGAAACACTGGTCTGCATGAGAAGTTTGAGTGTAGGGCTGTCTGAGTAGGTTTATTATTATTATTATTATTATTATTATTATTTATTATTTTTTATTTTTTATTTTTTGAGATGAAGTCTCGCCCTGTCACCCAGGCTGGAGTGTAGTGGTGCGATCTCGGTTCACTGCAACCTCTGCCTCCTGGGTTCAAGTGATTCTCCTGCCTCAGCCTCCCGAGTAATCGGGACTACAGGTGTGCAACACCACGCCCAGATTATTTTTGTATTTCTAGTAGAGACGGGGTTTCACCATGTGGGCCAGGCTGGTCTCAAACTCCTGACCTCGTGATCCACCTGCCTCAGCCTCCCAAAGTGCTGGGATTACAGGTATGAGGCATCGCGCCCGTCGAGACAGCATTTATAAAATTCTATTGCAAGCTGGGCGCAGTGACTCATGCCTGTAATCCTAGCACTTTGGGAGGTCGAGGTGGGAAGATTGCCTGAGATCAGGAGTTTGAGACCAGCCTGGGAAATACGGTGAAACCTTATCTGTACTAAAATACAAAAAATTAGCCAGGTGGTGTGGCGGGCACCTGTAGTCCCAGCTACTCGGGAGGCTGAGGCAGGAGAATTGCTTGAACCTGGGAGGCAGAGGTTACAGTGAGCCGAGATCGTGCCACTGCACTCCAGCCTGGGAGACAGAACGAGACTCTGTCTCCAAAGGAAAAAAAAAATTATATTACAAGAGGAAGAGTGAGAAAGAGCTGAAGTTCCATGAAGTCAAGCAACTTTTTTTAATGTTTTAATTTTAGTTTTAAAAATTGAGACAGGATCTCACTCTAGGCTGGAGTCTAGTGTGGCAAACACAGCTCGCTGCAGCCTTGATCTCCTGGTTCAAGTGATCCTCTTATCTCAGCCTGCGAGTAGCTGGGACCACAGTTGTGCACCACCATGCCTGGCTGATTTTTTAATACGTAAATTTCTGTGGAGACAGTGTCCTGCTGTGTTGCCCAGGCTGGTCTTAAACTCCTGGGCTCAAGCAATCCTTCTGGCTCAGCCTCTCAAAGTGCTGGAATGACAGGCGTGAGCCACCGCGCCGAGCCTCCCTTGTTTTTGAGGCTGAGTCATAGTCCATTGTATGGCTCGACCACGTTTGGTTTATCCGTTCCCCCATAGATGGAGGCTTAGGTTGCGTCCACCTCTGGGCTATCCTGAACGTTATAAATATGGGCATGCAAATAGGCTTTTGAGTCTTTGCTTTCAGTTATTTTGGGGATATACCCAGGAGTGGCATTGCTGGATCAAAAACACCTTTTCATTGATCCCAAAAGCGCTATATATATATAAAATATACATGTGTATATATATACACATACACACACACACACATATATATATGTATACATATATATACATACCATTATTATAAGATTTCAGTGAGTGGAAAGGATATCTATCTATCTATCTATCTATCTATAGATATCTATTTCTATATCTATATATATAGAGAGAGATATATATATATAGAGAGAGAGAGAGAGAGAAATGGACAGAGTCTTGCTCTGTTGCCCAGGCTGGAGTTTGGTGGTGCAGTCTCGGCTTACTCAACCTCCACCTCCCAGGTACAAGTGATTCTCCTGCCTCAGCCTCCTGAGTAGCTAGTAGACTACAGGCAGACACCACCACACCCGGCTAATTTTTGTATTTTTAGTAGAGATGGGGTTTCTCCATGTTGGTCAGGCTGGCCTCAAACTCCTGACCTCAGGTGATCCGCCCACCTCAACCTCCCAAAGTGCTGGGATTACAGATGTGAGCCACCGTGCCCAGCCCTCAAAAGCACAAGATTAAAAGAGGTTACGGTCTTTTCTCCCTGCTCCCCCAAAACCCGTAGCTTCCCAGGGGACATCCTGGCTGAAGACTTCGCTGATCACGTCAGGAAGAATGAGAAGGACAGCAACTGCGGTTTTGCAGACGAGTACCAGGTGGGGATGGGACAGAAGGGCTGAGCTCAGCCTCCCTCCGGTGGCCTAATCCCCAATCCCCACCCCTTGGCCAGACCTCATGGCTTTCAGGATTAAGCAAAAGCAGCATCGCGTAAGTCACTGGATTGTGCAGAGATTCCCAGGCTTGTTATCTTTCCGCTCACTGACATCTTAAAATAATGGCGGGTCAGTCCTAAAGTAACTCTCTCCGCTCCCAGCAAGTGAGTCCTTTCTCCCCTGACACCTGCTTTCTTGCCTGCCTGAGGAAGTCCCATGGTTCCCTAAATCCTCCTGAATGCCCCACAGGGCAGGTGGCACACATATGTTCTGTGTTGGTGGGTGCCGTAGAATCTCAGGGTGCAAGGGATAGACAAGGGGTGATGTCGAAGAAGGCAAGGGGAGCTTGGGGGGTACCCTCGAGGGAAAGTAGAGAAAATCCAACACCAGGTACCGCCTCTGCCTGCACCCCCAGCAACTGTCCCTGGTGGACCACAGCCAGTCTCAGACGGTGGCGTCAGCTCCGGAGAACAACGGCAAGAACCGCTACAGAAATGTACTGCCCTGTGAGTCTCGGGCTTCTGCTGCTTTCGTCCCAGCCCCGATCTACTCAGTACCCCATCCCGGTCCCCTTCTCCTACCCGCTTTGAGAGACAAGACCTGCCTCCTACCGTGGGAACCCACACACACTTTTTTCTTTTTCTTTTCTTTCTTTCTTTTTCTTTCTCTTTTTCTTTTCTTTTTTTTTTTTTGAGATGAGTCTCACTCTGTCGCCCAGGCNTGAGAGACAAGACCTGCCTCCTACCGTGGGAACCCACACACACTTTTTTCTTTTTCTTTTCTTTCTTTCTTTTTCTTTCTCTTTTTCTTTTCTTTTTTTTTTTTTGAGATGAGTCTCACTCTGTCGCCCAGGCTGGAGTGCAGTGGCCGGATCTCAGCTCACTGCAACCTCTGCCTCCCGGGTTCACGCCATTCTCCTGCCTCAGCCTCCTGAGTAGCTGGGACTACAGGCGCCCGCCACCACGCCCGGCTAATTTTTTATATTTTTAGTAGAGATGGGGTTTCACCGTGTTATCCAGGATGGCCTTGATCTCCTGACCTTGTGATCCACCCGCCTCGGCCTCCCAAAGTGCTGGGATTGCAGGTGTAAGCCACTGTGCCTGGGCCCCCCTCCCCATTTTTTTCCTTTGAGACAGAGTCTTGCTCTGTTGCCCAGGCTGGAGCAAAATGGTGCCACCTCAACTCACTGCAACCTCCACCTCTCGGGTTCAAGCAATCCTCCCACCTCAGCCTCCCTAGTAGCTGGGATTACAGGGCCCGCCACCATGCCTGACTAATTTTTGTATTTTTAGTAGTGACTGGGTTTCACCACGTTGGCCAGGCTTGTCTCAAATTCCTGACCTCAGGTGATCCACCCACCTCAGCCTCCCAAAGTGCTGGGATTACAGGCGTGAGCCACTGTACCCGGCTGTGGGTCCCTTTGAGAGTCCTCCTGGCCTGCTCCCTGCAGCTGGGGTCCCTCCGCCCCTCCCAATCCCTGCATGGCTTCCAGTGTCTGCCGGCATCTCAGCATGACTTCTGTCCATGGGTCTTGGTCTTGTCTCTGTGCCTCTCTGGGTCTCTCTGCCTGGCTAATGCTGGCCTCTTCTCCTAGATGACTGGTCCCGGGTGCCCCTGAAGCCCATCCACGAGGAGCCAGGCTCTGACTACATCAATGCCAGCTTCATGCCCGTAAGGTCGTGGTTGGGATTGAAAGGGTGCCCAGAAGGCCTGGAGAGATCAGAGCTGGCGGGGGGTCATCTAGAGGCCCCCCTGACCCGCCTGCCTTCCTCAACCAGGGTCTCCGGAGCCCCCAGGAGTTCATCGCCACCCAGGGTCCCCTGCCACAGACGGTGGGTGACTTTTGGCGCCTGGTGTGGGAACAGCAGAGCCACACCCTGGTCATGCTGACCAACTGCATGGAGGCCGGCCGGGTGAGAGATCTGAGTCCTGGGTGCTGACTGGGTGCAGGACCCTGCCCCGAACACTGATCCAATGTAGACCCCACACCCAGACCTCACGGATTCCTCCAGGGTGACCCCGGGTGTCTTCAGTGTAGACCTGTTCCCCGCTCTCCCCCCCAGCCCATCTGCTGGTTCACATATGGGGCCTAAAGCAGACCCCACAGATCTGGGGAAGAAGAGTTCTGTTCTCTGACCCCTCCTCCTCCCCCAGGTGAAGTGTGAGCATTACTGGCCTCTGGACTCGCAGCCCTGCACCCATGGACACCTGCAGGTAACCCTGGTGGGTGAGGAAGTGATGGAGAACTGGACGGTGCGGGAACTGCAGCTCCTCCAGGTGCGTGTGTCCAGCCCCGTCCTGGCCCTCAGCCTTCTCCTGTGACATATGCCATGCTTCCAGGACCCTCCACCAACTCCAACCTTCCACTCACTCCTCTGAGGAGCTGCAGTGTGCCCCAGGGAACCCACTCCTAGTGGTAGAAGCCGGGTCCTCCTTACATTCATCTCCAGAGCCTGTGAGCGCTCCCTCCTTCCAGGTGGCGGAACAGAAGACGCTATCCGTGCGGCAATTCCACTACCAGGCCTGGCCAGACCACGGCGTTCCCTCCTCCCCAGACATCTTGCTGGCTTTCTGGAGGATGCTCCGGCAGTGGCTGGATCAGACCACGGAGGGAGGCCCACCCATTGTACACTGCAGGTGGGGACCAGCCCAGGACCCTTGGTCTTGAGAGAACCGCTCCCTTGGGGCTCAGACGATGGTATTAGATGGGACCCTGGGAACTTACAGGGGAGGTGGAAGAGGGAGAGAAGGAGGAGGTGGATGCAGAAGATAAAGGGGGATGTGAAGCAGTTAAGGAAAGAAGGAGGGGCCGGGTGCGGTAGCTCACGCCTGTAATCCCAGCACTTTGGGAGGCCAAGGCAGTCGGATCACGAGGTCAAGAGATTGAGACCATCCTGGCTAACACAGTGAAACCCCATCTCTACTAAAAATACAAAAAACTAGCCGGGCGTGGTGGCGGGCACCTGTACTCCCAGCTACTCGGGAGGCTGAGGCAGGAGAATGGCGTGAACCCGGGAGGCGGGGCTTGCAGTGAGCTGAGATCCGGCCACTGCACTCCAGCCTGGGCAACAGAGCAAGACTCCGTCTCAAAAAAAAAAAAAAAGAAAAAGAAAAATGAAAAGCTAAAGGCAGAGAAAGTTGAATGCAGAAGAGAAGGGAGAAAGGATGAAGGCGCAAGATGGAGATGTGGTCACAGATTCTGAGAAACATTGGACACATTTCCTTGTACTGGAGTGCGGGGCCTCCCCCATCAACTGCTTCCCTGATACTTATTTTTGTTTTATTTTATTTTATTTTATTTGAGATGGAGTCTTGCCCTGTCGCCCAGGCTGGAGTGCAATGGCACAATCTCAGCTCACTGCAACCTCTGCCTTCCAGGTTCAAGCAATTCTCCTGTCTCAGTCTCCTGAGTAGCTGGGATTACAGATGCTCACCCCTGCACCCGGCTAATATTTGTAATTTTAGTAGAAATGGGGTTTCACCATGTTGGCCAGGCTGGTCTCGAACTCCTGACCTCGTGATCCGCCCTCCTCGGCCTCCCAAAGTGCTGGGATGACAGGCGTAAGCCACCGCACCTGACGCTTTCCTGATATTTATGCTGAAGTCCCGTAGGTCAGATTTCAACTAACGGTAACTATTAGGGAGATGAGGAGGAGTGACAGCCCCTGAGACTGGGGCTCTGGTTTCAGTGACAGTGAACATTTACACAGTCCTACTGCTCTTCATAACAGCCTCATGGCAAAATTGTCCTCCCCATTTTGTTTTATTTATTTATTTGTTTATTTTGGAGGCAGAGTTTCGCTCTCGTTGCCCAGGCTGGAGGGCAATGGCGCGATCTCGGCTCACCGCAACCTCCGCCTCCCAGGTTCAAGCGATTCTCCTGCCTCAGCCTCCCGAGTAGCTGGGATTACAGGCATGTGCCACCACGCTTGGCTAATTTTGTATTTTTAGTAGAGACGGGGTTTTACGGTGTTGGTCAGGCTGGTCTCGAACTCCCAACCCCAGGTGATCCGACCACCTCGGCCTCCCAAAGTGCTGAGATTACAGGCACGAACCACCACACCCAGCAATGTCCCCCCCCCATTTTAAAGTTGAGTGGATATCATTACATCATTCCATTAGTATACATGTCCAGAAGCATATCTAGAACAGCCAAAGCAACAGACACTAAACAGATTAGTAGCTTCCAGGCCCTGGAGGGAGACAGGGAATGGGGAGAGGTGGCCTAATGGGCGTGGTGTCTGCTTTAGGGGTGACGAAAGTGTTTTGCAAGTAGATAGAGGTGGAGGCTGCACAATGTTTTGAGTGTGATAAATTGCTCACATTCAAATAGCTAAATTTTTTTTCTTTTTTTTGGAGACGGAGTCTCGCTGTGTCACCCAGGCTGGAGTACAATGGCTTGATCTCAGCTCACTGTAACCTCCGCCTCCCGGGTTCAAGCGATTCTCCTGCCTCGGCCTCCTGAGTAGCTGGGAATACAGGCGCCTGCCACTCCACCTGGCTAATTTTGGTATTTTTAGTAGAGATGGGGTTTCTCCATGTTGGCCAGGCTTGTCTCCAATGCCTGACCTCAGGTGATCCATCTGCCTCAGCTTCCCAAAGTGCTGGGATTACAGGCGTGAGCCACTGCGCCCAGCCTAAAATAGTTAATTTTTTTTTTTTTTTTTTTTTTTTTTGAGATGGAGTCTCGCTCTGTCACCCAGGCTGGAGTGAAGTGGTGTGATCTTGGCTCACTGCAACCTCTGCCTCCAGGGTTCAAGCGATTCCCCTGCTTCAGCCTCTCGAGTTGCTGGGACTATAGGAGCATGCCACCATGCCTGGCTAATTTTTTTTTTTTTTTTTTGGTATTTTAGTAGAGATGGAGTTTCACCATGTTGGCCACGATGGTCTTGATCTCCTCACCTCGTGATCCACACACCTCGGCCTCCCAAAGTGCTGGGATTACAGGCGTGAGCCACTGTGCCCAACCTAAAACAGCTAATTTTTTCACTGGGCACAGTAGCTCATGCCTGTAATCCCAGCACTTTAGGGGACTGAGGTGGGAGGACCACTTGAGTCCAAGAGTTTGAGACCTGCCTGGGCAACATGGCAAGACCTCGTCTCTATAAAAACATTTAATAAGTTAGCCAGATGCAGTGGTGTGTGCCTATGATCCGAGCTACTCAGGAGGCTGAGACAGGAGGTTCACTTGAGCCCAGGAGGTCAAGGGTGCAGTGAGCCGAGGTCATGCCACTGCACTCCAGCCTGCGTGACAAAACAAAACGAAAGACTAATTTTGTGTTTAAAGGAATTATTCAATGATGGCTGGAGAGTTCTTCTTCCTGTGTTTGAACCCCAGCTCTATCACTTATTAGCTGAGTGGCCTGGGGTATGGGACTTCACCTCACTCAGCCTCCATTTCCCCATCTGTACAAAGGTTGTGCTAGTACATCCCACTTCTTAGGTTTGGGAGGAGCGAAGAAGGCCCATCAGGCACTTAGAACAGAGCCTAACAGATGGAAGGAACTCTAGGCATAGTTTTGTTGTTATTGCTGTTGTTGCTGTTGTTGTTTTTTTTTTTTTTTTGAGACGGAGTCTCGCTCTGTCACCCAGGCTGGAGTTCAGTGGCCGGATCTCTGCTCACTGCAAGCTCCGCCTCCCGGGTTTACGCCATTCTCCTGCCTCAGCCTCCCGAGTAGCTGGGACTACAGGCGCTCGCCACCTCGCCCGGCTAGTTTTTTGTACTTTTTAGTAGAGACGGGGTTTCACCGTGTTAGCCAGGATGGTCTCGATCTCCTGACCTCGTGATCCGCCCGTCTCGGCCTCCCAAAGTGCTAGGATTACAGGCTTGAGCCACCGCGCCCGGCCAGCTGTTGTTGTTTTTTGAGATGGAGCTTTGCTCTTGTTACCCAGGCCGGAGTGCAATGGTGTGATCTCAGCCCACTGCAACCTCCACCTCCTGGGTTCAAGCAATTCTTCACCTCAGCCTCCCAGGTAGCTGGGATTGCAGGCGTGTGCCACCACACCTGGCTAATTTTTGTATTCTTAGTAGAGACAGTGTTTCGCCAGGTTGGCCAGGCTGGTCTCGACCTCCTGACCTTGGGTGATCCACTGGCCTCAGCCTCCCAAAGTGCTGGGATTACAGGTATGAGCAGGCATAGTTATTGTCATCATTCAAACACAGATCCCTCCAATCAGCCATGACCCCGGACCCTCGCACTCCTGCCGCCTTGGTCTGACCCTTCCCTTGTTCTGCCTAGTGCTGGCGTGGGTCGCACAGGTACCCTCATTGCCCTGGACGTCCTGCTCCGGCAGCTGCAGTCCCAGGGTCTCCTTGGGCCCTTCAGCTTTGTGAGGAAGATGAGAGAGAGCCGGCCGTTGATGGTGCAGACTGAGGTGAGGCAGCCCCTCAGCGACACAGGACGGGAGTCGGTGGGTGGAGGTACCCTGGGGCTCCACACAGCCCAGATTTGGGGGGAGGCCCCTCACTCCCATGCCCGTTTCCCAGGCTCAGTACGTGTTTCTGCACCAGTGCATCCTGCGGTTCCTCCAACAGTCAGCCCAGGCCCCAGCCAAGAAGGAAGTCATTTATGAGAGTGTCGAAAATCTCATCTATGAGAATGTGGCCGCCATCCAGGCCCACAAGTTGGAGGTCTAAGTGACGAGAGGGCTGGGTCGGCAGCCCAGGCATCCTCAAGCTCTGAACGCCCACTTGAGCCCAGATTCCTAGAAGAGCAGAGGGCTGGGCTCCCAGACTCCTAGGTGCTGTGGGAGGAGGAGACTGGAATCCCAAACTCTGGTTTCCCCAGGAGAGAATGGTCTGATGGGCTTCAGATGAACCCTATGGGAGCTGGGGATCTGGATTTCTGGTTCCTTGAAGGAGAGAGATGGTAGCTTGGACTTCCTAGGTCTTTCAGGGAGGAGGAAGCTGGGAGTCCAGGATACGGGAAGAAACAGACTAGAGCCTGGATTCTGAGGCAGGAAGGAATTTGGGTCTGGAGTTCTGGCTACTTGAGGACCAAAGGCAGGCAGGATCCTGCTCTGCTTTTACTTCAGAAACCAAATCAGTCTTCTATAATCTGAGGTCGGAGGGAGTCCCTGTGCCCAAGGTCTCCCTGCACCCCACCATCCACATATATTTTTCCTTCTATCCCATAATTTATTAAATCACTGTTCTCCCCAGAGACAGTTGTCCCATGGATTTCTGGGTCCGGAAATAATATTGGGTTGGGAGTAGGGACGGGTTCCTGGTATCTAGGGATAGAGGCAAACGTCCAGGAGGGGACTAGAGGGACCCACACATTGGCACATGAAAAAATGTAGGTTTGGGTGGTTGAGTCTCTCAGAGAAGGCAGAGTCCAGACGTCTGTGTCCAGGATCTGGGCAGTATGGACAGGGCTCGCCGGAGCTAGGTACTTGGGGACTTGCTTTCTGAGCTTTTCTTTTACTCTTTTTTTTGTTGTTGTTGTTGTTTTGTTCTGTTTTTGTTTTTGTTTTTGAGACATGGTCTTGCTTTGTTGCCCAGTCTGGAGTGCAGTGGCTTACCGCAGGCTTGACCTCCTAGGCCCAGGTTATCTTCCCACCTCAGCCTCTAGAGTAGCTGTGATCACAGGTACGCACCACCACGTCGGACTCATTTTTGTAGAGACGGGATTTTGCTGTTGCCCAGGCTGGTCTCCAGCTCCTGGGCTCAAGCATTCCTCCTGCTTCGACCTCCCAAAGTGCTGAGATTACAGGTGTGAGTCACCGCACTGGCCGCCTCTTGGGACTGGTGTTAGGGGAACTTAGAGGGCGATGTCTGGGGGCTGATAGCTGGGTACTTTGATGCTGAACCCCGCAGAGTCTGGGTCTCCAGTGAGCGTCTAGGGTCTCCTAGGTCCTAGGACTGAGTATCCTGGCATGCCGTTCTTCGGGCTATACAGGGTGTGTGTCGTGTGTGTTGGGGCGGGAGGAGCGGAGTGGTCTGGACGGCCAACGACTGGACCAGAAGGCAGAAAATTCTAAGGCACCAGGATAAATATCTGTGGGCGTCACCGAGGTTCCCCGGTGGAGGCGGGAGGAGGGGCGGGGCGGGGCTTTCCGCCTACTCGAGACCAAATACGGGCACACACAATACACACCGCACACGCGCGCACACGCACACGGGCACACACGCGCGCACGGGATCCGGCTTCGCTCCGCTGCTCCCCCGCCCGGCCGAGCTCCGCGATCAGCACCCGGGACAGCGCCACCGCCCACGTGAGGGGGGCGGGGTCCGGGCGGGGCTGGCGCCTCCGCGTCTCCCGGGAGCGTCCCGTCCAGCCGCCGAGCAGGTAGGAGCTGCTGGGACCCCCGCCCTCAGCCCATCCGCATCCGCATCCCTAGAGGCAAGGGGTGTGGGAGTGGGGGCTGGGGCACTGGGGGGACCAACAGAGACAGTGGGAGGGCTGGAGCCTGAAGCGGAGAGACACAGATTTGGGGACGCGAGTCAGGTATGGAGAAGACAAAGAGCCGAGGGCGCGGAAGGGGGCGCAGGCGCAACGAAGGGGGAGAGACCCTGGGGACAGAGGCCAGGCGATAGGCAAGAGAGACGGGCAGAATGGGGAGGCAGACACAGGGAAGACGCCTATTTGGGGTCAAGAGACAGCGTGGAGACCGAGGCGGTCACGAGAGCAGGTGTGAAGACAGCACGGATGCGTGGAGAGACCAACAGGCCAAGAAGGATGAGGGGGGCTCAGCACAGGCACCGGGCAGCCCCCAACCCGCCCTCCAGCAAAACTGGGGAGAGGGAAGAGGGAACCTGCATCTCAGCTCCCAGGACCAGGTGCGGAGGGAGCAGTCGGCTGTGGCCGCTCGGACCACAGGCTGCCCCTCCCCACCTCGCGGGACCTCAGGATCCCAGTCGGGCTATCGGGGGGTTCCTAGGCACCAGTGGGCCCCGGAGCGAGCCTGCCCCGCCGGGACTCCGCGTCTGTGCGTCAGCCCCGCCCGTTGTCCTGGCAACAGACCGTTGCCCGGGCAACCAGCTTTGCTCCCACCCCGCTCGAGAGGAGCCAGGCTGTTGCTCTGGGCAACGCGGTCCGCTGGTTCCCACGCCTGCCTTCGCCCGCTTCCGGTTCAGGCCCTGCGGAGGGGCGAGGACAAGGCAGAAGTCAGCGGGATGCCTGTGGGGCCGTGGAGGAAGAGGGTATCCCTTTGGGATTCAACTAGGTCCTGGACACCCCCCTCTCAAGCGCAGGGAGGCTGAAACTACAACTCCCAGCATGACTCGCGGTGGCTGTCCGGTTTCTGTGCGGCTGTTCGTGCATGGGCCTCATGGGAGTTGGAGTTCTTTGTTGTGCGTGGGGCTCAATGGACGTCTGGGGTGGGAATGGGGGACTAGGGTGCTTGAGTGCCTCTGCAGAAAAGACTCTAGGAACCCGCCACCATGTTCCCGGAGCCCCCAACCCCGGGGCCTCCATCGCCCGACACGCCTCCCGACTCCAGTCGCATCAGCCACAGCCCCGGTGAGCAAGACCCGGGGGAAGACGGTGAGGGGTGGGGGGGAGCGAGCAGAGAGAAAGCCTGGCCAGGATTCCGAGGGGCAGGATTCGGACGGGTGTACTTGGGCAGGCGGGCTGGAAAATCCGGCTGGGATTCCGGGTCGTCATCCTGGACTAGAACGCGAAAGAAATCGGGAAAAAGGAAGGAACAAATTTGCAACGAAAATCGAAACCGGATCGAGGGGTGTTGCATGGAATGGGATCTTAGAATTGGAAGGTCCACCTAGCCCTTCTTTTACAGATAAGGAAACAGGCCCGATGAGGAGCAGGGCTTCTTCTAAAAAGCATCAGGAGTTGAGCAGAAATGGGGGGCGGGGGCGGGTAAGGAAAGGCAGAACTAACAGGCAAGCAAATCCAGATGGTGTCAGCCTGGGTTAGGGCATCGAATCTCTCTATAGGCCACATTAGGTGGAAGAAAAACGCGGAAAGAAATGGAATGAAAATGGCTGGAGGGAAAAGGACGCCAGCATTCCAGCTTCCGCGCGCTGCCCAGGCCTCAGTGTGTGTTGTCTCCACCCCTCTGCAGTGCCCCCCTGGGCCCTGGCCACCATCGTGCTGGTCTCAAGCCTCCTCGTCTTGAGCTGCTGTTTCTGTCTCTACCGGAAGCGCTGTCGGAGGCGGACGGGCAAGAAGAGCCAGGCCCAAGCCCAGGTCCACCTTCAGGAAGTGAAGGGGCTGGGCCAGAGTTACATAGACAAGGTGTGGCCCAGCCCAGCCCCTCTACCCGGCCCCTTCCCACACCCTGCTCCTCTCAATGGCCCAGCTGGTCCCAGTCCCTGCTCCCTTCCCTCCTATAGGAACCCACCTTACTGGCTCATCCTCCCTGTGTATCTAGCCCTCAACTGGACTCTGGGGACCTGGAGATGGAACAGAACTAGCTGCTGTTCACAAGAACCTCCCAGTCTGGTGGGGTAGTCAGGCACTGACACAGACACTCACCACACAGGGTAATATGTGCGTACTACAGGGTCTCATAGGAGCACAGAAAAGGCATCCCACTGTATAGAAATCTACAGAAACGTATAAATATTTGGCTCTGGGCCAGGTGCGGTGGCTCACACCTGTAATCCTAGCACTTGGGAGGCTGAGGTGGGCAGATTGCCTGAGGTCATAAATTCTAGACCCGGGGGGCAACATGATGCCTGGGCAACATGATGAAACCCTGTCTCTACTTAAAATACAAAAAATTAGCCAGGCGTGGTGGCATGGTATAATCCCAGCTACTCGAGAGGCTGAGGCACTGAAATGGGGAGGTGTAGGCTGCAGTGAGCTGTGATCGCGCCACTGCACTCCAACCTGGGTGACAGAGCAAGATTCTGTCTCCAATAAATATATAAATAAATAAATAAATAAATGGCTTTGAAAGCTGAAAACCAGCTTTGTGCCAGAATACTTTAAAATGTGCTGATTCCTTTTGGAGAATGAGACGTATTTACACTAAGAAAAATTTTAAAACAGAGGATCAGACAGAGGAGCATGGTGGAGGTGACGTCTGCACTGAGACCCAAGGAACAGAGTTAACTGAGACCAGAGAGAAGGACATTCTAGTCCAAGTTGGAGCATGTGTTGAGGCTGCATATCCAGATTCAGGCCCCATATCCAGATTCTGAGGCTTATTTGGGGAACAAAGAGTCGTTTTTCACAATAGCTGCACTCTGGAGTGAAGTGTCTGGAGAACTCAGCAGTATCCACGTCATGAGGGTGATGAAAGCTACAAATATGTTTTGAGCATGAGAGGGACAGGGTCAGATGGTGTTAGGATGACTCCTCTGGAACCCCCATGTAGGACAGATCTGCGGCGAGGAATCCAGGGAGGAGGCCAGTGCAGCAGCAGCCCAGAGAGGATAAAAGAGATTTGCATTGGACAAGGCTGTTGGAATGGAAAGTGGTCACCGCAGGGTCTGAAAATTAAGTCTCTCAGTGCAGAGTGCAATGTTTGCCTGGGAGCCAGACAGCCCTAGGTTTCCAACCAAAAGAGACCATTTCCCGGTTGTGTGACCTTGGAGAATTCACTGTCCCTCTCTGAACCTCAAGTTTGCAGTCACTAACTTGGTATTTCCCCTCCTTCCTTCTCAATAAGAAGCTGTTACAATTAGTATCGGTAAAGATGCCATTTAGGGTCCTGGTGTCCAGCCCCATCCCTATCCCTTAAACCAGTGATGTTCAAAGACTGCAGCAGAATCACACAGGGTACTTGTTGAAATGCAAATTCTGGAGCTAGCACCTGACCTGCTGAGTCAGCATCCCTGAAGAGGTGACCTCAGGCGTTTTGTCACAGGACTCAGGGGAATTCAGGTTTACATTGAATTTTAAGAATTGCTGTCCCAGGTTAAGGAGACCTTCTGCTTTTTCATTCTACTTTAGAATAGCAAATATACAGTAAATATGCCATTTCTCCTCCATGTTTTGCTGTGCTAAGATCACAGGTAAACATGGCAGTTTGGACTAGCACCCCGATACATCCATTAGCATGTGAAATACAACCTGCATTATTCCTCTGGGCAATGGGACACTATCAGTACTTGTTTTAATCTAAGCATGACAAACACATGTCTAGTCCTTGCCCATAGCAGACACCACTAATCAAACATTCACAAACATACTGCATCTGTGTTATCGTGTCTATTTCCTGCCTGTGGCAGACATCTCTAGTCAAATACTGACTCTGCTTAGCCTGTGAGCGCTCACGTATAGCCCAAGGGACTTGTGAGCCTCTCTTGGCTTCTGAACCTGAAGGATACTGCTATCAGGGGAAGACTTCACCTACCCTTACCCCTGGCTCCCTAAGGTACAGCCAGAAGTGGAGGAGCTGGAGCCAGCACCATCCGGGCCAGGGCAGCAGGTGGCAGACAAGCATGAGCTAGGACGACTGCAGTACTCCCTGGATTATGACTTCCAGAGTGGCCAGGTGGGTGTGGAGGCAGGGGATGCTTTGGAGGGAGGGTCCCAGGGGTTCCAACCACTTCTGAAAGGAGCCATGGAAGGGAGGCTAAGACTAGTGTTCCCCGTCTCCCCCACCGTGCCTGGGCCCTGCAGCTGCTGGTGGGCATTCTGCAAGCAGAGGGATTGGCAGCCTTGGATCTGGGTGGCTCCTCGGACCCCTACGTGCGGGTCTACCTGCTGCCGGACAAACGGAGGCGGTATGAGACCAAGGTGCATCGGCAGACGCTGAACCCTCACTTTGGGGAGACCTTTGCCTTCAAGGTGAGCTCCTGCCCTCAGGCCCCGTGTTCCATAGCCTGCGCCCGGTCCCTGGAACACTGGGGACAGACCCCTCCCACCTTTCCTGCAGGCGGCCACAGCTCAGGTGGCAGCTACCCGCTCTGGGGCTATTCCACTGGACTCTGGGCACTGCTGACTCCTGGGCTGTAGCCTGGTCCTTGGGCGGTACTATTTGGGTTCCACTGACCCGTGTTTTTTTCCCCCATGGATCCCTGGACTTCCCCATTTGAGTTCCCCCAACTGTTCGCTTGGACCCTCGCTGCCTCACTCCACGCCTGCCTTCTGGACGTGCTGTGCCTCACCCTATGTCTGACTTCCTGCTCTCTACTGCGGATTCTCTGTGCACTCCAGGTCCCCTACGTGGAGCTGGGGGGCAGGGTGCTGGTCATGGCGGTGTACGACTTCGACCGCTTCTCTCGCAACGACGCCATCGGGGAGGTGCGGGTCCCCATGAGCTCCGTGGACCTGGGGCGGCCGGTGCAGACCTGGCGGGAGCTGCAGGCTGCTCCGCGGGAGGAGGTGAGCATGCGCGACCACGCCCCGAGCCACGCCCCAGGCCCCGCCCACAATATCTTGAGCCAATCAGATCATAGGCCTTCCAGACCCTCGGGGCGGCGTGGATTGTACCCCTGGGTCCTTAACTGTGGACCGTTCCATTCCAAAGTGTGGGGAGAAAAGACAAATGGAGGGGGCATGGATGTGGAGCCGGGGTCCGGTGATGGGCCCCTCTCCTTCTTTCAGCAGGAGAAACTTGGGGACATCTGCTTCTCCCTCCGCTATGTCCCCACGGCCGGGAAGCTCACCGTCATCGTCCTGGAGGCTAAAAACCTGAAGAAGATGGACGTAGGAGGACTGTCAGGTGTGTGGGAAGCAACGGAGTGGGGTGTGTGGGGATGGCGTGGGGTGGGTTCTCGTTCTGGCAGTTTCTGAGCCCCGAGGGTTTCTTCGGGGACAGGGAGGCCCAGGCTGCCGTGGAAGGCATGGATTTTGGGATAGAGCTACGGAGACCCGAAGGGTGTAGGAGGTGTTTCTATGTTGGCCCAAGAACTCAGCAGTGGAGAGCTATAAGACTCCTCCTTCCTCTCCCCAGATCCATACGTCAAGGTCCACCTGCTGCAGGGCGGCAAAAAGGTGCGGAAGAAGAAAACCACCATCAAGAAGAACACTCTGAACCCCTATTACAACGAAGCTTTCAGCTTCGAGGTGCCCTGTGACCAAGTCCAGGTGAGCTCAAACCTGCCGTTCTCCAAAAGCCCAGACCCTTAGTAATCGCCATTGCTAGGCGGAGGGAGACTTTTTAGCATCTCCCTAGAAACCAGGTGAGGGGCTCTGAAGTTATGCTCTCCGTCTGTTTCCTCCTATGAGGACCAGGAAGCCTCCTCCACTCCAGGAAGAGACTTCTTAAAATTGGATGTGGGCATCCTATCTCCTCTAAGCAGGACCGGTATGCCCCACCCACTAAGCGGGACCAGGATGCCCCACCCCTAAGCAGGACCAGATGCCCCACCCTAAGCAGGATGAGTATGCCCTGCCCCACCAAGCGGGACCAGGATGCCCTGCCCCCAAACGGGACCACAATGCCCCACTCCTAAGCAGGACCAGATGCCCCACCCCAAGCAGGACCAGGATGCCCCGCCCTAAGCAGGAGCAGGATGCCCCGCCCCCAAGCAGAACCAGAATGTCCCGCCCCCCACGTGGGACCAGGATGCCCCGCCCCCAAGCAGGACCAGGATGCCCCGCCCCAAAACGGGACCAGAATGCCCCACTCCTAAGCAGGACCAGGATGCCCCGCCCCAAAACGGGACCAGAATGCCCCATTCCTAAGCAGGACCAGGATGCCCCGCCCCAAGCAGGACCAGGATGCCCCGCCCCCCACGCGGCACCAGGATGCCCCGCCCCCCACGTGGCACCAGGATGCCCCGCCCTCCTCAGGAATATGGGTCTAAGAAAAAGAGACCTCCCCTTACCTCTTTAGGGATGGCGCCTACCCTAGCTCGGCCCCTGTTAAAGTTCTGCAGCTTTGCGGCTCTTAGGAGGCTGCTCCCCCAAGAGGCGCCGAACACACGCTCTGCAACCTTGTCCTGAGGGTTCATCTCCTTAGAAACCTGGCTGCTCAGGAAGAAAGGCGCCAGAGCCGCCTCCTCACCGCAGGCTCCGTCCCTCCCGTCCCCTCCCCTGTCCCGAGCTCCGGGGCCCCGAGCCCTCGGGTGGCAGCGAGAGGTACCCTCAGCTGTGAAGGTGGCCACTGCCCCTTCCGGGCCTCCTCCCCTCACGCCCCTCTCTCCTCCTCCTCCCGCGCCCCCCCCAGAAGGTGCAGGTGGAGCTGACCGTGCTGGACTACGACAAGCTGGGCAAGAACGAGGCCATCGGGAGGGTGGCCGTGGGGGCGGCCGCCGGCGGGGCTGGCCTGCGCCACTGGGCGGACATGCTGGCCAACCCGCGGCGGCCCATTGCCCAGTGGCACTCGCTGCGGCCGCCGGACCGAGTGAGGCTGCTGCCTGCGCCCTGACTCCCACCCGAAGCCGCTGGCCAAGCCTGGACTCTAGCCCCTGACCCCAGACTCCCGAGACCGGCCAAAGCCAAGCCAGCCCTACCCGTAAGCTTCCTCTGCCCATTACCCTCCCCCCACCTTGCACCCCAACCATCTGAACCATTCCTGCCTTCTCACCCCCAACGGTGCCAATCACGACCACGGTCCAGCACACTCCCCCGACCCCCGCGGACACACCCAGACGCCCCAGGGACCCCTGGGAAGGGAAGGCAGCTTGGCTTCTCCTGCCCCCGGGTCGTGCTCCCTGCTTTGACAATCAGCCATCCTCGTCTGCTCTCCTCTCTCTTCCAACACAGCCCGTCCCTGCACTGCTCCTGGGGCCAAATAAATTTTCAGCAACTGCGGTGGCCTGGGCCCATACTCCTTGATGGGGGTGGGCATGGGCTGGGGCCCAAGAGGAAACCTCATTTGCAGGAATGGGCGCACGCAGGGCAACGTGCACTTCGTCCTGAAAGCCGCTGAGAGAGACTGGCCTGGCCCCATGGACTCCCTCACACTCTCACCGGTTCATTCCTCACTCACCACTCTGAGCCTGGGTTTCCTCCTCTGGAGAATGTTGGGATAATAATAACTCCTGCCACACGTTAGCTGTGAGGAGTCCGCGAGAATTCCCTTGCTTGTCCATGAATTTATCCCCTCGCTTGCTCACCCATGACTCACATCGATTTTCAGACCCATTTCTGCATCCCTCCCTCCCTCTCTTTTTTCCTTCCTTCCATTCCATATTCCTTGAGGTCTTCTGTTGAGTGCTGGGGCCCCAGAATAGATGCAAACACAGACCTGACCCCCCAAGCGACTTACTGTCATCAAAACAAAGGAGAGGCACGGAGCCAGGGAATAAAATCGCCAGAGCCTGCGAGAGAGGATGGAGTTAAGCAAGGAAAGCCAATGATTTCAACTTCACCTCTTTCTTTTTTCTTCCCTCTTCTTTCTTTCTTTCTTTCTTTCTTTCTTTCTTTCTTTCTTTCTTTCTTTCTTTCTTTCTTTCTTTCTCTCTCTCTCTCTCTTTCCCTCCCTCCCTCCCTTCTTTCCTTCCTTCCTTCCTTCCTTCCTTCCTTCCTTCCTTCCTTCCTTCCTTCTTTCTTTCTTTCCTTCCTTCCCTCCCTCCCTCCTTCCTTTCTTTTTTCTTTTCTTTTTTTTTTGAGACAGGGTCTTGCTTTTTTGCCCAGGCTGGAGTGCAGTGGTGTGATCTGGGCTCACTGCAAGCTCCACCTCCCGGGATCACGCCATTCTCCTGCCTCAGCCTCTGGAGTAGCTGGGACTACAGGCACCCGCCACCACACCCGAGTAATTGTTTTGTATTTTTAGTAGAGACGGGGTTTCACCGTGTTAGCCAGGATAGTCTCGATCTCCTGACCTCGTGATATGCCCACCTTGCCTCCCAATGTGCTGGGATTACAGGCGTGAGCCACCACGCCCAGCCCTTTTTTTCTTTTCTTTCCTTTTCTTTTTTTTTTTTAGACGGAGTTTCGCTCTTGTTGCCCAGACTGGAGTGCAGTGGCACAATCTCGGCTCACTGCAACCCCCGCCTCCCGGGTTCAAGCGATTCTCCTGCCTTAGCCTCTTCTTTCTTCTTTTTTTTGACAGGGTTTCACTCTGTCCCCAGGTTGGAGTGCAGTGGTGCAATCATAGCTCGCTGCAGCCTCAACCTCCTGGGCTCAAGGGATCCTCCTGCCTCAGACTCCTGAGTAGATGGGACCACAGGCACATGCAACCATGCCTGGGTATTTTTTTTTTTAGAGAGATGGAGTCTTGCTATGTTGCCCAGGCTGGTTTCAAACTCCTGCAATCCTCCTGTCTGAGTAACTGGGACTGTAGGCATGAGCCGCCACACCAACCTCATTGTTCTTTCAACGAATGCTGCCTCCTACTCTGTTTCAAGCAAAGATGATAGTTCCATTGGCTTCTACCTTATCTCATCCCATACAGAATTTTGGGTGGTGAACAAAGACCTGTAAGATTTGGCCAGAGAACTCTCTGAGCAGAAGATTAAGTGGAGAATGAGGCAAAAATTACCCCCACATACCAAAAAAGGAGGCAGCAAACAAACTTGCTCCTAAGCTTCCTGGTAGCCAATGGGGAAAGTGAAAATAGAACAGCTACACAGATTATAATATCCATGAGATTTTAAATTTTTCTCCAAGGGAATTCAGTAACTTTTCATGTGTGTGAGTGTGTGTGTGTATTGGTGTAGAGCATGTCTTTATGAAGACAGCTCTTTATGTTACTATTATTACTGCCAATAATAATCCTCACAGCAAACTCATGAAATAAACATGATCGGCCGGGCACGGTGGCTCAAGCCTGTAATCCCAGCACTTTGGGAGGCCGAGATGGGTGGATCATGAGGTCAGGAGATCGAGACCATCCTGGCTAACACGGTGAAATCCCGTCTCTACTAAAAAATACAAAAAACTAGCCAGGCGAGGTGGCGGGCACCTGTAGTCCCAGCTACTTGGGAGGCTGAGGCAGGAGAACGGCGTAAACCCAGGAGGCGGCGCTTGCAGTGAGCAGAGATCCAGCCACTGCACTCCAGCCTGGGTGACAGAGCGAGACTCTGTCTCAAAGAAAAAAAAAAAAGAAATAAACATGATCATTATTCCTGGTTGACAAATGAGCCCAAACTATGCTTTAGAGAATTTGGGGCTGGGCGTGGTGGCTCACACCTGTAAAAGTGAGGCTGAGGCGGGCGGATCACCTAAGGTCAGGAATTCAAGACTAGCCTGGCCAACATGCTGAAACCCTGTCTCTACTAAAAATACAAAAATTAGTTGGGTGTGGTGGTGGGCACCTGTAATCCCAGCTGCTAGGTAGGCTGAGGCAGGAGACTCGCTGGAACCCAGGAGGCGGAGGTTGCAGTGAGTCGAGATCGTGCCATTGCACTTCAGCCTGGACAACAAGAGCAAAACTCCATCGAGAGAGAGAGAGAGAATGAATTCCTGTGAAATGCTCAGAATCACACAGCCAGAAAACCTGTCTCTAAATCCTGGGATTGATTTAGGTGATGACAATGGGGTCCTTGGTTCTCCATCTCAACAAGAAAGCAGAGCGGTAGAAGAACAAAACCATTACAAATGGCAGTCCACACTGGGACCAAAACGTAAAAGGGCTGAGATAATTTAGGGAGGGTGGACAGGGGCAGCCTTCCTGAGGAGGTGCCATCTGGGCCATGACTTGAATGACAAGAAGGAATGAAGCTTGCAAAGGTTAGGGAGAAAAACGGTGGAATATTATTAGGTCATAAAAACAGAAGGAAGCATTGATTCATATACTTCAGCATAGGAGAGTCCTGAAAATATCATGCCAAGTGAAGGAAGCGGACACAGAAGGCTGCATAGTGCAAGATTCCTTCCAAAAGAAACCTCCTGAACTGACAAATTCATAGAGGCAGAAAGATTTGTGGTTGTCAGGGACTGAGGAGAAAGAAATGAGGAGGTAAGTAGGGTATGGGTTTTATTTTGGAGTGAAGAGAAAGTTCTGGAACTAGACAGTGGTGATGGTTGCACAGCATTGTGAGTGTACTAAATGTCATTCCCAATTATTAGTGTGTGTGCGGTCGGGTGCGGTGGCTCAAGCCTGTAATCCCAGCACTTTGGGAGGCCGAGACGGGCGGATCACAAGGTCAGGAGCTCGAGACCATCCTGGCTAACACGGTGAAACCCCGTCTCTACTGAAAAATATAAAAAAACTAGCCGGGCGAGGTGGCAGGCTCCTGTAGTCCCGGCTACTCGGGAGGCTGAGGCAGGAGAATGGCGTAAACCCGGGAGACGGAGCTTGCAGTGAGCTGAGATCCGGCCACTGCACTTCAGCCTGGGCGACAGAGTGAGACTCTGTCTCAAAAAAAAAAAAAAAAAAAGTGTGTGTGCTTTACACCAATTTCAAAAGAAAACAAGGCCAAGCACGATGGCTCATGCCTTAATCCCAGCACTTTGGGAGGCCAAGGCGGGAGGATCGCTTGAGCCCAGGAGTTCCAGACCAGCCTGGGCAACATAGTGAGACCCTGTCTCTACAAAAGAAAAAAAAAATCAGCTGGACATGGTGATGCATATCTGTAGACCCCGCTACCCGGGAGACTGAGGCGGGAGGATTGCTTGAGTCTAAGATTTAGAGGCTGATGTGAGTTGTGATTATGCCACTGCATTCCAGCCTGCGCCACAGAAGGAGATCTTGTCAAAAAAAAAAAGAAAAGAAAGAAAAAAGAAAAGAAAAGAAAAAGAAAACAGGCTAGTCATAGTGACTCAGGCTTGTAATCCCAGCACTTTGGGAGGCAGGAGGATCGCTTGGGGCCCAGGATTTGAGACCAGCCTGGATAATAAAGTGAGACCTCATCTCTATTTTTAAAATTTGTAAAGTTAGCTAGGTATGGGGGAATGTGCCTGTAGTTCTAGCTACTAGGGATGCAGAGGTGGGAGGATCGCTTGAGCCCAGGAGTTTCAGGCTGAAGTACTCCAGCCTGGGCAACAGAGCAAGTCCCTGTCTTAAATAAATAAATAAAGCCGGGCACGGTGGCTCACGCCTGTAATCCCAGCACTTTGGGAGACCAAGGCAGGCAGATCACCTGAGGTCAGGAGTTTGAGACCAGCCTGACCAACACGGAGAAACCCTATCTCTACTGAAAATACAAAATTAGCTGGGTGTGGTGGTGCATGCCTGTAGTCCCAGTTACTCAGGAGACTGAGGTGGGAGAATCGCTTGAACCGGGGAGGCGGAGGTTGCAGTGAACCGAGATCGCGACATTGCACTCCAGCCTGGGCAACAAGAGTGAAACTCCGTCTCAGATAAATAAATAACAGCCTGGGCAACTAGTGAGACCCTTTCGCTACATACAGACACACACACACACACACACACATACACACACACATACACACATACACACACATACATACATACACATATACACACACACATACACACAGAGATACACACACATACATACACACATGCACACACACATACATGCATACACATACACACGCATACATACACATGCATGCATACACACATACATACACACATACATACACACATACATACATACATATCCGGGCATGGCGGCACTTGCCTGTGGTCCCAGCTACTAAAGATGAGGGGGAAGAGAATTCAAGGCAAAAGAACCCCAAGTTGCAAAGGCCCTGGGGTTCAAACAGCATGGTGTGTTCTCCAAGGAGCCAAGAGGCTGGTGTGGCTTCAGGGGTGGATAACTGCATAGGGCATAGGGAGCCAAGCTAAGGAGCTGGGAATGTGTCCAGGTGCGGTGGAAACATTTGGAGGATTTGAAGAGGTGGGAGACATTATTTTATTTATGTTAAAGATCACTCTGGGACAGGTGCAGTGGCTCACACCTGTAATTCAAACACTTTGGGAGGCTGAGGCCGGCGGAGCACTTGAGGTCAGGAGTTTGAGACCAGCCTGGGCAACATGGTGAAACCCCGTCTCTACTAAAAATACAAAAAAATCACTGGGGCTGGGCATGGTGGCTCACGCCTGTAATCCTAGCACTTTTGGAGGCCGAAGGCAGGTGGATTCCCTGAGCTCAGGAATTCGAGACCAGCCTGGGCAGCATGGTGAAACCTCATCTCTACTAAAAATACAAAAATTAGCAGGGCTTGGTGGCGGGCACCTGTAATCCGAGCTACTCAGGAGGCTGAGGCAGAAGAATTGCTAGAACCTGGGAGGCGGAGGTTGCAGTGAGCCAAGATCATGCCACTGCACTCCAGCCTGGGCGACAGAGCAAGACTCCGTCTCAAAAAAAAAAAAAAAAAAAAATTCGCCAGGCTCAGTGGCTCACACCTGTAATTCCAACACTTTGAGAGGCCAAGGCGGGCAGATCACCTGAGGTCGTGAGTTGGAGACCAGCCTGACCAACACAGAGAAACCCTGTCTCTACTAAAAATACAGAATTAACCGGGCGTTGTGGCACATGACTGTAATCCCAGTTACTCGGGAGGCTGAGGCAGAAGAATGACTTGAACCCGGGAGGCGGAGGTTGTGGTGAGCCAAGATGGTGCCATTGCACTCCAGCCTGGGCAACAAGAGTGAAACTCCATCTCAAAAAACAAACAAACAAACAAACAAAAAACATACCCACACACACAAACACACACAAAAAATAAAAATACAAAAATTAGTGGGCGTGGTGGCACACGCCTGTAGTCCCAGCTACTTGGGAGGCTGGGTCAGGAGAATCACTTGAACCCGGGAGGCGGAGGTTGCAGTGAGCCGAGATCGCGCCACTGCACTCCAGTCTGGGCGTCGCAGCAAGACTCCGTCTCAAAAAATCACTCTGGCTCGTTTGCTGAGAATATGCTGGGGGAGTGGGAGAAATAGGGAGGAAAGGCATTAATTCTCCAGAGAGAAAGCCAGGATCTGGGGCTCTTGCAGGCTTAGAGCTGGCCTGGGAGGGGCTGGTTAGCCAGGCTGATTCTGCAGGAACTGCTGAGGTCTCAGCCTTTATTTCCCCAGTGAGTATTGTCTTCCCAGTGCCCAGATCTGCCCTCAGGAGGCAGATCCGCTGCCCCTCTGCCAGCTACACGCTACATTCCCATCTCACAGAGCAGGAGACTGAGGCTCAGAAAGGGTGATTGGTCTAAGCTCATGTGTCTGGGCAAGGAAAGGAGGCAGAGAGCCAAGTTTCCCTGGGCGCTGAGCCCAGTGCGGAGTGCTGGGGTGATCTAGAGATGTGCCTCATTCAGACTCTGCTTTTTTTTTTTTTTTTTGACAGTGTTGCTCTGTCGCCCAGGCTGGAGTCCAGAGGCGCAGCTCACTGCAACCTCCGCCTCCCGGGTTCAACAGACTCTCCTGCCTCAGCTTCCGGAGTAGCTGGGATTACAGGTGCGTGTCACCACGCCCGGTTGATTTTTGTATTTTTTAAGGTAGAGGCGCTGTTTCACCATGTTGGCCAGGCTGGTCTCCAACTCCTGACCTCAAGTGATCTGCCCACCTCGACCTCCCAAAGTGTTGGGATTACAGGTGTGAGCCACAGAGCCCGGCCGACTTACCCTTATTTTAATGCAGTGCATTTAACTGTACGATTACAGAATTTACCTGTAGTTTTTTTTTATTCATGTCAGAAGGGTAATGTGCCGATGTCGTAACAAGGTTTGAAGGAGGCACATCTCACACATGCGCGTGAACACCCAATCATCCCGCCTAGAAACTACAAAAGGATATAGCTGTAAGTTTAAATTATTGCTTCGTGCGACAATAACCAGCTTACAAAATCCCTGAATATTTAATGACCTGCACATCAGCGCCCCACCTGTGGGCAGCTCTGTGTGGTAGAGCCCACGTTGTGCTGGGGCGGGGAGCGGGCTCAGAAGCCTGCCGTCTAAAGTCTAGACACTTCACTTTATTTGGGTTGCTCAAAATTCAGTTACGTAGGAGCAAAGGCAACAGATGGAAAAAAGAAAAAAAAAAAAAACAAGAAATAAGATTATGCTCCGTTCACTCTCAATTTTACTTAGCCCAGGGCCCCCCCATTCCAGAAATTTGGACCGACCCTGACTCCCCCCTACCTGTTTCAGCCCCGCCCCTCCCCGTCAGAGCCGTCGTCATGACAACCGCGTCTACACGTCCTCTTCTCCTAGGGGTGGGGGAAACCTGGCCCTCAGTGCTCCCATTGGCCAAAAGTTGGTAGGGGGCGGGCCTCGCTCACTTTCATTGGTCAGTTGATCGCTGTGGTCCCATCCCCCATGCTCCCATTGGTTGATTGATCGAAAAGGGCGGGGACTCTGGGCAGCAGTTGCGGAGTGCCGCGGGTCCACAGTGCTGCACTGAGCGGAGAGGAAGGGGCGTCCCGGGATATTTGGAGGATAAAGGTGTGGGCAGGGTATCATGTGGAGGCAAAGGGGCGAGAAGTGCGGGGCGGTGAGAGGGGAGCGGGGCGGGCAATATGTGGGATTCTCAGAATGTCTTTTCCGCAGGGTGATGACCACACCTGCCGGCTCCGGCAGGGGCTTCGGCTCCGTGTCCTGGTGGGGCCTGTCCCCGGCGCTGGACCTGCAGGCTGAAAGTGAGTCCCAGCACGCAAGGTCTGATACACCGTCTGCCTTCCCAGCCTGAGCAGACGGCCTTTTAGAGCTCGTAGTCCCAGCGTCGGTGGCAGGGGGCGCGCTAACGTTCTCCAAGGATCCAACGGCGGAGGGCGCGCTCCCAGAGGCAGCCCCGAGGTCCTGTCTGCAGACTATGAATCCCAGAATACTCGAAGGAAACACCTCCCCTTAGAACCTAGGCCGCAGGCGCGACGCCTACTGGGATTTGTAGTCCATTGTTGCAGGGGATGCTACGGTGGGCGGTCTACCAACCACCGTGGTGCCCCAGCCGGCTTTCATTTTGCCAGGTCCTCCTGTGGACCCAGATTCCCAGGCCGATACGGTGCACAGCACCCCCGAGCTAGACGTGCTGCTTCTGGGCTCTGTGGATGGACGGCACCTGCTGCGGACGCTGTCCCGAGCGAAGCTCTGGCCTCGCAGGAGGTTCAACGTGAGCTGGGATGAAGATGAGAGCCCAGATTCCCGAGTCCTTGAGGGAGGAAGGGATTGGAATTCCAAAACCTCAGGTCCAGGAATGAAGGGGCTGGAGACTCCTAGATCTGAGGGAGGTGGAAGCTGGGAGCGAACTCATGCGTCTTGGGGAAGGAAGGGGCTGGGGTTTGGAACTCGTGGGTTCTGTAGTGAGGAAGAGCTCAAAGATCAGGTCTTCTGAGGAATGGAAGGAAAGAGGGCTCTGGGGACCCAGACTCCTGTGTTTGAAGGAAGAGGCTGGTACAGAACTCCTGGGCGTGTGGAAGGAGAGAGCTGAGGGCCTGCTCTCCTGGGTCTCCTAGGGCCCAGGCAAACAGGTCTCAGAATTATTCTACCCTGTCCATCCTTCTAGTTCTTTGTGCTGGAGAATAATCTGGAAGCTGTGGCCCGACACATGTTGATCTTCAGCTTAGCCCTAGAGGATCCAGAGAAGATGGGGCTGCAAGGTCTGTTGCTAGGACCCAGGCATTCTGACTGCTGGTCTCCTCCCCCTCCCTAGAGGGATTCTGGCATTTCAATGGTACAATTAACAAGTTTGGTTATTTTCCCGGGAGGCAGAGGTTGCAGTGAGGCGCCATTGCACTCCAGCCTGGGCAACGATAGCAAAACTCCATCTAAAAAACAAAAATGTTTGGTATTTTCCAGTGTGGTACCTCTGATGGGAAAAAAAAAAATCATATATATTTATTGATGATGGTCCCCTCTGATGTAATTTGCCATCTTAGAGCCTCAGCTTCTCCTACCTGTAAAATGGGGCTAAATATAATACATCTTAGAGCCACTTAGAAAATTCCAGGAGAGGCTGGGTGCAGTGGTTCACACCTGTAATCCCAGCACTTTGGGAGGCCGAGGCAGGCAGATCACGAGGTCAGGAGATCGAGACCATCCTGCTCAACATGGTAAAACCCCATCTCTACTAAAAATACAAAAATTAGCTGGGCATGGTGGCGGGTGCCTGTAGTCCCAGTTACTTGGGAGGCTGAGGCAGGAGAATCACTTGAACCTGTGAGGCGGAGGTTGCAGTGAGCAAAGATCATGCCATTGCACTCCAGCCTGGGTGACAAGAGCAAAACCTCCATCTAAAACAGAAAAAGAAAACAGGTTTTTTTGTTTGTTTTTTGAGGCAGAGTCTTGCCCCGTTGCCCAGGTTGGAGTGCAATGGCACAATCTTGGCTCCCCATAACCTCTGCCTCCTGGATTCAAGCAATTCTCCTGCCTCAGTCTCCCAAGTAGCTGGGATTACAGGCATGCACCACCATGCCCGGCTAATTTTTTGTACTTTTAGTAGAGCCGGGGTTTCACCATGTTGGCCAGGATGGTCTGGAGCTCCTGACCTCAGGTGATCTGCCCACCTTGGCCTGCCAAAGTGCTGGGTTTACACGCGTGAGCCATCTCACCTGGCCCCAAGAATTAAGGTTTAATTGACTCACAGTTCCACAGGCTGTACAGGGAGCATGCATGGCTGTGAAGGCCTCAGGAAACTTACAATCACAACAGAAGGTGAAGGGGATGCAGGCACCTGTTCCATGGCAGGAGAAGGAGCAAGAGAGGCAGCGGGGAAGAGCCGCACACTTTCAAACAACCAGATTTTGTCGGAACTCACTATCACGAGAACAGTAAGGGAGAAATCTGCCCCCAGGACCCTATCACCTCGCATCAGGCCCCACCTCCAACATTTGGGGATTACAATTCAACATGAGATTTAGGTGGGACACAGATCCAAACCATATCAGTCATTAATAACCCAGAGAATTCAGAGTACAGATTGTTCAAAGTTCTTAAACAGCTAGAACTAAACTGATCTATTTTACTAAAAGGCACACAATTCTCTTCTATTAAGTTCTTAAACAATTAACATGAAACTATTTCTTTTTTTTTTTTTTTTTGAGATGGAGTCTCGCTCAGTCGCCCAGGCTGGAGTGCAGTGGCCGGATCTCAGCTCACTGCAAGCTCTGCCTCCCGGGTTTACGCCATTCTCCTGCCTCAGCCTCCCGAGTAGCGGGACTACAGGCGCCGGCCACCTTGCCCGACTAGTTTTTTTTTTTGTATTTTTTAGTAGAGACGGGGTTTCACCCGCCCGTCTCGGCCTCCCAAAGTGCTGGGATTACAGGCTTGAGCCACCGCGCCCAGCACATGAAACTATTTCTATGTCTATGTGTGTATATATATATTATATACAATGAAAGGTATATACACTCATCCCTCAGTAACACTGGGGACTGGTTCCAGGACCCCTGCAGATACCAAGATCCGAGGATGCTCAAGTCCCTCACAAAATGGTGTAGTACTGCCAGGGGCAGTGGCACACGCCTGTAATCCTAACACTTTGGGAGCCTGAAGTGGGAGGACTGCTTGAGACCATGAGTTTGAGACTGGCCTGGTCAACATAGTGAGACCCCGTCTCTACAAGAAATAAAATATTAGCTGGGTGTGGTAGCTAATGACTAGTCCCAGCTAGTTGGGAAGCTGGAGGGGGAGGGTCCCTTAAGCCCAGGTGGTCGAGGTTACTGTGAACTATGACAGCACAACTGCACTCAGCCTGGGCAACAGAGTGAGACACTGTCTCAAAACAAAAAAAGATATACTCACAAATAGCCTGTACACATCCTCCCATACACCGTAAATCATCTCTAGATTACCTATAATATAGGCCGGGCATGGTGGCTCACGCCAATGCTGGCATCCCAGCATTTTGGGAGGCCGAGGTGGGCAGATCACCTGAGGTCGGGAGTTTGCGACCAGCCTGACCAACATGGAGAAACCCCATCTCTACTAAAAAAACAAAAACAAAAACAAAAACAAAATTAGCCGGGGTGGTGGCCCATGCTTATAATCCCAGCTACTCGGAAGGCTGAGGCAGGAGAATCACTTGAACCCAGGAGGCGGAGGTTGTGGTGAGCCAAGATCGTGCCATTGCGCTCCAGCCTGGGAAACAAGAGCGAAACTCCGTCTCAAAAAAAAAAAGATTACCTATAATATGTAATACCATGTAAATGCTTCCACCATATTTTACAATTTGTATTTTTTTTTTTTTTTTTTTTGGGGACGGAGTCTTGCTCTGTCGCCCAGGCTGGAGTGCAGTGGCCGGATCTCAGCTCACTGCAAGCTCCGCCTCCCGGGTTCACGCCATTCTCCAGCCTCAGCCTCCCGAGCAGCTGGGACTACAGGCGCCCGCCACCTCGCCCGGCTAGTTTTTTTTTTGTATTTTTTAGTAGAGACGGGGTTTCACCATGTTAGCCAGGATGGTCTCGATCTCCTGACCTCGTGATCCGCCCATCTCGGCCTCCCAAAGTGCTGGGATTACAGGCTTGAGCCACCGCGCCCGGCCTACAATTTGTATTTTTGTTTTACTGTTGTATTGTTATCTTTTGCCCCAAATATTCTGTGTCTGCGGTGAGTGTGGAATCTGCAACTAATTCCCTCTTCTAGGTAGTTATTTATTTATTTATTTTAGAGGCGGAGTCTCATTCTGTTGCCCAGGCTGGAGTGCAATGGCACGATCTCGGCTTACTGCAACCTCCGCCTCCGGGTTCAAGCGATTCTCAAGCCTCAGCCTCCCGAGGAGCTGCGACTACAGGCGCCGCCACCACGCCCGCGGCCCTGTTCTTCGTCTAGTTTTTGGAATGCGTGGGGAGCTTGCAGGGGTTCATTGTTTTCATTATATGACTATGACCTAACAACATATTAAGGGTCTAATTCCTGGGCTCCCTCCTCCGCACATTCCCCCAATTATCTCCCCCTCTCCCTAGAGCGGAGCGAGACCTTCCTGGAGGTGTGGGGGAACGCGCTGCTGCGCCCGCCGGTGGCCGCCTTCGTACGCGCCCAGGCCGACCTGCTGGCTCACCTGGTCCCCGAGCCCGACCGTCTGGAGGAGCAGCTGCCCTGGCTCAGCCTCCGAGCCCTCAAGGTGCCGCCGCCCGGCCTCCATCTGGGATCGGGTGGCCGCGGGAAGAATGGAAGTGCGCAGTCCAAAGGACGTGCGTTGATGGAGCAGGCGGCGGGTTCGGGAGTTCGAGTCCCAGTTCCCCGACTCCCACGGTGGGATTTGGCCTGGGGGCAGCAGGTGGCTTCTGCTTTCGGAACCTCAGTTTTTCCATCCGAGAAACGGGGGAATCGTTCCCCTGTTCTGGGATGGAAGAGAGGGTCAATTAGAAGCCGCTCTCCCTGCCTCCCTCTCTGCTTCCCTCTCTCCCCACGCGTGCCTCGCCCCGCAGTTCCGCGAGCGGGACGCCCTGGAGGCCGTGTTCCGCTTCTGGGCGGGCGGCGAGAAAGGGCCCGAGGCCTTCCCCATGAGCCGCCTCTGGGACTCGCGGCTGCGCCACTACCTGGGCTCCCGCTACGACGCCCGGCGCGGTGTCAGCGACTGGGACCTGCGCATGAAGCTGCATGACCGCGGGGTGAGGGGCACAGGAGGAGGAGCTGGGGCCTGGACTCCTGGGTCTGAGGCAGGAGGGACTGGGGGCTTGGACTCCTGGGTCTGAGGGAGGAGGGACTGGGGTCTGGACTCCTGGATCTGAGGGAGGAGGGACTGGGGGCCTGGACTCCTGGGTCTGAGGGAGGAGGGGCTGGGGCCTGGACTCCTGGGTCTGAGGGAGGAGGGGCTAGGGGCCTGGACTCCTGGGTCTGAGGGAGGAGGTGCTGGGGGCCTGGACTCCTGGGTCTGAGGGAGGAGGGGACTGGGGGTCTGGACTCCTGGATCTGAGGGAGGAGGGGGCTGGGGGCCTGGACTCCTGCGTCTGAGGGAGGAGGGCTCAGGTCTGGACTCCTGGGTCCGAGGGAGGGGGCTGGCTGTCCTAAAGCATGCATGAGGACAGACCTTGGTAGGTGTGGTCCTGGCACAGCCAGGAGGCTGCAGACCCTGCCCCCTCTGCACAGCTGTCCTCTTTTGTCTTATGACAAGTCCATGGGAACCTGATCCAGCTGGGATTAGGAGGAGGCATTTGAGAAGGGACAGTGGCCTGAAGACAATAGCTGCCCCACCCCCAAGAGCTATTTCGGGGGGATGTCATAGATGGTGAAACAGAGGACATTTCCTAAGAAGGGATTTGAGGAAGGGGGGCTTCTGGGAGAATTAGTCACCCTCATCTCCTCTCCCACTCACCCCTCCCCGCTGGCTGGCTTCCTCCCCACCTGTCTCCCCTTTCACCTTCCCATACATCATGCAGGGGGCAGGAGCATAAAGGGCACCTTCTGTCCACAGACCTCACCCGGACCCCTATATTCTTGGACCTCAAAGTCTTTGAGATTCCCTAGGCCACAGGGTGCCTAGCCCCAAATCCCAATACCCACAGATTCTGAGACCCCAATTTGTGATGCCCATGTTTCTGAGACCAGTGAGTCCTCACAGCTGTTCTTGATAGTCCAGATATGGGCCAGGACATCTTAAGACCACCCCCAGGTCTTGGGACCTAAATTCTGAAACCTCAAGAATATGAGACCCCGAAAATCTTGATACCTAACCTTGGAGGCCCAGTTCATGATACCCAGATAATGACAGTCCAAGTTCTCATGCTTTCTATCGTAATACCTCAGATTCCAAGGCCTCCACTCCTAAAACCCCAGATTGTGAGACCCACCCCTAATTCCTGATACCCTCAGAGTCTGAGGCCCCAAATCCTGACACCCAGACTGTTTGACCTCCAAGTCCAGATATCCCTGACTGCTGAGATTTCCCCCAGATTCCCAGAACCCCAAGATCCTAGGAGGTTTTGTTCTGGGACACCCAAGTCCTGGCAGCCCCGGGTTTGGATCTGTGTGACCCACAAATCCCAGTATTTTCCCCTCTATCCTGAGTCCCCCTGAAGTCTGAGCCTCTCAAGTTCCCAGACTTCCAGTTGTCTGCCCCACCTACCTCTGCACCATTTCTCCACACCCCACATCTTCCCCACCCGCCTCCTGCCCCCCTCCCGCAAGGACACAGTCTTTGGAGACCACAGGGCCCCCGCAGAGCTCCTTACCTAGGCTATGTCTGAGATGCTGGGAAGCTCGTGGCTGAGCCTTGCTGAGGGCACTGAAGCTCCCGGGAGTTTATAGCTGGCCCTGGGAGGCTTGGCCCCGCCCCGAAGGGAGAGGGAGGGGGAGAGAATTCCATTGCTCAAACACAAGTCTGGGAGCTCAGAGAGAGCCCGGCTGCCCCTGGCTCCACACTCAGAGTCCAAAAGCCTCCGCGGGCCCCTCCCCAACCCCATGCTAACCCCATCTGCACGGCCCAAGAGCCCCGCTCCCGCCCCCACCCCACCCCCAGGTCTCATGGTGCTGCAGCTACCTCCCTTATAGCTCCCTGTGCTTTGACGTCCTCACGCCCGGCCCACAGTAGGTCCTTGGAGGACCTACTAATGACAAATGGGCTATAAGGAATGTTTTCTGTTTTCTTCTCTCCGTTCCCTCTTTCTACCGTGGTCTCTTTCTGGACCCCCGTTTCTGTTGTGTCTGTGGCTCTCCATCTGTGTATCTCTGTGTGTCTGTCTCCACTTCTTAGTCTCCCCCTCTGTCTCTGTCCATCTTTTTGTCCCCCACTCCCCACCCCCACCCTTTTGTCTGCCACCAGGATTCCATCCTGGTGACAACAGGCACTAAAGCCGGGAAGCAGGTGTGGGGAGGGGGAGGGAGAGGGGGGTGTCAATTAGGGTGAAACCTCCCCTCCCTCCCCACCTCCATCTAACACTGATCTTTTTGGCGTCCCCCTCGCGCTTCCTAGCCAAGCCATGGCCTTGAGTTCTGAGTTCAAGCCGGCCCTGGAGAGCAGGCTTCCTCCTCCTCCCCACCTCTCAGTACCTCTGCCTCTCGTGGTCGGTCTCTGTGTTTCTGTGCTTTTCCTGGGGCCTCTCACTGAGGTCTGTCTTGGGCTCTCTCTGCATCTGTCTCTTTCTGGGTCCCTCAGTGTGTTTCTTGGCATGTGTCTCTAGGTGGTTTTGTCTCTGCATTTCTGTGGGTGTCTCTGCATGTCTGCCCCTCTCAGCGTTTGTGTCTGTGGAGGCTCACAGTTTCTCTGTGCATTTCTGTCCACCTGTGACCCCATTTCTGTCTCTTTTTGGCTCTGGGTCTCTGTGTCCATGTTCACGTCTCTGTCTTTCTAGTTCTCTCCATGTCTTAGTGCCCGCAGTTCCCGCTCTGTGGTTCTCCATTTCCCTCTCTTATAGGGTCTCCACGTCTCCGCACCTTGCTGTGATTATCCCTCTGTCTCTCTTTTCTCCTTTCTTTGCACTTCCTTCTATGCATCCGTGGTATTTTCTCCCTCTCTCTTTGGGTCTTTGTCTGGCTCCTTCTCTCTCTACTCCCAACTCAGTCCCTCTGTTGCCAGTATGTCTCTCTGCCTATCTGTTTCTCTGTGTGTCTCTCTCTTTGAGCTTTAGTCTTGGCATCTCTGTGCACTCCACATGGGCCAGAGGTGCTGTGACAATAGAGATCAGAAGACTGATGGAATGAACTGTTTGTGGCAATAAGATACCAAATTATAAACAAGACCTGAGGCCATGCCAGGCAAGGGTTAAGTCACGCATCCCTACACTTATATAATAAACTATGTTCTAATTGCCACAAGGCTTTTCCTTTTTCTAGCAGCTAAACAAACACTGGCCTCAAGATATGCAATATTACAACAATTGCAGCCATCCATTGCCAGATGCTGACTAACTGAACCCCCTGTTCCACAACGCATAGCTACAGCATTAGTTGAATGAGAGACTGATTTCAGTAACTTTCTCCTGATAAGATACCACGGACCACAGACTGGTTCTGACTTTTGACAGAGGCTGTGCACTGAGTGCCTTCATATCCCTGCTTCATGTTTTCATACGAATGCATTCAACGGGATGCACTTAAATATTAAGCCTCCACCACCATGTAAAATGCATATTTGTCGTCAGTCACGATGGCTCACGCCTGTAATCCCGGCACTTTGGGAGGCCGAGGCAGGTGAATCACGAGGTCAGGAGTTCGAGACCAGCCTGGCCAACATGGTGAAACCCCGTCTCTACTAAAAATACAAAAATTAGCTGGGCCTGGTGGTGCATGCCTGTAATCCCAGCTTCTGGAGAGGCTGAGGCAGGAGAATGGCTTGAACCCAGGAGGCGGCGGTTGCAGTGAGCTGACATTGTGCCACTGCACTCCAGCCTGGGTGACAGAGCAAGACTCCATTTCAAAAAAAAAAAAAATGCATGTTTGCTTGTCACACATGTGTATGTCCACCTGTCCATGAATATTCATAGCTCCTTCTATAACCAGTTGAATACGTGCACGTAGCCAACCCACTCAGTGTAAATTCCTGCCTTGCCCTTCCCTCCCTTAAAGTGCCTGCTTCTGTTTTTTGGCAAGAAGCCACACTTCCAGTTTGCAGGTTGTGATCTGCTTCTTAAGAAACAAATCATCCAAATTCATGAACCCTGGAATTCTTTTTGATAACAGAGCCAAGAGTGCTCCACATGGGAGATCCATCTGGTCCCCAACCTGCTGTGTGACTTTGGGGGAGCCCTGCCCTCAGTTTTCCCATCTCTCTCCTGCCTAAGCCCTGGGTAATAGACATGGAGTCACTTTCAGCTCAGAGAGAAGCTTTATTCCTCAGGGCCCTCCTCAGGGCGGGGGCAGTAGGTAGGAAGACTCAGCCCTCAAACTTTTTCTTGCGGCCCTCCATTCCACTCAGTGCATCGATGTTCTTGCGCCAGTCTCCCACCTCCCGGTTTTCCTGGAGGATGGCAATAGAGTCAGAGATTAGGGTCTCTTCCTGGTCTCCAGTCTCTCAAGAATCCCTGTCTTCCCTCCAGCCTGTGGGGCCACTCTACCCTGGATGCCTGTCTAAGTGTCTAGTTCGGGAGCACTTCCCATCTTTTCAAGATAATCCCTGCCAATTTTCCCCGTAACTTCCTGTCCCCCTCATGCACTTCCTGTCCCCCCATGCACTTCCTGTCTTTCCCCATGCACTTCCTGTCTTTCCCCAGCACTTCCTGTCTTTTCCCATGCATTTCCTGTCTTTCCCCATGCACTTCCTGTCTCCCTCATGTACTTTCTGTCTTTCCTTATCCACTTCCTGTCTCCTTCCTGCACTTCCTATCTTTCCCCTACACTTTCTGTCTGCCTTATGCACTTCCTGTCTCCTTCCTTCTTACTGTAGTAGTTCATCCTTATCTGCAATTTTACTTTGTGTGGTTTCAGTAAACCATGGCCCAAAAATATTAAATGGAAAATTCCAGAAATAATTCATAAGTTTGATGGATTCTCATAGGACCTAGCCTAATGCTAGGTCACAATGCCTACGTCATCCACCTCACTTCATCTCAGCACATAGGCACTGTCATTTCACATCACAAGGAAAAGAAAGGTGACTACAGGGCCATAGGATATTTTGAGAAAGAGACCAATTCATATGAGTTTTATTACAATATGTTATAATTGTTCTATTTTACTATTATTATTATTATTATTATTATTATTATTTGAGACAGGGTCTGGTTCCCTCACCCAAGTTGGAGTGCAATCTCGACTCACTGCAGCCTCAACTTCCTGGGCTCAAGCTATCCTCTCACCTCAGACTCCTGAGTAGCTGGGACTACAGGTGTGTGCCATCATGCCCAGCTAACCTTTTTTTTTTTTTTTTTTTTTTGAGATGGAGTCTCCCACGGTTGCCAGGGCTGGAGTGCAGTGGTGAGATCTCAGCTCACTGCAACCTCTGCCTCCCAGGTTCAAGCAATTCTCCTGCCTCAGCCTCCCAAGTAGCTGGGATTACAGGCATCCACCACCACACCCAGCGAATCTTTGTATTTTTACTAGAGATGGGGTTTGACTGTGTTGGCCAGGCTGGTCTCAAACTCCTGACCTTATGATCCACCTGCCTTGGCCTCCCAAAGCGCTGAGATTACAGGTGTGAGTCACCACACCTGACAACTTTTGTATTTTTTGTAGAGACGGGGTCTTGCCATGTTTCCCAGGCTGGTCTCGAACTCCAGAGCTCAAGCAATCTGCCCGCCTTAGCATCCCAAAGTGTTGAGATTACAGGCATGAGCCACCATGCCCAGCCTTCTTTTATTATTATTTATTGTTAATCTCTTACTGTGTCTAATTTAGAAATGAAACTTTATCATAGGTATGTAGGTTTGTATAGGAAAAAAATTATATATAGGGTTCAGTACAATCCATGGTTTCAGGCATCCACTCCTGTCTTTCCTGTCTTCTTCTTTAAGATAGGGTCTTACTGTATTGCCCAGGCTGGAGTGCAGTGGAACAGTCATAGCTCACGGCACCCTCGATCTCATGGGCTCAAGCGATCTTCCTGCCTCAGCCTCCTGAGAAGCTGCATGCCACCACCATGACTAATCAATTTTAAAAAGAAATTTGTAGAAATTAAAACAATGTCGTGGTGGTGTGCACCTGTAGTCCCAGCTACTTGGGAGGCTGAGGCATGAGAATCACTTGATCCTGGGAGGCGGAGGTTGCGGTGAGCCGAGATGGCGTCACTGCACTCCAGCAGCCGAGATGGTGTCATTGCACTCCAGCCTGGGCAGCAGAGACTCCATCTCAAAAAAAAAAAGGAAATTAAAAAAAAAATTTTAAATCTCAAAGATTACAGGCATGAGCCCCTGCACCCAGCCCTTCATGCACCTCTTTGCTCTTACATGGACTTCCTGTAGCCCTAATGCACTTCCTGTCTTCCTCTTGCATTTTGGAGGACCCCGTACTAGCTAGCTGCTTCTACCCCCAACTTCAAGCACCGTCTGCCCTCCGGCTAGGCCCCAGGGTTGTTGGTACCCACAGCCCTTCCCCTCAGCATTCTCTTTCCTGGCCTTAGCCCACACTCACCTTCTCGGTGTCCTCCTTCTTCACCTGCTTGAGGTGGGCCCGCAGGTCCAGGGACTCCTTAGCCCGGGCCCCCAGCAGCGCCTGCATCATGGCATCTGCAGAGATCCTCACTCTCCGCAGGGTGGGCCGCTTAAACTTGCCCCGAAGGTCAAAGATCTTCTGGGTCAGATCTGCGATCTGGGGGGAGGCAGAATACAGGGGTGTGGATACTCCTGCCTCCATTTCCCCCTCACCCAACTCTTCCACCCTACACTCCTTCTTTATTCTCCTTATCTCGTCTTCCAGTACCGAGGCCTCATCCAGTCTCTTCCCAGCTTAGGCTACCAGTCTAAGCTTCTAATCCTGGAACTGAATCCCCCTCTTCATATGCTCCAGCCTCACCTCACAAAACCACTGGCATAACCTGGTCCAGCTACATGCAAATCACAATTCCCTGGCCAATGCCTGAGCTAATTTACCAACATGTGATGCCCTGAACATGTTCACTAACATATTTTCTGTTTCCCAACCCATGGCCTTCCATGTGCTGTTCCCTCTGCCTACAACAGCTTTCCTTGACTATATTGTACTCATCCTTCTGCCCCAGCCCTGCCAGGCTCACAGTTGTCCTGGGTCTCCTGGGATGTGCAGCCAAAAGCAGCTGCAAGGGGTCAGGCAGAGACCAAATACCAGGTATCTCACTACCCCGAAAGTACCCGAGCTGCCCATGCGTCCCACCTCTGTGATGTTCTTGATGACTTTTGCCTGTATGTCGTATCTCTCTTCATCCACCTTGTCCACACGGGCATGGAGCTGTCGGCACAAGTCCTGGAGGAGGAACGTGGTGTGTGTTTTTGGGGGAAGCCTGGAGGCCTGGAGACCTGAACCCCTGGGTCTGAGGGAGGAGGGGCTGGGGGCCTGGACTCCTGGGTCTGAGGGAGGAGGAGTTGGGGGCCTGGACTCCTGGGTCTGAGGGAGGAGGAGCTGGGCCTGGACTCCTGGGTCTGAGGGAGGAGGGGCTGGGGCCTGGACTCCTGGGTCTGAGGGAGGAGGGGCTGGGGCCTGGACTCCTGGGTCTGAGGGAGGAGGGGCTGAGGCCTGAACATCCGGCTCTGAGGGAGGAGGGGCTGGGGCCTGGACTCCTGTCTGGGATAGGAGGGCCACATGATCCTGAAGGAGTAGGTTGGAGCCAAGACTCCAGAGACCTGCACACAAAGGGTGTTAGGGGCCGGGAGTCCCACGAACCATATAGAATTGGGTAAGGACAGACATATTGGACGCCTGGGTCCCGAGCAGAAGAGGGGACAGAGGCTGTTCTGCTGAATTCCGGGGACTAGAAACCTCGGATCCCAGGCTGGGCAGGAGTACCTGCCTTGGGAGCCGGTACCTGCAGCTCCGCGAAGCCCAGCCCAGCCAACTCCAGCGGCTGGCAGCGCGTGCTCAGAGCGCGCCCCTTCTCTCCGCGCCGCTCCTCCGCCTCTCGCTCCAGCTCCTGCTTTGCAATCTGCAGCAGCAGGGTCTGCGGAGGGGTGGGAGGGAAGCGTAGCCCACCCGGGGCATCAGGATAAAGACCAGGCGTAGGGAACCCCGTCTGCCCTTCTAAACCCTCGAGTTTCGTCTCCACCTTTCCAAGGCCCCGCCCCACCCGGAGCAGGACTCCCCGATAAAGCCACGCCCCGAGCGGCCAAACCCCCCCCACTCCCGCCCACCTACCCCGAAAGCCCCACCCACTCTCAAGCTCCGCCCCCTGAGCACGTGCCTGCTCCTTCCCTGTACCTCCCGTGCTCACCTTCAGCTGCAATTTTCTCGAGGCGGAGATCTTAGATTTTTTCTGCCAGGGTGAGATGGAGCAAGGAAGCATCATGGAGGAGGATCCGGAGACGACGGTGGAGGGGACCTCAAGACACCCCCAGCAACCCCAGCCGGTCCAGATTTGGGCCCACTTCCAACTTGCGCCCTGAGTCTACGACAGGCCACGCCCCTCATTCCCATCCACCAATCCGGGTCTCTGGCTTTGGGTAGGCACTTCCCATCTATCCCTAATTAAATCCAAGGGCAACGGAGCTCCGCCCACAGGCGGCTGTCACCAATCCGAGTGTGACCCTTTGCAAAACTCCGCCCCTGAAGCCTCTCCGCGTAGTCCCCGCCCCCTTCGTAGCCTTGGCTCCTCCCCCCATTCCCAGGGTCTCGGCTCCTTCCAGCGCCTGTACTCGGCCCCCAGGAAGCCCCGTCCCACCTTGGCGTGCGGCTCCGTGGCGTAAGCGCGGTAGTTGGAGGAGCGGCGTCTGATTGGGGCTGGTGCAGGGCGAGGTTCCCCAGCCTGGGTTTGGAGGAGTGGGGACCCCATCACCACCAAGACGCCACCCAGCCCTTACCGTACCGCACCCTTTGCTAGGGCTGCAGCCTCCCGCCCCAGACCCCTCACTGCAGCGCCCACCCTGGCCCTGGGGGTCCCAGCCACGCCTTAGCCCGCTGCTCTCACCGCATCGCTGCTCCTGGAAGGAGAGAAACCGGGGAGGGGGGTTAGTGGTGGGCTGTGTCCTGTCTCCTAAGGGACCCCCGGAGGCCCCTCTGACCAAGAGGTCGGGGGACACCGCTTCCCCTTCCTCTGGTTCCAGGAGTCTGACTCGCAAACCCGCTTCCTTTCTTCAACCAAGAGCCCCTACCCCTACCTCACAGGCCAGGGGTCCAGCCTCTCAGCTCTGACCGCCCTTGGGAACCTGAGAGGTCGCCCCCAACTCCCACTGCCTTGGGGCATCACTCACTTATCCGCCATGCTGAGACTCAGGCCGGGAATGGCAGGAGGCGAGGACAGGGGCGTTTGGAGGGTCAGTGAGGGGACCGCCCGGGTGACCTTCAGGGTCCCAGGGACCGTCAGTCTCCTCCCGGCTGCTTGAGACTCCCCGAGGACACTGAGATAAAGGGCGAGGACAGAGACTAAATATACTGTCACCTCCTCCTCCCCTGCCCACCATGCGAGATAACGGGGCACGTGAGGGGCGGGGTGGGCCCTGCTCCAGCTGGATCACCAGCCACCTTGGGGCACAGGACTCCGGACCCTCCTCCCTCTGATCCTGGAGTCCTAGACCCCTCCTCCCTCAGACCCACAGAATGTCCAACCTCCCAGCCCCCTCCTTCCTCAGTCCTAGGACCCTGGGAGACCCCAGCCACTCCCTCAGACAAGGATCCCAGGCCCCCAGCCCCCTCTTCCCTCAGACCCAGGAGTCCAGATCCCCAGCCCCTCCTCCCTCAGACCCAGGAGTCCAGGCCCCCAGCCCCTCCTCCCTCAGACCCAGGAGTCCAGGCCCCCAGCCCCTCCTCCCTCGGACCCAGGAGTCCAGACCCCCAGCCCCTCCTCCCTCAGACCTAGGAGTCCAGGCCCGTCTTGTCCTCCCTCAGACCCACTGGTCAAGTCCCGGAAACCCAGGAATCTAGTTTCTGGCTTCCTCTGTCCACCACTCCTGGGTCTTTCTCTCCCAGCCCTGGAGACCGACATAGGACAGGAAAGACACTTGGACACACAGAGAGGTGGACATAACTTGCTTTACTTGAACCATCTGGGTGCTGACCAGGCCCTGGTGAGGAGACACCCCAGCCCCCAGTCAGCCACAGGGTGCCTGGGAACAAGGGGGCCAAAGTCAAGGGCTTGAGACTCAGGGTCAGATCCTAGACTGGGTTCAGAGCCTCAGAAGTGGAATTTGGAATTCTGAGAGAACAATCTAGAATTCTAGAAATAGAATCTCAGAAATAGAATTTGAAATTCTACCAACACTCCCAGGGTGGGGGTGGCGGGTACTGAGTGGGAATGATTAGAATAAAATTGAGGACTCCAGCAGCGGGCTTAGAATGGTATCAGCGGGTTCTCATCCTACAACCTGACTTTGGAAGTTGGAGATAAGGGGTATCTAGGGGTTGGGTCAACTCCAGTGTTGGAGTCTGACTCACAGTTGGACAGAGCCAAAGCCCCTTGGGGCTGAGCCAGAACCTCTGAGAGTGAACCTGGAGACTCAGAGGGCAGCTGGCAGGGCTCCCAGTGTGGGGTCCCGCCCTGCAGAGGCTGGGTCAGGCCCTCAGGGGCTGGGCTGCTGGCTTCAAGAGGCTGGGCCAGGACGTCAAGGGATGGAGTTCCGGGTTCCACAGCTGGGTCAGTGCTGCCCAGAGCCGAGTCCTGGGACTTGCAGAAACGTGCGAAGGTCTCTGAGGGCCTGGCCCGGGTCTGTGGAGCAAATCCAGCTGCCTGAGCTCGCTCCCCGACCTGGGTGTTGAATCCCTGCAGCTGCTCCTGCCGCACGTCCACCAGGTACCTGCAGATGGGAAGCGCCATGTCAGGGACCCAGATTTTGATCCCCAGCCGGGATGTTCCCCGCCCTCCACCCCACTGGCTCACCGGGCTAATTCCACAATCAGGTTCCCTCCAGGTGCCACACAGGCCCCAAGCTCGGGGCTGAGAAGATGGACCATCCTGCAGAGAGGACAGAGGACAAGCTGAGATTCAGCTGAGGGAGGAGGGGCTCTGGGAACCCAGACACTGAGGGAGGAGGGGCTGCAACACTGGAGTCTGGGTCCTGTGAAAGAAGGGAGCAGGAGGTCTGGACTCAGGGATCAGGGAGGAGGGGCTGGGTCTGGACTCCTGGGTCTGAGGGAGGAGGAAGCTGGGGTCTGGACTCCTGGGTCTGAGGGAGGAGGGGCTGGGGGTCTGGACTCCTGGGTCTGAGGGAGGAGGGGACTGGGGGTCTGGACTCCTGGGTCTGAGGGAGGAGGGACTGGGGTCTGGACTCCTGGGTCTGAGGGAGGAGGAGCTGGGGCCTGGACTCCTGGGTCAGAGGGAGGAGGGGCTGGGGCTGGACTCCTAGGTCTGAGGGAGGAGGGGCTGGACTCCTGGATCTGAAGGAGGAGGGGTTGGGGCACCCGGACTCCTGGGTCTGAGGGAGGAGGGCCTGGGGCTTGGGTTCCAGAGTCTGAGGGAGGAGGGGCTGGGGGCCTGGGCGTCTGGGTCTGAGGGAGGAGGGGCTGGGGCCCGGGCCTCCGGGGTCTGAAGGGGGGGGGGTTGGGGCGCCCGGACTCCTGGGTCTGAGGGAGGAGGGCCTGGGACTTGGGTTCCAGGGTCTGAAGGAGGAGGGGTTGGGGGCCTGATCCCGGGTCTTTGTGAGCACAGATGCCTCCTGCTTACCCACAGGCCACATAGAGGAGCTGGAACCGGCCATTGTAGCAGCTCTTGTGGTGGAGAGTCTCAGCAGAATTGAGTGGCAGGAAGTGGACAGTGAATGATTCCGGGGTGGGGGCTGCCGGAGGTAGGGGATAGAGGGGTCACCTCTGACGGGCAGAGCCATGAGGGCAGAAAGCCAGAGAGATACATAGAGCTGGGCAGAGCTGGGCAGGCACACAAGACTTGGAGATAACACTTTTTGTCCTCTTGAAGCTTTTAAAAAAATCTTTCGCCGGGCGCGGTGGCTGAAGCCTGTAATCCCAGCACTTTGGGAGGCCGAGACGGGCGGATCACGAGGTCAGGAGATCGAGACCATCCTGGCGAACACGGTGAAACCCCGTCTCTACTAAAAAATACAAAAAGACTAGCCGGGCGAGGTGGCAGGCGCCTGTAGTCCCAGCTACTTGGGAGGCTGAGGCAGGAGAATGGCGTAAACCCGGGAGGCGGAGCTTGCAGTGAGCTGAGATCCGGCCACTGTACTCCAGCCTGGGCGACAGAGTCAGACTCCATCTCAAAAAAATAAAATAAAATAAAAAAAAATCTTTCCTCTGAGGTGGATTCCTGGAAAGTTCTGGGAAGGTCAGCCCAGCAGGCAGAGGCTCACTGTACAGATCAGGCAACTGAGACTAGAGAGGGAAAGAGGGTGGGTAGCCAGGGCCACATGTGACATGCCCTGTCGGACAGACACTCAGGGAGGGCCAGGTTGGAGGATGGCTGGAAGGAGGCCCAGCGCGGATCCAGGGTGCAGGATGGTGTCCAAGGGAGAGCTGGGACCCAGCACCCTGTGAGAATATTCTTGGATAGCTCAGCCCTTTGCAGATAAGATTGAATTCTACTAGTGGAATTCAGAATCCTAAGCATGCTCTCAGAATTTAGGAAAGGGAGAGAAAGAGAAGAGAGGAAAAGACAGAATATCAAGAAGCCGTCACTTGCCCAGGCATTCCAAATCATGTCAGTCCACACTCCAGTGTGAAACACTTGGAGGCTGGAGTCCCTGGCTTACCTGTTGTCCCTGGCCTACCCGGGACTTACCTGGAGTCCTGGCTTACCTGTTGTTATCCCTGGCTTACCTGTTATCATCCCTGGCTTACCTGTTATCCCTGGCTTACCTGTTATCCCTGGCTTACCTGGAGTCCCTGGCTTACCTGGAGTCCTGGCTTACCTGTTGTTATCCGTGGCTTACCTGGAGTCCCTGGCTTATCTGGGACTTACCTGGAGTCCCTGGCTCCGGGCTTGCCTCCGAGCGCTGCTGCTCCTCCGGGTCCCCCCGGCTGGCTCTCGCGCGCCCCCAGGCGGCCACCTCGCGGAGCAGCTCTGTCACGTTGTGTTGCGTGATCTCCCCGGCCGTCTAGGGGTAGAAGGGGCGTGGCCAGACGTCGGGGCCGGGATGGCGGGGCGGGGCTTAGAACGCGGGGAGTCCTCGGTCCAGGACTAGAACTCCCGCAGCTGCTTGGAGGATGTGAAGTGGGGCGGGACCTATCCCACGGGGATGGGGCCTGTTCCCTGAATGGAGTCGTCCCCGCCCAGCGACGGGTTGGGTCTGGAGCTGGGGGCGGGGCCTGCGGTGGAGGCGGGGCCTTGAGCACCCACCCACCCCCAGCCCCACTCCCACCCCCAGCCCCAGCCTCGCCGCGCACCTTGACCGGCTGTCCGTTGCTGGTCCGCAGAAGGCTCTCGTCGTCTGCTTCGATGCCGAAGGCCACGAAGGGCCCCGTGGCGATGTCCCCCCAGTACCCGCGCGCTGCCACGCGCTCCCCGCGCTGGAAAAGGAGGGAGAGAGGAGGCGGGTGAGGTCGAGGCTGGGGACCCTGACTCCTGGGTCTCCGAGAAGCAGCAGTGGGCCAGGACAGGCAGTGGACACGCACGTAGCTCAGGAGGCGACCCGACGCCAGGGTCCGGTTGGGCACGTGATAGGCGCTGGAGTCCCTGAGTTCAAAGGCGACGCCTGTGTCCCGCCAGCGTCGGAACTCCTGGGTGTGAATGACTTGGGCCTGGGGTGGGGGGCAGGAAGAAGGGAGCCCTCAATGAACCCAGCATGGAGGGACCCCTACACCATCCTCCCTCAGACCCAGGAGTCCAGACTCCAGCCCCTCCTCCCTCAGACCCAGGAGTCCAGACCCCAGCCCCTCCTCCCTCAGACCCAGGGGTCCAGACCCC